>NW_020897692.1:11113919-11464560 GCF_003984885.1 Neopelma chrysocephalum
CGCACATGAAGGAATTTCATTTCTCAGATGGCAAACAAAAACCCCCACGCCCTTTCAAGAATGTGATGTCAAGAGAAAACCAATGATAAATACAGAGCACCCACTCCTGGACAAAAAGTTCACAAAGCAAAAGCATTTATGAAAGATCTGTACTTCAAAGATGGAAATCATTTGCATATTCTGATAAATGGGGGTTTTTTTAGGACATGCACGCTGGGCTGCTTACAGTGCGGAATATCATACTGAATGACAGGACTGAAGAACACAGAACTGTGTAAGTTTGATCACTTGCCGAACTGTGTTTAACATTTTTAAAGTATTAACAAGGAGTAACAAAGGATAAAAGGATAGAACTCTATAGTATGTTAAACATGTTTTTTGTGATGCCTTTCAAAGTTTTTCTGGTAAGGTAGTAGTGATAACCACATGATGGATTAGCGTTTCTTGACCTTTTGTACTGATTATCCCAGCAGAGATATACAGGAACTACCCAAGGATGCCGCCCTTGTGACAGCATCAGAAAACAATACAGAAGTACTTCAAGAGGTCTTCTTTACTTAAACCAGTAGCAAAAGGAACGCTACAGAGAATGGGGGCACTTTCTTCTCAAGGAGACAGGAACCTAGTGACAAAGGACCTGAAAAAAACTGAAGAACTTGATCCTTTTCTTTCTTCCATCACCTCAGATTTCACTGCTAAGTCCTTCTGACCTCACAATTCCCCAACTCTACCAGCAGAATCTGTAAGAATACAACATCACCCATTGTCGAGGAAGGTATGATTAAGGAGCGCTTAAGCCAGTTGTACATGTAAAAGTCTACAGGATCAGACAGAATATATCTGATGATGTTGAGGGAGCTTGCCAATGACACAGTTAGGACCCTCTACATTATCTTTAAAAGGTCATGGCACCAGAGAGGTTCCCAAAGACTGGAAAAACATCACTGCCCTTCAAGATGGGCAAAAAGGATGATCTGGTGAACTAGATTTACCATGCGGGTGCTCAAGAGTGGACCAGGTTCACCTGGGAAGCAATGGAGACTGGACAAAGTCCAGTCCCTAAGCAACCTGCTCTAATTGGGCTTTGTTTGGACATGATGTTCTAACCCACGTGATTCCCACCAGCAGACAAATAAAACCAGTGACTGTTTGTAGGTACAAAGCATCACCTAAGGCAACTGCACCACCATTACAAACACATCCAAAATGAAGTAGCTTGGTCGCTCTTCTTCTTTTCCCTCTCTGAATAAGTCTGACACCCACTCAAACTTTCCACACAAGTAAAATAATTTAAATAACATCAAAAGCAGGTTCCAACAATAAATGGGGAAAAAAAGTAACAAACGAAAAAGTAATTTTTTTCATCTCTAGCATTATGAATATAAATAATTCTTTACTTACAAAAGATCACTATTGCTAGACTGGAGATATACTAAAACTCAGAAAGGAAGAACAAAGTTTCATTGTTTTTGTAGGAAAGGTAAGTATAAGAGCAGTATCTTCCTATTTTATAGATAAAATTAAAGGATAAAAGGTTAGTATAGGCTAGGAACAATTTCTGAACTGTCAATTTACTCACAAAATGTGAAAAAGTATATAAAGCTAAGAAGCCATTTCAAGAAAGATGACACTTGAACAAGAATTCCAGAACACAATCTCTGTGGCAAATCAGTATGTGATGTTAATCATATATGATCGCAAATTCTGAATACTGGAAAAGTTTTAGAAGATAAGCAAAACACAGCAGGAAACCTTACAGTATATTATGCATCTGATTTGCACATTCCGTTATGCACCATGGGATCCATCTTCATATAAAACCTAAGCTTGTGCAACCGAGAATACAGCAGCACTAAACAAACAGCAATCTATTTTTAAAAAGTGCTAAAAGGCAGTTACATACAGAATAAGATTAATAACCTAGCCTAACTACCTTGAAATTAGGCAAGGGACACTTTGAAAAGGTTTCCACAGTTGCTGCAATAATTGGAACATCAGGTTGAAATAAAGCATGTATCTACATACCAAAAGGAATTAGGAAAAAATATCAAGAATTTGTACTATTTAGCACTTCTGGATTTATCCTGTAAACTTTCAAAGATTATGTCAGATAGATATCATCCCCTGTATAAAAACATACAGAAATTAAAATCCACAAAGGTTCTATGATCTCTACAAGAACTTAACAGGCAAATGCAGGAATGGTTTGTGTTGGAAGGGACCTCAAAGATCATCTTGTTCCAACCCTGCTGCCATGGGCAGGGACACCTTCCACTAGACCAGGTTGCTCAGAGCTCCATCCAGGCTGGCCTTGAACACTTCCATGAGAAGTGCTTCCTCCAAAACAAGTAACTTTAAAATGTAATTAGAGCTGAAAAAAGCAAGACACCTCTTTGATGTTATCAATTGTTCAAAATTCACATGAAATGGACAGCAAAAAAAGCACACATAAAGAAAACTCTCAGCAACTTTAATTAAAAAAAAAAACCTCAGAAGTGTGGTCACGTGAAAAAGGCACATTTCAGAAAAAATTGAGTAGGGAATGGATGATGAAAGAATTAGTTAAACTCTAAGTGGTTAGAAAAAAATTTGCATTTGCCTTTCTGTAAAGGCCTGAGTGTGTCCTAAATCGCTGGCACAATTCCTTGCACAGCCATACAGTACAGACCCACACACGGGGCCTGCCAAGAGCTAGAAAGTCACCCTGCAAATTCACATACAGTTAAAAATCAAGTACATTATGTCTGTTAAAAAAAAAGCAAACAAACCAGTGAAATGCAACACAAATATAGGCAAGAGTCTCCTGCTCGCACCGTACACTATATATTTCCACTTCCTTTGCAATTAGAGATCATTACATCATGCAGTGAAGCATGATGTATGTAATGCAACTCCAGTACTGCATCAAAAGCACTGAAATCTTTCTAATGGAAATACCAAACTTCTCCAAAAGTAACAATGAGTTTAAGGAACTCTGACAACTGCTAACTAAGCCACAGTATGCTAAAATTCACTAAGCAGCCTTTATAAAAAATAAAGCTAAAAAATAACTTTAACACCCCTTGAAAAACAAACATTTTCTCAGTAATTCCTTGTAAAAGCACTGAAGATGAAGAAGTGCTATGAATCAACTCATTTTTAATAAATAATAGATGCCAGCCTGCTAATTGCACCTAGTTATAAAACTACTTTTCAAGAAATAGCCCTCAAAACACAGCTGAAGCAAAACATCCACCTTCTTAAGAGATGATCCTGCAACCAGAAATGAGTTTCAGCCACTTCCATCCAAACATGAAGAATCTCCTTACCTTGATCTATTGGTTCTTTCTATGTCAGGGCACCGTCTTTCTTCCACCTAATGAGCAGAGCCTTTTCTAAAAGTCTTTGCTAGATGACAACCTCTTTATCAATGACAGATAATTTTTTGTGGTATTCATCAGGTAAAGCAGGTAAAGATTCAGGTACAACATCCTTGCCTTACAGCAGAACTATTAAATCTCAATTAAAGGTTTTCTGTCCCACTGTGCCAGCTATATGCAATCATAATAACCTGGACCAGAGTAGTTCTGAAGTTCACTTTTAAAAGTTTAGTCCCAGTTGTAAAGGATTCTTAAATTGTTTCTTAAGCAGTAAGCCTTGGTAGAAATACAGTTACAATGGACTCTAGTAAATGTTTCTGGAGAAAGTGAGCCTCAGAAATTACAAAGGCAATTGTAAATATGAAACTTAACATCTACTGCATAGTTCAAATTCTCATCTAATGGGCTCTTGAACAATCTTTCTGTTAGACTGGCGTATTAAATTCTGTCATCAGCAGGATATTCATATTTTGCTAAATGAGCCATAAAAACTGGACATGCCAAACCAATACAACATTATATCCTAAAACATTAATAAAAACACATCAGGAGAATGAATTTTAGTACAAATGAAACAATTGTATGGCACTGGATAAAAACACGCTCATGAAAATAACAAACATTTTGCAGCTGTTTCTTACAGACATAAATTTCTAAGATTACATATTATTAATCATGTATTATAGTATTATGTTTTACCACACCAGTAGAATATTATTAGTATTTATCATTCCTAAAACATTGTTGTGGCAAGTCTTACAATGAAAACAACCAACCAACCAAAATCTCACAAACAAAAACACAGGGAGACTTTGCTCCAGCTCCAGCTTATATGGTTTGAAAACAAACAAACAAAAACCCAGGAAAGCTTCACACAGTTTCTGAATCATCACTTTTCTTTATTTATAATCACTCAAGATTCAGTCAAAGAAAGATATCAAAAAGTCTTTCACTCCAAATTATTCTTTTATAGAAATTCTGAGGACACATTCAGAAATGTTTCCTTGACTCATGCAACCCTCATAGCACTTGTCCATTAACAAATACATTTTAAACACCTGTTGACCAATCTGGGAAGAATAACCACAGTCGAGTAATTTATTCCCTCCAGTCTCCAGCCTTCACTATAAACTCGTTCTTCACAGAAGTTAACCAGTTATTTAAAATAATTGCACTTCCCTGAACTGAATAAAGCTGCTGTTAAACTTTGGAATAGATATTTTTTGTATAAATTATGTATAACACCTTCACCTGACTCAACAGATCACCAGGCAGAGATGAAAGGGGGAATGTCCTACTCTTCTCACAGAGTCTGTATGCTCTCCCAATCCAAGGCATTGTCCTGTCTCTACGGTTTACCCTTCAGTGAGAAAATTCAACAAAGGTTTGGCAAAGTGCCAGTCTGCCAAGACAGTACACAGCAAGTTCAATTTCTTTGGCAATCAAGTGGTAAGTCTCAAGGGTGGGGGAGAGCACAGGCAGCTCTGCTTCCAAATTGGAGCTGCACCCACTATGGAACTGACATTCATAAGCAACTGACTTGGCCAAAAGAAGACACCAGTTTTTACTTCATCACAGTTTAAGGTCAGCTTCACCTGAAAATATTAGGCATACTAGGCTGCTGAATACAGTAAGAGGAAGCTAAGAACACATGCTGTTTAAAAATTAAATGTGTAAGATAAACTGCCAACAGATTTAATTCTACTAAGTGAATAAGAATAGTAATATTTTTACTAATGCTTTAATTTTTTACATTTTAAGTAAGTAAGCAAGTACAGAGTATAAAACAGATTTTAACCTATATAGGAATGCCTCTACCTTAAAAAAATCCTCCAAATTGGAAACAAATAGGTGCTAAAACATGCCAAAAGAAAAAAAATTTCTCAGTGTGCTCCCCTCACCCCCAATGCAAGCACCTTTTAGAACAACCAAGTTAAAAGAACAATTACATTTGCCCTTTTTCCCCCCAAAAAACAGAATTTGTTCCCAGTATGTCAACAGTCTCCCTCACCACAACACCTCCTCTTTTATTTATCTTGTTTTCTCAGTCTCCTGCAGTCTCCTCTCTTTCTCAGTCTCCTCTCCTGCTCTTAATCTATCCTGCACACTCTTCCACTCCTTTCTCTGCATCACACACAGATGAAGGCATACAATGCCCTGATTCCTGAGCGCTCCAGCTGCCCTGACCCCTGACTGCCCAGTCAGTGTATGGTACTACCACCAGCTAGCAGCAAACTCAACCTTGCTGAGGCAACACTGGAACCTTCTCTTCAGGGGCACTAATTTTGACTTCTGTTTCATGGAAGCTGCCAAGTTTCATGAAATTTCTAGCTATTTACCTCTGAGTCCTTTACTCCTCTGTAAACAAAAGGGTTTAAGTTTCGGGAAAATAGAAGTTACACTACTGTGTTTGTTACTCATAACAAAGCACTAGCCAGGGACCAGATTTTTTACTATGACGGTGGTGAGACACTGAACAGGTTGCCCAGGGAGGCTGTGGATGTCCCAACCCTGAAAGTGTTCAAAGCCAGGTTGGATGGGGCCTTGAGCAGCCTGGTCCAATGGAAAGTGTCTCTGCCTATGGCAGGGGGATCGGAACCAGGTGATCCTATCAGTGTGAAGGGAGGAGGCAAAATTATGAGAGGTGACTCAAAAAAATCCCATATTCTTATAAATCAGTATTTAAAAGTGACAAGTTTAGTGGTTAGTCTCACATTATAGGACCTGCTACAACACAAAACTCCTCAGTTATCTCAATTAAGAGACAAAGCTAAAACTCTATAGAAGTGATGAAGTTTGATGCTGCATCAAAATTCATGCAGAGTCTTCCAGAAACAATAGTACTGAAAGCCAAAGTTGCTGTTGAAACCATCACAATAAATAATCCATTTTGCTTTTTTCTGGTACATAAAACAAGAAGCAAAACACTAAAATATCTAAATAGGCTCATCATAAAAGTATCTAGCAAGCATCACATTTGCAAGCTGCTGGTTTATGTTTGCTATCAAACCATATATTAATGTTACTACTTACGTTATTACTATTCGTTTTTTTAGTTATACTTACATAAAGAAGAGTATAAGGATCTCTTCTAGCAACATTCTCATTTAATTTCTTTTTTTGCCACTAAAACCCAGTATAAAATCTGTACTTTTTCTGAGGAAAGAGTAGTGCTTTACTACCAAATCCAAGTGCCAGAAAATAATGGATGAGGCATCCCAAACAAGACAGTTATTCTTACACCTGAAGTTTCTGTGTCCCACTTTGTGAAAAATTCTTACAGCAGAAGTTACTTATGAAAAACTACAAAATAATAATAAATAATAAATAAATAATAAATGCCTCCTAATGAAAACTAGAAAATTGCACTTTGGATGCTTTCCATTCCAAGAAGCTGAGGACAAGCCTGGACTCCTAGAATCCTACGTCTCAAAATTAAGAAGGTGATGATGTGGAAGAGGACTGGAGCACAGGCTATTACTTTAGAACGCACTGCTAAGCGTATTACAATGTATGTTATAGAGCAGTAACTGATAAATTAAGTTTCTTTTTAGTATCTTTCTACATGCTTTAAGAAGCACCTTGTCTTTCTTAATATTTATACCACCTATCACCCAAGTTTGTCCAGAATATATAAAAAATACAAACAGTAAGAAGATATTTTCAATTTAACTTTTCTGAGAAATAGTTCTCAACAAGTGGGTTTCTTTCATAGAAAACAACCTGTTATTGAAGTCAATAAGAAGGTTCCTTATTCTTAAAACCACTGGAAAGGACAGCTGAATAGTCTTTAGGTCTAAGAAGACACATGTGCAGTGCTGCAAAGAAATTATGAATGGATCAGAGGACTGGGAGACATAAACAAGTTATGGAAGAATCACAAATTTATCACTTTCAGATAGAAGATTACTCTTAAGAAAAACAGAAAAAAGGAACAGAACGTGTCTGGACATTGATGGGATCGATGCAAACCAGAGAATATTCAACAGGATTAAGCAGCAGTTTAGATACAGAGAAGAAGGTCAATGGCACCTGAAACATCTCTTTCCCTCATTTTCATGCTCATCGTTATTTCCACTAGATCATAAAGCACCAGAGACTACTTCAAAGATAATTACAATTAATAATTAAATTGCACTGTTAAGAAAAAAATAAAGAGTTGTGGTAGATAGAAAATTTCAGTGTTCTACCTGAATATAAACTCCACTCTACCCTCCTAATTTGTATTGCTCCAGCCAGAGATTTTTCAATATGATTAAAAAGAGAAAAAACCAAGGAGAGGAAAGGCTGACCACCAGTTCAAACGGCAACTCTATGACTCTACACTAATACACAAATGCAGTGTGCTTCCGTACCATTCCAGAATCTCAGCTACCTCTAAGAAAATACACGAGTCTACAACCCTTCTTTGGTGAAAACAATTCTTTACATATGAGCTGAAAGAAGAACAAAGCAATCTTCTGGTGTGCTCTGGCAGACAACTGTGAAGTTTATACTGCTGCTGCTATTGGGTAGTCCGCATAGTTTTCTCTATTGTTATTAGGAAACCTGTAGCCAAAAAAATGGAATGAAAATTGAGGACATTCCTGTCACGGTATTGCTGAAATCCCTCAGCAGCTCTGAAGGTAGGGACTGGCAACATTCCTTAGAAAGGAGATCCCCAAAAGCAAATTCAATACTGGTTCTTGGTGTCACTACTGTAACCACCAGAAGACTGAAATAAGAAACAGGAACAAATAATATATTTCTCCTTTCTTTTGGAAAATACTTTGAAGTTTATCTGTTACCTATGGCATGGAGAAACTTTAAATTTCATGCTGCAGAAGCAAAATTACAATTTCCTTGCAAGTCAGTAATAGTGAAAGAGGCAAACAACAAGTGTTCCCACAATTTTTCTGCAGGGGTAATGATCAACAGTACTCTCCCTTTCCACATGTTTAACATGCCTCCTCTAAATCCAAGTGGATTTGCCTATCATGCTCTATATTTTAGGTGTGATTATCAATTAAAAAACACAGGAATTGCTGCAGATGGAAATATCAAACGTCTAAACTTGTATTCCTCCACATCAGGAAAGAATTCCCATGTAACAGGACTACTTTGTTAGTGTGAATTTCTGCATATTTGGCCCATAACTTTGAAACATTATTGCAGAAAAGTAAATTCAGCACGGTCTTACTAATTCCACTTGCAAATTACATTAAATAACAAAAATAAGGTACTTTCCACACTTATAAATTCTAACAGTCCTGACACTTCAAGAAGAGTAATCATGCATGTCCTGTATATCAATGTATATGTGATATGTATCAACTATTAGCACTGCTCCAGAATAACAAACGCAGCTTTATAAGAGTCCAATATTATAGTCCTGGGGCCTTTTTCACATTTCCGCTAAACGGTCTATACAATACAGCATAAAAAATGATGACACATTAGATACACAGGATTGGACGAAAAACATGTACTAGTATGAATCACTGTGCTCAGAACAGCATTACCAGAAAGGCAACAGATAAATCATTCAAGGAACAACCTTCCAGAAAGAACACTTTGTTTTCACTGGAGAATAAAACAATAAAAATATTAAAGGAAGCACTTTTACAGCAGACTGATTGACATATTTCTTCATAGTAACATCTGTTACACTAAATGAGTGAAAAGCAGTATCTTACTAGACATGGGGAGTCAAAATCAAAATTCTGAACTATCAACTGGAAAGCAATTTATTTAATTTAAATGTATGTTTGGCCTGACTGGTATGACAGCACTGACATAAGCATGACAGCACAAGAAATGTCTATGTACATGTACATATACACACACACACACATATAAAGGTACATATTTAACCAGCACAGTTTTCACCGGACTGAGTTCAACTGGTGATAGATCTAACATCCATTTGGCCTATTCTTCATCCGTTTTACACACTTAAGGCAGAGATGGGCAAAGAAGTCCTCCTCCTCCTCCTCTTTGCCAGCCTTTAAGAAAACACTTCCAAAAACATCAAGTAAATACTTTTTGGTTGTTGCTTACACAGACTTCAAGAGAGTCCATGAAGTATACACACTGAGACTAGTTACAGATACAACTCTAAGCTCATGTATTAATCATCATCCTGAAATAAAAGCTGCTGTATTTCCAACTCTATACAGTTTTATCCTCATTTTTGTCCCCGTTATACTCGTTCCACAAGTCTGGCACTCTCATGCTTGTCTAGCTTTTGGATAACCGTGGTTCTAACATCATTAGGTTGATCCAATATGCTGGTGCACATTTCAAGATTGCATATCGCCAAAAAACTCGTGTGTGTGTGTGTGTGTGTGTGTATATAGCTAGAGATATATATCTATTTATAGATGCTCTATGCCTTTACTTTTTTCTATAAAGTAAACATCCCGAATAAGTACCTCTCAAATAACATCTGAAAGCCTTCTTTTCCCTTTGCTTCAAATCACTACAAAGTTTAACAGCTCTTACTAGATCTGCTCCAGTATTATCATTCCATTTGGACTTGGACCACTCTCAGAAATTTTCTGTCACCACCATCCACATTAGATTTTCTTCACACATGGGTGCACACTTGCATACTCTTAGCGTTTCTATAACATCATCAGTCCTGAAATTAACACATCAAAATGAATGTGCCCCCAAATAATGGGGAAACACAAAACCAGCTGATTAACTCAGTTTACCCAGCATGGAACACTGAAGCTTCAAAAGGGGATGCTATCCAGTTAGTCCTGCTGTTGGAAAGAGAACTCATAAGCAAAAAAAGTGTGGGAGTTGCATATGAAACCTGTCTTTTCTTGAGTACTTGCTGGCTGGACAGGTGGCCAAGGTGCACTTAGACAGTGACTAGTCATCACCTTGACACTTTCAGCTGCCTGCACAAACCTCACTATATTCTGTGCAGAGTTCACAAAACACAACTGAGTGACTGCATTTCACCACCAAACCCTTTAAAGGTATAAGGGACGGAACATGACAGCTGTTATTAACCAGAAAGAGTTTCTGAACATCAGAACTTCAGATTAATTATTTAAAACAACAAGCAGTATTTTGTTCACACAGTATGTCTATTCCAGAACATGTAATAAAAAACCAAAACCCAACATCCTGCAGCAAGAGAAAACCTGCAAGAGGTATGTTCTGTGTAATAGAGGTATTGCAAAATCTCCAATGCTAAACTTATCCCTCTACTTGAAAAACTCTACTTACGAGTAGTTCATTTCTTTAACATATATTTCTCTTTGTTATCATCATGGTAATTGGGCAGAATTTAGCAGACTATTGACCTATGCCATCAGGAGATGTGATTATAGCAATTTTGCAAGACTACAACAGCAGATTTTTGGATGTATCAGTGAAACTGTAAGAGCTCAACAGCTAAAAATATTCGAATTTCAGGAGACTTTTTGCATTTTAATTAAAAGCTTTACAGTAATCAAAAAATCCTCAAAACAGCAATAACAATCCACAATAACATCAATAATTTTGTTCATACAACAGAAAAAAAAATTAGGGCTTTACAAACGCTAAAGGTTTCTTTCAAATGCAGATGATAAGGTTCGTCATCACTTTCGTACCAAAAATGTAAGAATGACTCCCTCTCAAAATTAACCTCAGTCCCAAACCTTTAAAGAAGCCTTTCAGAAACACTCATTTTATGGTGAGGCGAAAAAGTGCGGGCTAGGCCGGGGCCTGGAAGCGGACTGGAATCAGGGAAATACAGCCCTGGCCTCCACTCCTCGCTCAACGCTAACCCTGCCCGGCGCCCCCCGAGCCCACCGCCCCTGGAGCCACGACTGATTCCTCCCGCTGCACCGAGCCCGGGCTGCTCTCGGCGCTGCCCCTACAAAGGGAAGACACACCGCACTCCCAACGCCTCGGAACAGTAAAAGAAAGAAAGAAAGAAAAAAGAGAAGAACCAAATCGCCCTCATTAAGCCCTCCCTCAAAAGCAGGTCTCTTTACACCAGACCTAACCACGGCACCCACCCTTCCCCCACCACGAAGCCACCTCTCATTGTCGTCGCCCCCAGAGGGGACCCATTACCCCCCTCCATATACACACACACGCCCGCCTCCCCCATTCCCCAGTCTGTGCCATGCCCCTTTACTGGTCGCCAGAAGGGAAGCGCAGCCCGCGGGCCACATTCCCCCCGTCACAGCCCTGCACGCACCTTCCAGAAAGGAGCTGTCTCTGCAGCCGCCGCCGCCGCCACCGGCCATCTTCCCGCTGCCGCGCCGCGCTCTCTCACTCCATCGCCCAGCGCGGCGGCGGGGCCCGGCCCTTCCCCCGGCCTGCCCGCCCCCACTGCGGAAGGCTGGCTGACCCGCAGCGGCGGCAATGCCGCCGAGGCCCGGCCCTCTCCCGCTCCCCGGGCCGCGCTGCCTTCCGGCCCCCGCGCAGGAGGAAGCGGCGGCGGCGGTAGCGCGCCCGCTCCTCCCTCAACGCCTGCCGCCGGCACCCCCCGAGCGGCTCCAGCCGGGCCCGGCAGAGCGGCTGCCGATGGCGCCCGGCGGGGCCGATGGGCCTGGCCGGGACTCCGCCGCAGGCGCCTCCGAGAACGCGGGTAGGACGAGGGGACGGTGCGCGTAGCGCTGCCGCCCCTCTCTTCCATGAACGGCACTTCCCTGCCCGGACCCGCGGCTCTCCCGGCCCGGGAGCTGCCGGCTTTCTCGGCCCCCGGACGATAAAATGGCCGCAGCAGCGCTGAAGCCGGTAGTACCTCGGGCTCTCCCGCTCCCTCCTCGATCAGCCTGGAGGCAGCAGCTTTTGGGAGGCGAGGAGGTGGATCGGATAAAATGAATGGAGTCTGAGGAGTGCAGGAGTCCATTGCGCAGCGCTGGGGCCCGCTGGCCTCTCACCTCACTCCCGCTCCGGCAAAAGGTCTTGCCAAGCTTCAAAGACTCCTATCAATCATAAAATCTTCTGAGGCCTGATCAAGGCATATTTAAATCCAAAACTTGGATTTTGCAAAATGTGCTAAAGTGAAATTGCAAGTCATAGCCCCATGTACATTTGAATTGTAAAAATCCTTTTTTAGTATGTAAGGTTTTACATTTTAAAAAGCTGTCCCATGAAGCCTAAGTAGCAAAACCATGCATACTTTAAAAACTCCAAGGTAAATTATGGCAGTCTAGAGCTATGGAAAACCAGATGCTCCTTTCTGGGACAGGTTCTTTCATCTGGGATTCTAGTGACTGTAGAATTGGGAAATGTTCATATCTAATTTAAAGCACCTAGTTCCCAGCACGATTCATCCCTGACAAGTGAGCTTTCAAAAATGCTTGAACTGAAGAGTTTGTAGACTAAAGTCCTAAATTAGGTAAGTAGAAGTACCTAGTGCATAGGAAAATTAAAAACTAGAGAGAAGAAAGTTGTTGTTTTCCTTCTAAATTGGTTATTTTTGTTCCTGAGTTTTCTGTGTTGACATCAACCATATGCATAAGCCAGTGTGAGAGTGCTCAGTTTTTGCACAATCGAGGCAAAAAGCAGAGAAGAGTGCAGAGCTGGCCTGGAAGATGACAGGAGATGTCAGACTGCTCCCGAAGTGCTACGTCACACCACCAGAGCTAACAAGCAATTAGAAATAATCCCAAAAGCTGGAACAGTGCTGGTAAACCTACAAATCTCAATCTTCAAAATCTCCTTAGAAAAAAAGCCTTTTTCTGAGAGATCACAAAATATTGTTTCATTAGTGATGGGATTAACAGGAAGCAATTAGGAAAAATGGGTGCAAGCTAATTATATAGAGACCAGAAAACGATATACTCAATAGAAACCTAATATTAAAAAAATGAAACAAAACCAAAAACCGAAATGAGAATAAAGGAATTTTAGAATCTAATTTTCAAAAAACAACCTATTGTATCTCAGAAAAGTGTTGTCTAGACAGAAGGTTTGCTGTGGAGGTTACAGCATTAATCCACAAAACCAAATTCTTATTGATAGTTGAGACCAGACTGATTTAAGTCTACCCAATTTTACCCAGCTTTTAAAAAACTGAGGATTATGAGTTATGATGATGAATTATTTGAATAAATGTTTGATACACAGTAGTGGGCTTTTGTTGATACAGCTTCAGAGTCTTATTTTTAATGAACTGAGGCACAATATAGATTAAAATACCTTTAAAAGTAGAAAGGACAAGTTATCAATAGATGCGTGCTTGATTTTAGGCTTTTTGATTGATAATATAACATTTTTATGTAAAAGCTGCCCCAAAATTACATCTTATTCTACTGCTCTTTTTCCTTTATTTTGAAGCTCTTTAAGGATGCAAAAGGATAATATGTAGTCAAAACTCTTATTCATTTATTTTTCATTAAGTTTTTAATAGTGATCTTATTCTCTGCCTTAGAGTGGCTTGTTTTTCCATGTGAGAAGTGTTTG
The DNA here is from genome assembly GCF_003984885.1 of Neopelma chrysocephalum. NCBI lineage: Eukaryota > Metazoa > Chordata > Aves > Passeriformes > Pipridae > Neopelma > Neopelma chrysocephalum. The sequence goes on from NW_020897692.1 coordinate 11,127,683, forward strand.
TGAGGGGGATGAAATACTGAGAGCACTCAAGTCTTGCAAAATCTTTTCAGCATCCTCTTAACTTTGCTTGGAACCAGAAGATTTTCATCGTGTATGAGAATTGACTAAGTGATCAATGAAAAAGAGAAAAATAGTATTCCCTTTCCTGCTGGAGGAAATAATACAGAATTTACTGAGCTTTCTTCCTGTTTTGAAGCAAAAATTTGATTGTATTCACAGAATAAGAGCCCAGGGATGAAATGCATCAGGTCATTACGCTGTCCTTGGAGGCGTTCGAAGACACGATGGCTGGGGTACTGAACAACTTGGCCTAGTGGATGGTGTCCCTGCCCACGGCAGGGGGCTTGGAGGTCCCCTTCCAACCCAGACCATTCTATGATTGCTTCCTGGCCTTTAGCAGCCTCTAGAAGTTGACACATCCCACTGTGGGTAGTTGACAATTGGAGGCCACAGTCCAAGGTCCTGCATTTACAAACACTTGTGCGTGCACAGCTCTCTTCTCACAGCACTGTGTAGAGAGGGAAGCTGATTACTTTATTAGGTAATGATGAAGAATTTTTGTTTCACCTTAGAAATCCGTTTTTTTCCCTCTCTTCCAACAATGAAAAAGTTATTACTAATGAATGTGGCTTAGATGATCCAGTACTGCAACTACTGAAAAATATGTCTTTTTTTCTTTGTATTTCTGATTCTTTCCAGTGACTTCTTGTTTCCTCTATGTTTTTTTAAGGTTAACCAACAAATGGAGGTGGCTGTTCCCCAGAAACAGTAGTTCCTTACATAAGGAATAAAATTGAATTGGGATTGCAGTTTTGCAGCTTCTGTTGTTGTACTGTACATTACCTAATTTTCTTTACTGGTACATAAATTGCATATAGATGTTTAAGGGAATTTATAGGCACCTTGAAATTTTTTTTTTTTTTTGGTTATTTACAACCCATGAACCCATTCTATAGACTATAAATAAATTATTTTTAACAGTCCCACATTTCAGAAATTCATGCTTATGGACTGAATAATTTTCACTTGGTTTCCACTGTTGTTCTTAGTTTTAAGTTCCTTGAATGTATTGATGATGCGCCTTCTACGTTCCTGGTTTTTTAAAAAATAACCATTTTCTTGGTGTCCTCATGACCTGATGCCTGGGGTTTTTTTCCCCCTTTGTATTTTTAAAGCAAAATCAGTTCTATTTATTGTCCTGCAATGTCTTTTTCTTTCTATTAAAGCTAGTGTTTTAATTTTAGGAGTTTCCTACTACATATTATTCCAGGATAGCTGACATACAATAGTTAACTCTTCAGGAATGTTCCCAAAGGGAAGAGTGCCATTCATGTATGTGCTAGGACTTCTAATGATATGTCAGGATGTGGAAAAGTTTTCTGTTAAATTTTGTTATCAAAGATGGCTTGTCAAGTAGGTACTAAATGACTAAGGACTGCTAAAGATCATTGGAACTTTGTCTTAAAATGTTTTCTGAATTCCTTCCTTGAAGGAGACCTGTTTTTTAAATCTGATCAGCCTACCTCAAAACACAACCTTGTGCTATTAATAAACAAATACCTATTAGGTTTTCTGCTACTGTTATAAAAATCCCATTATTCATTGCATTGGGTGTTGTTCATCTGTTGCATTGGTCATTACTGCATTAGACCCATTCAAAGAGAAACAGTTTTGCTTTAAATATGCAAATTCTTGCGATGGACAGTGAGATTAAACAACTGTGTTGGGCTAAAAAACATAATGACTCATTAAGCATCAAAGTGAGATTTGCAGGTATAAAAGAGTGATCGAGGGATATGCCAACATTGTTTGCCACAACACAGCATTAGATACTACTTTTGGAAGTAAAAATTTCTTTTTGCAAGGTTGGGCTACATTTGGAAGGCTGTTTTTCCTGGAAGAAAAAGCCTACGGAATTTGTTGCACAGTCCAGAAGCGTTACATCAGTTACCTCACCTAAATGGAAGAAAAATTGTGATTGTGAAAAAAAGTGAAACTTACTAAATAAGAATAATTTCAAATGTATACATGGAATCGTACTATAGAAGAAAGGGAATGTATATATGTGTATATAAGATGGAATATGACATATTCCACCTGAAAAATTTGGGACAACCTTATATATTTTGATTATTTCTTAGTACTGTATATTGGGTAAATGTACATTAAATACCTGAGGCAAATATTGATCTTTAATGCAAAACAAAACTGTTGATAGTTGTGTAAGTGTTAAAAGGGGAGCATGTAAAAGGCCCAAGAGAACACATCAGATCTGAGATGCGTAGTATGTACTTTCAGTGTATATTCAAAATGTTTATATAGAAGGTATTTCAGCATATTTTGACTCATTTTTAAATATTTTTTTGAGTTTCCTGAAGCAACTCTGTTGTTAATCTGAAATAAACTTTTACTTGTCTTCAGTGTTCTTATGGTGGTTCTCTAAGGGAAATATATTTTTGCATACAGACTGATGAAATACATTTATTGATTGTGTTCCAAGATTTAAGATTAGGCAATTAGTGTAATTTTTTTCTTTGTCTTTCAGTGTAACTCATCATTTTACTGATAAGAGCAGAAGTTCTAACTTATTTAAAAGAGGAAATATAGAAAATGTTTCATTTGTCAACATAAATAGTATACCATAACCACAATAGTCTTTCACCTACTAACAAAAAGAATATAATAAATGCATCTACATGTTAAATGCACAAAATGTTAAAATCAAAGACTATGTAATCAGGAAAATAAAATAATAGAAATTTTTACTGCAGTAAAAATTAAAACATAGCAAGAATTCAGACTGTTACTTAAGGCATGTTGGGCATCCAAAACCATCCAGCATACAATACATACTATGCGTTTATGCACAGGGGCAAATCCTGCCTCTAATCTCTTGCTTTTCAAATCAATGGGAAATATGTCTTATGTCAACTTCCAAAGTATGTTTAAACACATTTAATAGATACTGAAACTTCTTTTGTATGTAGTTATACAGAAGTCGCTCTCATGATCACACATGGAAAGAAATATGGGTTCTTAATTGCCACCTAACAGAACTTGCAGATGGTCTTTCTTTATAATGGTCTCACCCATCAGAAATGGAAACTCTTTTGTAGCTCAAATCCTTGGAAATCCTTTGTCAATAATCATTAGCCTTAAGAACTTTATGTTAGTCAAGATGGCTAATTTAAACAAATGCTTGTAATAAACAGAAAATATCTAATTGAAATTGTTACAGCAGGCTTACACTTCTTAGAGGAGGATCACCTTTTTTCTGCCTGTCTGTTTCAGTAGATGCCAATTTGTCTAAAGCTTCAAGAATACTTACTTTTCAGAGCAATTTTAAGGTGATCTTTTAACAAATGTTGTTATGTGTTTCAAGTGGGAAACTTCTGAATCATGTTTCTAAAAGTAAACTACACCAAGAGTTCATAAACCAGCAAGTATTAACCTGTACACATACAAGCAAAAATATATTCCAAAGCAAAGAGAAAGGTCAGATTTGTGTACCTGTGAACATGACCCATGAGGTGTATCAATCATAATGAAAGCAGAGAGAAAAAAATCAGGACATCGTCCCTGTACTCATTTTGCATGACCTACTCCCCTACTGCTCATGCTGCTGACTAAGACACTGAGTTCTTTCCTTACGAGTTCCGCTTCTAATCAGAACTTCGGAAACCCCTTTCTTAATATACAAAACAGATCTGAGATCTGGACTATGAAGCTCCTGTCAGTGTATTGTAGTGGTAAAGTACAGTGGTGTAATCTGCCTAACCTGTGAAGTGCAGGCAGTTAAAGTATATGTAGCAATGACCATACTGCAAATAATAGAATCTTCACAGTACATGATTTGAAAGATGTAAAGGGATAATTTCATTTGTCGTTCTGCATAGAGTTAAGTTTTAAAGACTTAAAACATCACTGGCATATGCCCTTGAAAATCTCAGTTTCAGTCTCCACAGCTAGAATATTAGAAAGATGTGGGGGGAGGGAGGATGGGATGTCCATATTAACGTCAACAATCTTTTCTAGAAATAGGTTTCTTCTACCTCAGTTAGAGTTCACTGTGCTCTTTTGAGTAACCTTGCTATACTGGGAGATTGCTGTTGTTTATCTGAGTCTTTTATCTTCTACAGTTTCTTCAGTCTTCCTTCATTTATTGTTTAATCTCTGTGGAGTCTAACTTGTCTGTATTTAAAGGTGGGGCATTCAAAACAGGATGCAATACTAATGTAGGTCTCTCCAAAGCTGAATGAATGGAATGACTGTCTTCTGCTTCTGACGTACTGCAGTTCCCCTCAATATGTCCTAAAATATTTTTTGACCAAATTGCAGATCATGGTCAATCTGTAATCTAATATAAATCATCAGTCCTTTTTTGTAGTGTTGTTCCCTAGTCAGCTATATCTCAATTTGTATTAGTTAATTTGATTTCTCCATTTAAAGTGATTTTCTGCTTGTCTTCACTGCACATCATCTTGCTGGTTTAGGTAATTTCTTTTAATTCTAATCCTGTCCTTAACCTAACCACTTTTTAGGTACTTGCAGCTTTGTGGTCTGGCGGTGAAAATAATAGAATTATAGCTGGAATAAACCTGTGTAGGATCAAGTTCCTCTCTCAGACTGTCAGGGAAACACACTGAGAGTGCATTTTTCCAGCCTATTTCCTGCTTCAGCTTTAAGAAGTCATACATGACAGTGGCTAATGTTTTACTAGAGTCAGTATCACTTGCATTCCCTCCCTATTGGTCCTGCATGCCAGCCATTCTAATGAAGATGAACAGAACTATAGCGTGACATCAGAGCTTTCCAGAGATTCTCAGGAGACTGGAATACAAGTTCCAGAGGTGCATAAGATAACCTTCCTATCTGTGTAGAAGTCCAAAGTGCTTTGATCTTCTCAGTCTTTTTCCTCTTTTCCTGAAGAAGAGAATGGCATTCTGAGACATTATTTCCCTCTGTTAGAAGGATGTGGATGTCCACTGATATTTTTGACAGAATCACAGAATCAATTAGGTTGGGAAAGACCTCTGAGATCATTTAGTCCAACCTGTGATGGAATACCACCATGTCAACTAGACCATGGCACTGAATGCCACGTCCACGTTCATCCTTTAATGAAGGTGTGTGCTAAAAGCACTAGTCCACGTGAAATACTGCTATACGTGCACTAATTGTCAAATGGCAGAATGTGTGCTTGGAGGGCTCAAGGCCAGATGAAGTTTTCTCCAGAATTATACAAATAACCAAACTAGCTACGGTATAATCCATATGAAATAAGAGGTAAGAAATATTGATTGAGTAGAGCCTTGGCCCTGATGGATTCTGTAGAGAACTTTGATTGGTTTAAGCAAAATGAACCTTGAGACAGAGGAAGTTAAAGAAATTAGAGTTACCTCATGTGCCCAAAGATATACTGTATAAGGATAACTTAGTGGGAGGGGACATTCTAACCCACAGTGATTTGTGAGTTCTGTGGTCTTTGTTAACGAGCTGTACCAGTTTGTAAAGTGGCCTATCACAAGTATTGTTTTTAACTTTACAGATCCTCCAAGTCTTTATGCTCTTTGATAAATGACAATGTCAGTCATTTATTCATCCCAGGCATATATAATCCTTATCATTAGCTGCATGTATAAAAAGAAGATGAATCTGGTTGTCATTGGTCATTATTCCTAATGAGTACCATTAGTTCATGTTATTCTTCAAGTATTCATATGTAGCTGTTAGAGGTAGGAGGCCAAGAACCAAAGAGATAGTTGGGATCAGGGAATAGCTGCTACCACTCTGAGTCCTGTCAGAAATTGGTGGAGCCCCTATAGTAACACACTCATTCAGATAAAAACATCAATAGTATTGCTGGTAATTTTGTCAAAAGCTAAGGAGATCTTAACTACTATGAACATAACCATTATGTGACTGGCCTGCAGATTTTTACAGGAGTAGATTAGACTGGATTTCTGTTATAATCCTTTTTATGCTAAACATTCTGGAGAATCTCTTTGGTAGTTATTTGTCTTTTCTAGGAGCATGAGGTCCACATCACTGTGCTAGCATATTGTGAACATATGTAAGCATATTACTCAGAGGGAAGTGTTTAGTGCTCAGAAGAAAGATAATGTTCCTTTTAATATTATGAAGACATTAATCTCTATTTCTTTTTAAGAAAACCCTCTAACTTGTGATTAAATTTGCTTACTTAATATATCGAACTCTGTATATTTGTATGAAAGGTACATAGATCACAAGCACTGTTTTCCTTATTTTTAAACAAAATAAAGACAGGAAAACTAAACAGTTTCCATCAGTTTGAAGATATATGTACTTTGACTGAGGGTCTATGGTTGCTAAAACAATGTGAAATTTTAGCAGACTGTTTAAATTATGGTTACCATATGAGGACATTTTAAAGTGGAGCTGACCTGTTATGTCTGTCCTGTTTTCTGCCTGGTAGTATAGAAGCTAAATGTATTGGTTTTCAGCACAAAAAAGTTTTAAAGTTCTGTATCAGTTTTCATCATAAAAATTCCAGACTCTGTGCCACCCATAGAGATGAATAAAGATTGTAAAGATTGTAGTAATTCTATGGGAAATTCAGCAAGTTAGATAAAATCTTCTTAAGAATAGATAAAATAATTTAAAGAAAAGAAAATTAAATCTTATTCATTACCTGCAACTAGTTTTCCAAGAGGAAAATCATCACTGAAATCATGAAAATCATGGCACTTGAAATGTCCTGGGAAGAAATTCAGTGTTGTAGAACATTTCTTATAGCATGAAACTTTGTTGCTTTCATACAGAAAAAGTTTTTAAGATGCCTTAGAACTATATATATGCTACCCATTCACATTTGTAGGATATGATGAACAATATTTGCATCATTTGGGTGTGTTTTGAGTTCTATTACTGTCCTCATTGGTGTGTTTTATAGCAACGTATCAGCTACCATCTTCTCCTCAAAACACAAACTCAACCCTGTTTTCTGAATCTCTTTATCCACTTTTCACTTCTCCTTGTGGCTCCTGCACTAAATGCAATCCTTCAACTTCTGTCATTGCTCAAGTTCTTCCCTTTCCTCAGTCTTCCATAAAATCCTTTTCTCTGGCTCTTGGATTCAGTTTCTGTTTTCAGCTTTTTTCCTCTTACTCTCCATACCAAAATCCTTCCCATGCTTCCAGCAGAGAGTTCTCCACCCCTTTTCTTCCACAACTGCCACCTCATTCCTGCCTTTTGTTGTGGCTCCCTCCCACTGCTGCTTCTGCTATATTAGTTTTTTTAGTATCTACGATCCATATTCAGTAATGTAGGATAGTGTTAGCTGAAATTTAGCTAGATGAATAAAAAGAAAATCTTACCCCTATTTCTTGAGTATCTTTTCTTTAATGCTATAACTCAGTTTGGTAATAAAACACATTCATCTCTTCTTGTATTATGTAACATGTCATTTTGTTTTAAAAGTGTTGCATACATACATGTAAGACTGAAACAGCATGCAAAACAAATTTCATGCTCAGTGCAAAGAACCTCAACAAAAACATAATTAATGCAACACAATGTTTGAGATTTTAAGCCAACAAAAGCCAGACCATTTAGAGCTAAGGTTCCCATAGCAACCTGACTCTGTCTCCTCCTGTGTCTGTGTGATAGGGTCTTTTTTTACATGACCACATATTGCTAGAGAATGTGTTGTATTATTCCATAAATAGAACATCAGTTTAATAGGTGAGTGAAGTACACAAGGACTTACCAAATTTTATATGTCTTCAAAGGAAGTTTTATCATTGTGTCTTGTAGATCAGTGTACATATATAAATACTAGAAAAAAATTTTGCATAAACTTCAGCATGATGTTACAACATCATTAGCATAAATCCTGCCTGCAAATGAATTTTTGGCATGTTTTTAGTTTCCCAGATATCTATTTCCCTAAATAATTATGGGAGGAAAATTGTTGGTAATTCTCAAAAACAATACAAGCAGACTCTTTAATTTTATGTAATTATATTTTGGAGTAGGCAGCCACATAAAAGCATATGGGAACTCAAAAGGGGCAGACTTCGGTACCTGAAATCATCCCATGTAACTGTAAGCACTTAAAAAAAGGGGCCAAAGTTATATATACATCTTGCAATTCCTCTACAATTTAGGAAAGTAGAAGAGCATCTCCAAAGGATGATTCAGTGCTCCTGAGGAAGTGATTTGCCTTCTGCCTATCTTACTCTACCGACTACACAGTAGGCCTGGAGAAACCAATCGAGATTTCTTCCTGACCCAATTTATTTCTTCAAGTACAATAAATCCAAGCTGTATTGTCCAAGAAAAAGAAATGAGATTTTCGGGTATTTCAGAGTACCTAATGTGTCTTAGGGGTTATATCCAGGAGTCTCCCCAGACTACACTGATATCAATGTCTAAATCAGTGACTTCACATTCTTGACAATACAGATAAGTTCTACATTAGATAGGACAACACAGGCCACCTCTTTTGAGTAGATACAAAATTGTACTGTGATTATTCTGGGCTTACATTGACCGCAGAAAGACAAATTATACCTTATTTGACCTAATATTAAGGTGATGCAGACAATAATACCTGATTTATATATAAAAACTGTTGGAAGAACTTAACTTCATTTCTGTGTGTGCATTTGAACCAACAGAAACCAGATTCAACTCTTTACATTTTTCAGCTGTGACATTTTTGATACAGGACTGTCTCAGAGAACACAGAAATGTATTTTTACAGGCATTGGATAAGGTACCTGAGCACTCAACTCATGAGTTTTGATTTCTATTTCTGGATGTTGGGTCAGGCGCTGCAGCTCAAAGGTAATCAAACCCTAAGTTTTTGTTGGATTGGGATCAAGGTGAAAAAGTTGAGATCTTTGGTAATTTATGTACCCTTGAAATGTATGTTTGGAAGTGGAAGTGTTTTATGCGACACTGATATAAAACTCTAGCAAACCAGATGGCAGTCAGTTAATTTGGAGAGGATTTTAAAACAAGAATAATATGGTGAAGAAAAACAAATAGCATTGAGAGAAATACTCCTGACACAAAGGAGAGAAATGTCATCCATTTCCTCATCTGGGCTGCAAAATACGTTTTTCCATATTCAATTTCTTTATAAAAAAAGACAAGGAAGACCTGGTTAATGTTCTGGTGGTGTTAGAAGCTAAACAGGTGGATACCACTGGCATTCAACCACTGTTACCTCCGAAGAAATCTGACACTCAACATTTAGATGACTTGCAAATCCCTGAAGTATCTTCTTTCCTGTAATAATATATACACAACAATAAGACAATGTATCCCAATAAAGGTGAGTAGCAGTCTGAAATATTGAACAGTTCCGCAGGGAACTGTAATGAGGAACTATTCAAGTTGTATCCTCTTTCTCACAGAAATGTTACAAGGCAGTAATTGTATTGTGCTATGCTGGATTAAACTTTGTTGGAACTAGCACATTTAATTGTAAAACCTTCACTTAAGGTAGTAGTGAGAGAAAGTTAGGATTTTTTTTCACCCAAACAAAAAGCAAATGCTTGAAATACTAGGGATCTGAATGCTCGGAATGAGAAGCTTTCATCTAGATACAGTTTGGTAAGACAAAGTGGGGAAATAGGGCAGATGAAAACTCATAAACAATAAACAGAAGCATAATGGGGAAAAAAACTTGAGAGTTTTTAACAGTGCCACTGTTAAAAGTAAAGACTTATATGTCAGAGGGCAGGATGAATATAGTGCTTTCGGAAAACTTCATGAAAGAGTTTGGCGAAATAAACACTTGAAGAAAAGTACAAAGATCAGTGTTTACAGAGCCATAGTGCTGTCTACTCTCTTATATGGATCCAAATCATGGGTCATCTATCGCCACCACCTGCGACTCTTAGAATGCTTCCATCAACACTGCCTCCGTACAATCCTAAACATCCACTGGTCAGATTATGTGACTAATACGTCTGTTCTTGAACAAGCAGCAATCACAAGTATTGAGGCCATGTTGCTGAGAACACAGCTGAGCTGGGCAGGGCACGTCTTAAGGATGAAGGACCACCGCCTCCCTAAGATCCTGCTCTATGGTGAACTTGCCACTGGCTGCTGCATGAGAGGAGCCTCGAAGAGAAGATACAAAGACTCCCTGAAACAACATCTCAGCCTTGGCCATATTGATCAACATAACTGGTCTACTCCTGGCCTCCAGTCGGGAGGTCTGGAGACACACTATCTATAACGCTGCTGCTTCTTTTGAGAACGCACGCAGGATCACTCTTGAGGAGAAAAGACAATGCAGAAAGAATTATGCCTTGCAGAATATTCTACCTAAGGAGTACTTCTGCTGTGCCTTTTGCAACTGGACTTGTCTATCTCGTATTGGCCTTTTTAGCCACTAGCACACCTGTAACAAATGTGGGTAGAGCCCTTCCCAAATCTTCATTCGCAAAGCCTAGCCATGATATGTCAGAGGGCGGGATGAAATGGTTTCTGATGCCATGAATGGGGGAACTCTTAAATTATCTAAATCCTCTTATACCCAGGAAAGTAGAGCCTTGCAAATTCTCATAGGTAAATGCAGTAGCAACAGGTGTATTTGACCTCCTAACCAATTTGTCATCCTGGTTGAAACAGTTCAAAACATTCCCTATAGTGTTAACCTGCATGACAAAGTTCACAGACAACAGCATATTATTTCCTCTTCAAAGACAGGAATAACTGCAGCACCCGACCATCCACCTCAGCAGGCATGTGAGGAATGCCATACGCATGGCCTGGCTGTATCCTGGGACAAGAACCCCAGTAGCCTTGAGGGTCCATAGGCAAAAGTGTTGTTTCCTTACAGGGTTTTAGGTCAATTATATTTTTAAATTTCTTCACACGTGGTTACTTACAGGCTCGTAGCAACTGCCTGGAGGAAGCGGATTTAGAAACAGGACAAGAAAACATCTTCCATTTGTTGCCTTGTCTGAAGAGGAAGGGAAACCTCTGATGGATGGGAAGGAAAAAAGAAACAAACAAAACAAAACAAAAACAAACAAACAATACCAAAAAAAACCCCAAGATGCATCTGCCCCAAAAACAAAAGTCACCTGTCGGGGGAGCCTTCTGGTGGGGTTTCCTGAGGCAGCTCCAGACCCAACGCCCCCCAACTCCCACCTCAGCGCCCTGGGCCCAGCCTGAGGCAGCCCTGCCTTCTCCCCTCACTGTAAATGCCGGTAGCAGGGCTGTCCCTCAAAGAAGGGCTCTGGCACAGATCTCTGCTCTGGCTGTGCCTAGTCGATGGAAAAAGGGGAGGAAAGATCTTTGGCCAAGTGTAAAAATGTATTCACAACTGTCTAATGAAACCTGGGGCTACAGCTGTGGTTTAATATAGACACTGTGTTACTGGTTGCCATGTTACTCTAAGAGAGCAGTTTGCAAATCTAGTGAACATAAGCATTATTTTCAACTGGAAAACTCATAAGCTTTTTTTTTTTTTTTATGCAGCTGGTCAAACCATTGTTATTTTGCTCAATCTATTTGTTATGAACTTCAGGATCACCAACATTTCCCCAGCACTATTCAGCATGTAGGGTATTTGTAAGTATATTGGTCGTAGCACTTAGATTACTATAAGTAAATATATTAGTCTCGCAACACTTAGATTGAGATATAAATATGATACTAGCATTGTAAACAACAAATGCAGTTTTTCAGTTTCTTATAAACAGTAGTGACTCATAAACAAAACTGTACCAAAGAGTATGTTGAATTACTCATAATTTAAATGTACCTGTAAGAATAGGCTACCACCAAGGGTAACTGCAAAGAAATTAAGTTAGCCTTATCATCACCATTTGCCTTTCTTGGGTCATGAAGTTTGACCCATTGATGTTCTTGATGTATCATCTGCAGGACATTTGTAAGCCATAATTCCATGGGAAGTGTCAACATGTAAGATACCACAGAACTGTTTTGGAACAGTGTAATGATCTTGAAAGAAGTTGGTAATTTATTCAACTTTCAGACAGAAGCGGTTGAATACAACAACTCTTTCAGTTATGGGAGAAAGGAGTCTGAAGTACTGAAAGCAGTAGACCCCAAGGTGAGAGGGTAAAAATGCTGAGAATGAGAATTACATGAGAGAGGACAGAGATCCAAATAAAGCTTTCAAGTCCTTCAGCAGGACCAGTTTCGGAGCATTGGACAATTTACTTGGGCAAATAAATATCAAGTAAAAAAATTAGTACTTGGTCTTAGTTTGTGTTTTAGGAGACAGCTTGTAGTGGGTTTCTGTGGCTGGGTTTTGGTAGCAGGGGGGGTGGCTTCTGTTAGAAGCTGCTAGAAGCTTCCTGTGTTCTGTGGAGCCAGTGCCAGCCGGCTCCAGGGTGGACTTCCTGCCACTGGCCAAGGCTGAGACAATTAGGAGTGATAGTAACGCCTCTGTGATAACATATTTAAGAAAAGGAGATTGTTGCGCAGAAGAAAATTCCGGCCAGGGAAGAGCGGAGTGAGAACGTGGGAATAACAATATAGACTCCAAGGTCAGTGCAGAAGGAGGGGCAGGAGTGCTGCAGGTGCTGGAGCTGAGGCCCCTGCAGCCCGTGGTGCAGACCATGGTGGAGCAGCTGTGCCCCTGCAGCCCATGGAGGACCATCGGAGTGCAGAGACCCACCTGCAGCCCATGGAGGAGCCCATGCTGGAGCAGGTGGATGCATGAAGGAGGCTGTGACCCACTGGGAGGCCCAGGATAGAGTGGGGTCCTGCCAGAGACCTGTGGCCCATGGAGAGGGAAGCCCACACTGGAGCAGGTTTTTCCCATGTAGGACTTGTGGCCCCTCTGGGGGACCCACATCAGTACAGCTCATCCATGAAGGACTGCACCCCATGGAGGAGTGACCCACGGGACAGCAGTTTGGGAAGAACTGCTGCCTGAGGGATGGACTCACGTTGGAGAGAGAGGTCCATCAAAGGCTGTTCCCATGGGAGGGACCCCACAGGAGCAGGGGAAGGACTCCTCTCTCTGAGCAGCGGCAGAAACAATAACTGACCGGAACCCCCATTCCTGTCCCCCGCACCGCTGGGGGGGAGGAGAGAGAACATGGAAGGAAGGAGGGGCGGGGGGGAAGGTGGTTTTAAGGCTATTTTATTTCTCATTCTTTGGCTCTTATCCTGTTAGTAATAAATGTAAGTACTATCCCCACTTTGAGTCTTGTTTTGCCTGTGAAGGTAATCAGTCACTGACCTTTCCCAACTCTTTTCTCTACACATGAATTCTTACCTTTTCTTTTCTCTCTCCTCTGTCCAGTTGCAGAGGGAGAGTGAGTGAGCAGCTTTAGTGGGTACCTGGTATCGGGCCAGGGTCAACCCACTACACAGCAACATAATACAGATAATACTGACTGATATTTGCATGAAGTCAGTTATTATTAAGAACAACATATGTCACAAATATATAATCTCAAAATACCTACCCTTAGAAGTAAGAATTCTCTTATTAATGCTATTATAGAAATAAATGTCTGTTACAGCTACCTGTCCCCTGAGATGTCAGTCTTTGAACTATTGACAGCTTCTAATGCCTTAAAATTCTTCTAAAAAAGTAGTTACCCTCACTTAAAGAAACATAAGCACAGACAGTGGGATTTGTGTTTCTTATCTTTAGATGAAAGTAGAACTATAGTCTGCATCTGAGCTAGAGCTCTGTCATTCTTTTATGTTTAATAGAGAGAAATAGGCACTTTTAAGGTATGACTCATTTGAGATATATTTAGCTTAATCTGCTTTAGAATGAAATGAATTGCTTCCTCAAATCTCCTGTTTCTTTTCATTGACTATAAAAGGTATCTAGATGTCTAGCTCAGATGTAGATTTCCGTTGTGTAGGAGTCCCTGTTTGATGAGATGAATTGTATCCTGAGAGACTTACCAGAAAATACAGGGCTGGCTATTTGAGTTCCTGGATCACACATATATCTTTAGCTTTAAAGAAGAAGGTCCTGGATAATGTTAGATTTCTGTGCCCTCTGCAATTGTCACATGATCAATTTAATTTTTTATTCCTTTCCTCACTAATTTTTCTGGGCAGCTGTAGGAATGAGGCCTATTGCCATTAGATATGTGAATGGATTACTACTGTGGGCATGATGGCCTTCTGATGGAGGTGATAGGTTATCAGGCAGAGGCTGGATGACCCTAATCACTGAAGAGTGAGTGATACTAACCTGTTATGGTTATTCTCTTGGGCAAGACCCACAGCCTTCGTAATCTCTCTCTTTGTAACTCTTAATATCCCTTATTTATATGTAAATGTTCCTCCCCCCCTCCCTATTTATGATGGCAGTAACAGGATATTTGACTACAGTCTCAACCTCACCTCATCCAAAAGTATAAATTGGCATTTGAAATCCTCTATATCAGGGGACAAGAATATGACCACCTTGCAAACAAGTCAATTGGCTTGCTGCTTTCTCCTCTCCAAAGCAGGGATTCCTCTTTGATAAAATTTGCACCTCCAACTGTGTTGGAGTACACCCATGAACACTTGTACATAGCGCTATACACTTATATTTTGTAGATCTAGTGAATCTATCACCAGCAGTCTTGGTTATAATCACAAATTAAGCCTAGCCGTACCCAAGCACCTCTGATCTCTCAGGACTAGCTGGAAAGCAAGGGAGTTTATTTTCTGCCAAATTTCCATACTCTCAATGCCACAGCAAGTTGTCCTCTAAGGCTTTTGGACCCTGATTTATGTTCAGAATATGCCTATGTGTCATGCTACGATTAGACGGTCATTCTGTGCCAGTGCTGAAAGCTGATGCATTCTCATACTGCAAGTGTTCTGAGCCAGGCAAGAGTGTGCGCTCTTGGGGCCTGGGCCTGGCCCATTAACTGTGCCACTTAGCAGCCCTGTTAGCTCTGGCATGGTGTGACGTTTGCTGCACTCGTGCGTCTCTTGATCAGCACAGAACCTAGGCAGGGGGGGTCTGTCTAAAATAACCACATAGACAGAGCTGCAGAACCCTGCCGTCTGCAGTCTGCTGCTCATCTGATTAGAATTATGACTGTAAAAGGGTAGACTATTGCACGTAAGTAAAGTAGAAAAGGTCTAATGATGTGTTTGAATCAGTGAATATATAAAGCTGTACATTCTTTCTTTTGTGTGATCTGAATGAGTACACAACTCTAAAGAAAAGAGTGTCCAGTTTTCTAGATAGGAAGAGCCAAAATTCGGTGTTACACTAGTGTGAGCAACAAGTAACTAGCAAGAGCTATTTTTAAGCTTGCAATCAGAGTAATTAAGATTAGAGCTCAAAGGATATGATGTACAGTCATTGGGTTGTGGTAAGACTGAAATTCTCCAGTGAGATGCCCTTTACAAAAATTATGTGTTAATCTCAGGAATTTCAAGTGACAACTGCACTTTATGCAGTCTGAATTTATAATCATTGCATCCACAGTATTATTTTCCTTTTTTCTTAGCTTCATTACTTACTGTGGAAACAACTATATGACATTTTTCCTTAACTGTTGTTATCTCCTGGGAACAGAACTTAGACTAAATTCTTTCTTATCCTGCCTCACGCATATGTCATTTTACTTGTGGAAGCAGCACCTTTAATCAATTTTAGTTAGAACTTCTCTCTTCTGTCTTCTCTGGAAAGAAAATTTTTCAACTCATGAAAGTATGTTGTTATGGCAATGTTTTATAGTGCTGACCTATGTATTTGAAGAATATAAATGAAAAATTTTAAGCAAGCGTAAGAGACTACTTGTCTGTGCTTCAGCGTAAAGTGGAACACTGTCCTTCCACAAGACATTTTCAAAGTAAAGTAAAGGATTATGTTCTTTTGATTTTTCATTCCTTTGTAAAGTTGAAACTGAAGAATGACTCAAGTTTTTGAGGGAGTGTTCTAATTAGTGAGTTGAAGAACAGCTCCTAAATACGTCAATAGTTAGGCAGTCTTGGATTTCTAAACTTTAAGCACTAATAAAAGAACAAGTATCCTTGAAAATTACTTTGTCACCTTTTCAAATCACACTTTTAGAACTATGTAGTCAGATGAATTGCAGCTGAATATATTTCTTTTTTATGAAGTTAGTCTTGTCCAGATTGTGCCATTAACAAATGAAAAAGAAAACCCCCTCTCGACAGTCTTAATCTTAAAAATAGGCTGAACTAACTATGAAAGTGTGTATGAACATTTCACTCTTCAGAAGAATTTACAAATCTTATAAAATACTCTGTCATATCCCTGAACTCTGTGACACAAGGAACCACAATACTGGGATAAAAGTAGCCAAATTGGTTCAAGACATCAGGAGGTATAGCACTGTTTGATGACAAACCTCTTCTATGCCTGGCGTTTAGTGAATGCATTATGATGGACTTTTAGCTGGCTGTATTTAGTCATGCTGTATTTAGTCATGCTGTATTTTCACAAAAGCATCAAGAAGCTTTGAGATAGCTGGCTCAACTTTGATCTAAGTTTCACTTACTGATCTCCTAATTAAATTTTTACTGTAAAGACTCCAGGATTTTATTAATCTAGCAATTTCTCTGAGTCTGTCACCAGGGGGCAGATTCGTGCTATGCTGTTGAAGTCTGTATTTTTTTCCCAGCAATCAACAGTAGCATCCAGCAAGCTACGAGAGAATGTTCAGACTGATCATTTGAGAATTCTTAAGGTACCTTGTTGTCTACAGTTTGGTTTTCTTATCAATATTGAATGACGTGTGGTTTATTTAGGTATTTCAGTCTAAGAATGAATCCTTGTTCTAGAGGATTGTATTTGTAACTTTGTAATGCAAGAAATGAAATAAAACAATATATTGTCATGCATTTTCCATTCTACTAACTATTCATGTAGTATTCAGTCAACCAGTACAAATCATTAGCTATTGCCACTTTTGTAACTTTTATAACTTATAAATACAAATGAGAAAGGTTTGATTCATTAAAGCTTTTTTCCAAAACTTCTAACCCACAGTTTCTGGTAATTATGTGTTAATAATATGCAGTACCCTTTAAAAATAAAATTTATTTATGAAGGTAAATTAAACCAGTGGAAATTTAGTTCCATAAATAAACTCCTTTCTTAAACCCCCAAAACTTTATTGTCTCTTTTACTCTTGTTACTGAATTCAAAGTAACAGCATTCAAAATTGTTTGTTATGATTAGACCTCTCACTATGTTTACATACTACTGAAAGAGAAATAGTGCTGCAGCTTATAGATTTTTCAAGATAAGCCTGTGCTCAAGACCTTAAACACTTAACACAAGCTAATGTCTAACTCAAATAACTGTTAAAGGATTCCTTGAATTTTGACCTAGAAAATAAACAAAAAATTTTGCTTTGTGTACCAGAGAGGACCAGTATTAATTCCGTTGAATTTACTGCATGCTGTAAAGAGAATAAAAAAGGTATTTCTGTTAAAATTCTTTTGTAGCAATAGACTATTTCTTGTGCTGAGAAGTTTTAGACTGAACATGCACTGTAGTACTTTGAGCAAGCAGTTTTAGAACATATTTATGTACTGAAGTGTGCCTCATTTTTAATACCTATGATTTTAGGAAAACAACTATATAAATAATAAATAAGTAAATGAATAAGCTGCTAAAAGGATAAAGTTAAAAGTATCTTCCACTTCTGACTATGGGTAGCAGAAATGTTACCAGTGTCACCTGCTGAAAATAAATGAGAGATGATTATATGAAAACACATCTAACCAAATTTCAGGGATGAATGTCACCAAAATACTTTGTTTTCTAGACCTCAGCATGGAGACTAGTCTATACAGACAGAATCTTCTGTGTGCAAAACTCTAACATGCAGGCACAATTTTAAGCTGCTTAAGTACGTGCAAAATGAGATAATTCAGAAGGTTATAATTGGATAACAAATAGTGGCTTTACACTCTAAAAGCAACCCATCTTCTGAAGTATCAGGTCTCCTATGTAAGACAAGATAAAAAAACCCAACAACCTTATTTTTAACAAAGTTGTAATTAATCTTTACTGGAAAATGGCAAGATTTTTTTTTCTGAAGTAAAATGTCTCAAACCAAATAAAAATAACCTGAGTCTGAAAATATCAGGTCAGATGTTTAAGGTATAAGAAAATATAGGAAATAGAATCTAGCTAGTAGTTTCACATACTCTCTTTCTCTCTCTCTCTCTCTCTCTAAATAATGTGTTTGTATACAAATATATATTTGTATAGTGATAAAAAAACTCTATCAAAAGTAGTGGCATTTGGCTAAAATATCTAACAAATTAAATTCTCATGACAATTCAAACACAAATTATTTAAATGGGATTATATGTCTTCATATATACTCAAATATGCATCTTCAAATGTCTGGATTTGTTACAAATGAGCAAATGGTGTAGGTATCTGTTCTCAGTCTGCAGATCGTATGTGTGTGGGATGAAGTACAGAGTGATGATTGTTTTAAGATCAAATGGAAGGCTTCAAAAAGCCTTGTTGTTGAAATTTGTGCTCTGTTTTTAAAAGAGCAAGATGTCAATGCCTTTGCCAGTTTCTACATCAGAACAGCCTTATTTATGTGTCTATGTTATGTATACTTCTTGTATTTTTAAGGGGCCCATGGTAATAGTTAAATGAGAGAAACAGAAATGTATTTATTATGCCAAATATTTATTCCATGCTGCCATTACTCCTACTGGTAAGTCTGGTGTGTACTGACCTTATTCATTGTATCCAGGACATTATGCAAGGGAAAAACATGCATAATGTTGTTGTGGACAGTACATCCCACACTTAAATAGAATCAAAGTACTTTTTAAGACAGTTTCTAGAATCTAACCAGAGATACAGACCAGATGGCAAACATTCAGCATACTGTGTTTGCAAATTTCAGTTATGCCCTTTAAAATCTTTCTGGATGTGAACGGACTTTTTACTCTCTAGGCACAGTAAAACATCATTCAGGATGTTTATCTGATCTTTCCCCTTTGATTTTGAATTCAGTAACAAAGTAAAATGACCAGAAACTTTTGGAAAACAGTGAAAAAGGCGATGGTAAGAAAGTGCTTTTTTAATTCAGTTTTATTTTATAGTATTCCTAGAATAAAAATGTTGGAAAATTAATTTTTAATCTTAATTCAGTGGATAAATGGAATCTATTGCTTAATACCTTTTCAAATATTGATCTCATATCAAAAACAGTATGACAGAAGACCTGATGACATTTATACTGTTGTTATAGGTTATGTTTGACTTGGATTTTTTGACAATATATACTT
Source organism: Neopelma chrysocephalum (assembly GCF_003984885.1). NCBI lineage: Eukaryota > Metazoa > Chordata > Aves > Passeriformes > Pipridae > Neopelma > Neopelma chrysocephalum. The sequence goes on from NW_020897692.1 coordinate 11,146,934, forward strand.
ATATAGACATATGCATATACCTATGATAGTAAGATATTTAGTAAATTGGTTACAGTTACAAAAAATAATTTAGCTTCTAATTTTTGTGAAAGTATTTTTATCACTTTCGCAATCATACATTTCTACAAGAAGACAGAGGGCATGCAGCTGAATGGAATTTGATTTGATTTGATTTTGTTTTGTTTTGTTTCTTTCTCAAGAACTATTTTCATTTTTTGAATTATATTCCTTTATGTTCCCCATCCTGAAAGCCATAATGTGTGCTTTGTTTTCCTACACTGAATGTGAGGGAAGCCCTCTCCCTAAAGGGTAGATTTAGATTAGATATTAGGAAGAAATTCTTCACTATGAGGGTGGTGAGGCGCTGTAACAGGTTGCCCAGAAAAGCTGTGGATGCCATATCCCTGGGAGTGTTCAAGGCCAGGTTGAATGGCGCTTTGAGCAACCTCAAGTGGAAGGTGTCCGTGTCTATGGCAGGAGGGTTGGAACTAGATGATCTTCAAGGTCTCTTCCAACCTAAGCCATTCCATGATTCTATAATGTTCACAAAAAAGTCAGTAGCAAACTGAAAAGAGTACCATATTTTTCACGTTATTCAGTTTTGCAGTGAAAATGACCAGACATATGCTGTCTTAAAACAAAAGCTAAGTTCTGAGTACAGTTCATTTTATCCACCTACTTTTATATCATGATCTAAGACGAAAAGAGTTGATAAATTCTTAAGAATGGGTGATAAGGAATGGTTGTAGCTCATATGTTCAGGACTATATTAGTATACATGAGCTATGGGCAAATGTCCACTTGTAAGCATTTTTATCTTGGAAAGAAAATAGGAAATGCACATGCAGTGGTCCAGATGCCTGAATTTCAATTCTGAGTCAAATTGCTGAAATGAGAACTTTTCTGTCCAGTGAGCCTGTGGTTAACCCTGCTGTAGGCCTGAGAAGGTTGGTGTAAAGCTGCTGAAGTATTCATAAACTATGTCTTTACATTCCAATCTGAATACTCTAAAATACCATTTATCACTCCAGCAGGCAACTTCTAAAATGACTGCCCAGAACATCAGAAGTTTGTGTTCCTGCTGAGTGCAAAACTCTCCAATAGAGACTCAGCTTTGTGGTTGTAACTGAAAGAACAGCCGTGAAAAAACAGAGGGCACATCTTTTAATGGTAAATTAAACTGGTCCAAACTATGAGCCTGAACACTGATACATCACCAAACCTTTAAATTATCAGAGCCTAACCTGTGACAATTTTAGTTTGTGACAGGCAGGCCAGGGTCTATTCCCAATACGCAGTCTGGCAAAAGGTAAAGGAGAGCCATGTGGCCCCGGTATTAATTACTAATACAGGTGTAGTCAGGGATGGTGAAACCAGAAACCCCTTATCATGTTAATGAGGCTGCTAAAATGGAAACATTTAAAGGTTGGTAGGAAAGGTTTTATTTCCAAAGGAGTTGTATAAATGATCCAGTAGAATAAGAGCCCCTGTGGTTCATCTTGCTTTACAGGGCATAGAACAGGGAGCAATGTACCACATGACCTGTTCTGCACTGACTCTGAGGTGTGACCTCCAGAGGTAGAGCATATGTTTTAAATATGAAGAGTTATAAATATATAATCACATTACTGATTTGGTTGTGTGGGTTTTTTTTTCTTTTCTTTGCTATGTGCCTTTTGTTTTCCTTCACTAATAGCTGAAATATATTTGCATCAGTCATGAGAATGGGTGGTATATATTGGCCTTAAGACTCTAAATAACTGCTTAGTTATTGTGCCTTTTATAAATGTGTTATAATCCACTTTGAAATCTAAATGGATGGTAATAAGCTTTGAAATCACTAAGAAAGCTTTGAAATCACTAAGTTTAGAGGACCAATGAATTTTAAATTAAAAGTAATAACTGTGATGTTTTTAGTCGCAAGTGGCACAATTAAACATCTTGCATGACAAAGTTTAATGTAAATTTAACAATTTTCAAAAGCACTGAAGCCCTGTACCGCTAGATGTCATTATGTAATCATCAAGGATACATGGAAGACTACTGATAACCCACGCACATAAAGTGGAAGTTGGTAATACTGCACCACAATAAAAATTTTTGTTTTCAAGTAGAAATAAAAATATCTCATACAATTTTTTATGCTGTCAGTGTAAGGCCAGGACATAAGATATATTTGAATATAGTTTTTGTAACAGCATGCTGGTAATTGCTAGCTTATTACCTCAGACTATCAGTATGTACACACTTAAAATGATCTCTGGGAAATTTAATGATATTAAAAAAGGGAGAGATAACAAAGGCATTGTGAGTACAATACACTCATACAATGTAAGGTTTCTTCTGCATTTCCACCATTTGTATCCGGTCTTGATTTACGGCTACAGATGGGTTTCAGTTAAAACCCTGGAGATAAATAACTCCAAACTCTGATGATGTTTAACACTCATTTCCAGTTAGGAATTTTGCAAATGTTCCCCGTGTTTAGAATGGGACTAACTCCTGGAACCCATAATTCATGAACTTTACTGTGCTTGAAATCCAGTCTCAGATCCAAAATTTGAGACCTCAGTGTATCTTTACCACAAGTACTGCAGCCCCTGGGACATTTTTGAACAAAGCCTATTCAGTTTACTATTTGCTATGATGGCTTCATAATGAGAGAAATTATCCATGAGAAACTGGTTTTCCAGTGCTTCGGTTCTGCAGGCAATGCCTGTAGCCTAGAGTCTTATCTTGTTAGAAATGGCTGCAATGCTGACCACATTTCTATAGGCATATAGCTCTCACTGATTCACCTTTATAAATTAAAGAAAATCTGGTTTCTAAATTTCTCTCAAGAATTTTGATAAAAATTCAAATTTCACTTATCTGTAAGTCTTCTTTAGACATGTTTTCAGTTAAAGTTCACGAAAAAAAATCTTATTTCTGACCTGTATTAAATTTCCTGTTGGTAATGGTGCCAGCAGGGAGTGGAGAGTCTTCAGAGCTGTTCATGGCAGAAAACCTCTATTTGTGGCACTAGTCTCTTCCAGATCCGGGAGGCTGCCAAAAGTTGCAGGCGGTTTTTTTAGTGAATGCCTGAGTAGTCAAACTCTTCAGTGGATCACTACAGGAAAAAGCTTTCTATCCTGTATACTTGTAGTATTTGTCATTAGAATATGTAAGCAGAAGATATAAAAATAGATGTTATTTTGAGTTTTAATTCTTTTTAGGATTAACCTAATACAGTTTTATTCAAATACTAGTATAATAAACATAATCTATTCTTTCACCAGTCACACTCATTCCCTCTACACTGGATAATATAGTAGAATAAGGTTAATATACTAGACAGTGTACTGGAACATATGTATGCAAGTGTATTTCTTATAGCATGGTAAGTCTGTCTGCTACCAACATGTCTGTCTGAGGCAGTTTAATTATTTTCTAGCTTTTCTTTCCTTTTTCTTTCTTTTTCTTTCTTTCTTTCTTTTCTTTCTTTCTTCTTTCCTTTTCCTTTTCCTTTTTCTTTTTCTTTCTTTCTTTCTTTCTTTTTCTTTCTTTTTCCTTCCTTTCCTTTTCTTTCCTTTTTTTTCTTTCTTTCTTTCTTCCTCCCTCCCTTCCTTCCTTTCTTCATTCCTTCCTTCCTTCCTTTCTTTCTAGCAGGTTTTTTGTTGGTGGTTTTTGTAGTTGTTGCTTTGCACACACTGAGTATGAGGTAGCATTCCTTATAAAGATCTGATATAAATAAGGCTTGAGTCAGAGTCAGTAAACTTTCCTGAGATAACAAGGATGCTTTAAAGAGGTTTTGGTATTTTGTGCTATGCCCTTTCTTGTTTATACTGGCTTCAGCTGATGTAAGCATGACCACAGAGACAGTTTACATCAAGTTCAAGTAGAAAAGTTGGGTTGAAATTTGGAGAAAAACATTGTCAGCTCAGCTAAGTATATATCTCGACCTAGTCGATAGGTCTCAGTAGTCTTCCCTGTCTGTGGCATAATTTTCTGGTTAGACAGAAAAGCTGAAGAAAAAATAGAAAACATAGGGCTGCTTAATGTAATGAAAATGGAGAACAGAAAATTAGCTGTTTAAAATAGCTGCTTGAATGAAAACAGATCTGTGAAGGAAATGCAGGGTTTTTTTCAGCAGTACAGACAGATACCTGGGGTCTCAAATCAATAGGCTAAAATGGCAAGGGTGAAAGTCGTGTAATCTATTTTCAGGTGTCATGGGCATCTGATTTAACCTCAGCCTCTTATGATCAGTGGAGACAAGCACTTCTCGGGAGTGATTTCATCAACTGTATTAGTAGGAGAGGAATTCTGCTTTAGAAGTACTTATTTCTCTCAACAGCACAGAGAGAGTGGACAACTAGCCTGAAAGCATATTAGTACAACTGAATCCCAAGCTGATCATAATATGTATGGTCTGTGGTATGGATATCATAATATAATGATGGTGGAGACTCTCCCTTGCTGCTCAAATAAGAATGTGGGGGAAGGAGCCTCCTGGCCCTCCTTGGCCCTCCTTCCTGTAGAAATTCCTCAGGCTTTGCATGCAGAACTCTTTTAAACTGATAGGTGTTTGGTACCAAATAAATTGGGGGGGTTTTAGCCGCTTTACTGACATCTCTCTATGTACCATATAATAAATAGTTATCTTGAGCTCATTGTGGTTGTGTTTTCCTTCCATATAATGTAAAGTTTATTTGCTGAAGCCCAAAGTCACAAACACTCCCATGAAGTTTTGTTAGAGTATCTAATCTGAAGTGGTTTTGGGTATCAGATTTCTTACATCCAGACTCCTCGTATGAAGGGCAATTGTGGCATTTCTTTTTGTAAAGAGTAATAAAATTATGTATTTCTATGTAACTACTGTTAGCATCATGAATTAGTCTCAGAGCTGTGGAGAGAGTTTAAGCAATATTTACTTGTTATAATACACTTAAAAGTTGCAATGTGCAGTTTATTAAATTGATGGAGCTAGACAAGTAACAAAAGTTAATCAAGGAACTGCCATGCTGTTTTTTTAACAAATAGTGAATTGCTGTTTTACCATGAGATGTACCACAGAAAGAATGAGAAGCTTTATAAGCTGTGGGAGTCCAGGAGAATGTGTATCTCTGTGATTCCATTTTTTTACGAAGGTCAGGTGAAGGGTGACTTAATTTTGTTGGTAGCTAAAGAGAAGACAAACCTGTTTACATTCCACAGGAATTAATTTCATGATTGTGGTGAAGTCAAAGAAGAGGAATTTGGGAGGGTTTGCTCATTAGTGATCTTTCAGAACAGCATTTCAGTGCTCCTTCTTTTCCTTTTATATTCTTCAACTCATCTATTTTTATTTTATCCAGACAGTATAGAAAAAAAAAATTGTCTTTGTTTATGAAGTTGTTCTTTATAAATAGGGTTTGCTACAGTTGTGCTTATTCTGTTGTAACAAAGTAATTTGGTAAAATTTATAAAATTCTTATTTGTGAAGATAAGGATGTTCGAGAATTATTAAAAGCATGGCAAATTTAGTCTGCTCCTATCTTTGAACTTACTTATTGAAGAAACCTGAAGCAAGATCTGGGATCTCAGAAATATTTCCATAAAAAAGGGAGATATTGATATCCAATTCTATAAATGGGTTTGGAGTTTATATGAACCACATATTTTTGGACTAGATTTTGTGCTTTGTGGAATCTCTCAAAAGTGCAAATCTTAATATTTGTGGAGTAACCTATTTTCCCATACATTCTTGTCATGTATCCAGGAAAAAAATCTGGGATAGAATAAAATGACATGCGCTAGCTAGGATTAAATAAAAAAGCAGGGAATCAGTGATAATAAAAAAAGGGTGACTAAAAAGTCAGAGGGTATTCACTAAAATCCCTCCAGCTTCTATCCATGACCTGAAAACAGAGGTGGAAGGACCTTTCCCCACAGTGCCTCTGTAAAGGTTTTACTGGTTTTGATGGTGAGAGTTGTCAAAGTAAGGCGATACTCCTCTTCACTGGGAAGTGAGACCCTTTTTCTTTAGGGTGCAGTGTTTTCCTAGGGATGACTAGTCTTGCCTATGTCCTTGCCTGCACAGTGGAGGCTCTCTCTTTTTCTGCACTGAAGTGTTACTTGTAGCTTCAGACCCTGGCCATCCTTTGCCTTTCTAGTCTACTACGCTCAACTACTGGTAACTCCCTTGTATTCAGAAGGAAAAATGTGTATCAGGGAGCTGGTGAGGAGCTGCATCCTTTCCTACTACCCTAATAAAACTTCTCATATATAGCTCTTACTCTACACTCACCTCAGTTCCACCTCTGGCATCCTGATGATTTGAGATCAGTAGTTTGATTGTCCAGGAGAATTGCATAGGTTACCAGCTACACTTAAATACAGTGTTTTTCCAGGTTTGCTTTGCCCCACCAGTTTTAGGTCTTCACAGGGTGTGAAAGGCCTGTGATATGCTGCTGTACTGTGCAGGGCCCACTTGGCGCTACTCTGGCTCTGTGCTGCTGCCTGGTCCATTCCATTTTCCCTAAGACCTACCCCAAAAATGCTGGTGAGCAGATGCAAAACAGTTATTTTGTGTATTTTTCTCTATTTTTTTATGTACTTCCTTTGTAGTTTGAGCACAGTGATTAGGCTGATCCTGTGAGTGGCAAGATGTAAAATGGTTGTATGTGTGGAAACAGATAGAAAGCAAACATGCTGCCTGCCCACCACCTTTACATGGAGACAGGCTGCCCACTCCTTTCTGCTGCTTCCTTCCAAAAAGAAAATGTTTTGAAGACACAACATTTGTATAATATTTTGGCCTTTTAGAGATGGATGTTGCCCTCAGATGGGTTTCGGCTTCTTGAGTTAAAGTCTTTTCTCAGGCCTGAGTAAAGCTAGAGTGTTTACAGTAATCTGTGGTTGCAGGAAGCTCCTTCCTAAAGTGTAGTAGTTAACTGGCTTCAATTATCAGTACAGAAAGCTAGTTAATATCCTTTACTAATTTACTTTATTATTTCTCATTGTATTTTTCTTCTGATGTTACAGTAATCCACGAGCATGTCCTTTGCTTTAATGATTGTTGAAGTTCCTTTAGATGTTTGAAGGCTTTATTGTATGTCTTTATATATCTTCCTGTATCTCTATACATGTAGCTCCTTGTTTGCAGCTAAAGGTCTATCTTGGTGGCCATCTCTTGCTCTATTTGACAGCCCCTGTTTTTGTTACGAATGGTAGAAATAAACCTTAGTGCAGGTAAAGGCTTGAAACACACGCCTACGAAGAGTGTTTGTTAATCTTGGATTTAGAGAGATTTATATTTAACAATGTCTGTCAGCTGATGGTGTAAGCCAAACTGATGGCACAAAACAGTCATTTATGTCTACTTAGTCTCTTAAGACTGCCCTCATCACTGAAAATTCTTCACTCCTGCTAAAATATATTGGGTGCACTGACTGCTTAGCCCACTTCTTCACTGGTTTCTTTTCTTGTCTGCATCGGGACATTTTTCTGTTTTCTTCCCTTTCTCAGATTATTTATTTGGCTGTTTCTAAACAGCTTTTTCTCTCATATTTGTCAGCTTATTGCTTAATAAAGGAATTGTAATTCCTACTAGTATTTATGGTGAAGGATACAGAGCTCTTCTGCATCAAATTTTACTCCTTCTTTGATTAGTAAGCAGTTCTTCTGGTCTTTTTTTGTCTTACAGAGCACTAGAGCTGTATGTGACGAACCAGCCATATCTTTCAGCTACAGCTTTTCTTCAGGTGCTCAGGTCCTGCTTCAGTACTTTCTACCCTCTGTTGAGAATGATTTATTTTACTTGTTGTGCAGTGTTTTACTGATTTGTCTTGGTTTTAGCTTAAAATGGTGTCCTGGTTAGAACGGCTGGGACCAATTCATCCCTGGATGGGTGTAACCCAAAACTGTGTATTCTATAGCCTCCATGCCATTTCCCAAAAACTGCTGTCAGTAGAGGCCTGCAAGGTGGGAAGATGTTCCTGTACCCTTTTATGGAATTCCCTGCTCTGATATCCTTATATGGAATTCCCCGCTCTGATAAGAGGGACTGAGCATCCGCATGCCCTTTTATGGAATTCCCTACTCTGAGGGAGGGACTGAGCACTCCCGCCTGAACTGGAGAGTATATAACTGGGAGTTTCAGAGCCTTGGCGCTCTCTCTCGTGGGACCCAGAGGAAGACAGCAGACCACCGCTGCTCCCAACCAGGCTGAGACCACCACCCTCAACTGGACTGCAATCACCACTTCTGACCAGACTGCAGCAGCTCTCCCACCAGCAGGTTTTATCCCCTCTCCCTTTGCTTTGGACTCGGGGGGTGGGCCAAGGTACACCACTTTTGTTCATACCCCAGGGTGCTGGGTTTGTACATTTGGGTTTTGTGGGTTAAAACCAATTGTCTGTCTGTATACTTGTACTTATTGCATTATTTTAATAAATTGTTATTCTGACTTATAAATCTCTCTTTTGAATTGAGTTCATTTTGCCTTGCTGGTTAAATTTTAAACCAGCACAAATGGTCATGTTGTTCTGTTCTGTTTGAGTTAATTCCCAGCTATGTCACTATGGACTGGAGACTAACGGCTTTTTTATCTATTAGTTGTTTTCTAAATGGTAAACTGTCCCTTGAAGAGTCGTAGTGATGATGCCCTGGAAATTTGTGGTTGCTAGAAAAACCTATCTTACATGCAGCACTAATAAAAAGCAAGTAATGAAGAAGTACTTAGTGGATAATCTGGAGGGCATCCTTTTCATAGAAATACAGAAGAATAGTTTGAGATACATAAGTGTCTTTTTGAGTTTCTAGAATGATTTATTTAGACCTCGGGGAGAAAAAAAATCTGCCTAATGTGAAAGAGTTGTGGGAAAGACATCACAAAATAAAGTAAGCCTCAACTTTTAGAGGTATATATGTGGGAGGGAAGCACAAAATACTTAAAAATCTTGGCCTCCCACATTCAGTAAAGGAGAAATGTGAGGGTAATATTTGCCAAAAAGAGATCTGTTTCTGTTTAAGGGAATCTTAGGCTTAATATATATTCTAGGGATAAAACAACAGAAGTAACATCAAGTGATCAGCTCTGAATATTAATTTAATTGTACGTTTCCTCAGTATCACTCAAATGCGTAGTTCAAGAGATTCTTTGGACTTTTCTTAGGTAGTTAAACTCTGGCTTTTAAAGACAATGAGATACTGAGCTCTTCAGCACTGGAAGACCTGTAGCACTTAAATGTTCAGGAGAGCACTATAATTTTGAACTACCAGCAGTGCAACTTGCTGCCTGTCCCAGTTTTATTTAGCTAACTATAAAGACTTGGGTCTTAACATCTAGAGTCTTGAAAACATAAAAACTCCCAGAACTTCAGAAATTTTTGGGGAAAAAACCAAAGAATTATCTATTTTTTTTTTAACTTTCCTGTCAAACCTAAACTTTATTTACTACTTAAAAGTATGTTACATAAAATATCACATGAAAAATGCTACTAATACTTATGAAAATAAAACAAATCATTACTCTGGAAAAAATATAAATATAAGATATGGAATTGTGCTGCAGACTAGATTCTTCTCACATTACTCACACTATCCTAAAATGAGTGTTTAATCATCTCCTCTCAATGATTCACTTTGATTGACGATAGAGGAAGCAAAATCAACCAGCTCAGACTGTATACCTAACTTCATGGTTGATTTAGGTGAGATAGACCTGTTCTGATATATATATACCTGTTCATTTTGTGTACTGACTCCGCCTTTGGAGATACTCAGAAAATGTCTAAACATGGTGCTGGACAGCCTGCTCTAGGTCACTTTGCTTGAGCAGAAGGACTGCATGATGACCTCCAGAGGTTCCTCTGAATTTCAGCTGTTGTCTGATTCTGTGACATCTTTAAATTAAAAAATGACATTTTAAGTAGAAAGTGGTAATATCGTTAATTTGTAAAAAGAAAAGTGACCAAATAAAATAAACAGTACCATATAGTTTTCTTACAAATTTCTTTATCCAGTACTAGCTCTGGCTTCTGTGTTAAGCAGTTTTTATGCTGTTACATTTTTGATTACTGAAAGAGGGGATACTCGGGAATTGACTGAATATAGGTCTGCTTAAATTAGCTACATGGCCATCAGTGGTGACTGATGCCTACCTCTTACTTACTGTGTACCTTGTTCTGTTGAGGTTGCTTATACCCTGAAAGCCAATACTTCAGTGGATGCAGAGTGTTCAAGGTACTTTCTCAGTTTGTCTTCCTTTCCTTTTCTAGGAAGAGGTGCCTTGTGAGGAAGCCTTCTGCAGTGCTCTTGCTACTGCAGTTCAGTTTCCTCTCTGTATCCATTCCCTCTCCTGATTTCTGCACTGTGCAAAAGCACATTTCCCTGTTGCCTGTGGATTCTTCATCTCACCTCCCATCACTATTTTTGTTTCTCTAAAAAACTGCATTCTTATTACGAGAACTGAGAGGAATCTCAGGTAGTTTCTTCTAACTTAGAGGGGTTTTTGTCTCAGTTATTGGTGTTAATAGACAGTTATTGGACACCAGTCTGTAGTGAGATTATCAGACATATGTTTTAGGTTTTGGTTCAGATGGATTTCCTAAGCAATTGCATAGTCTTTATGTATGGAAGAAAAGGGGTTAGATTTGTCAGTTTGCTCTTCAGCACTATGAGCATATGGTTTAAGTCAGTCACGTGCCAAGGGGTGATGTTCTAGCATAGTGCTTTGTAGTTAGACTAAAGGTGGCAGATTTTATATTCAGTCCAAACATGTTATAGTTTAAACTTTTAATGTCATTCCAACTGCTGACTTACTGGTAATAACAGGAGTAGCATTTGGGGTTTTTTTCCCAGAGGAGGTTTTCCAACAGATATGTTTTAAAAACACAAATCCTCCTGCTGTTTCCAAAAACCAAACAAAAGTATTTTTGTAGTTTTAGTGCCAAAATATACAGAAAGTTTGTATGCTAATGCGGGGAAAAGTGACTCTAAAGCAATAGAATCTTTTTTTCCCCAAATTTCCTGTTTCCACCTGCACTTGTTACTATTGAAATTTTGTTATCTATATTATCCTGCCCTTTCCACAGTCAATTAAAAAAGCAAAACGAGTCCCTTCTAACGCTCTCCAGTAAAATGTGTTTTTAGAGATCTGTTCTAAACATCACTTCTTTAAAACAAGGCATTTTTAAATACTTTTGTCTATCACTGGCAAACAATGTCTCTTCATATGCAAGTTAATGGAACACCAATTTAACTGAGCCCTCTTCATTTTGTTCACCAAATCTTAAATAATACGGAGTAGAAAGAAGTGCTTCAGCAGATTCCTCTTTCCCACATCTATGAAAGTAAAACCACTAAGTGTAAATTATGGCAAATGTTTAGAAATATCTGGAAAATAGGGCCCATTCTTTGCTTACCAGTTTGACAGAAGTAAGCTATCTTGCATATATCCTCTTTTCCTTTATATTTAAAATGCCATGCCTTTGATACTTCATGTAGATTAAAATCTTGAATTTCAAAACTCTGCTGCTGACCCCCTGCAGAGATGTTCCTCAAGCATGGATTTATGCCTGAATCTAAATACCTTATCCCTTCCCTCTTGTTCTCCTGCTCAGTGCACACAAATTATTACCAATCCTATGACTGTCTCTGAGAGGTGTATGTGTACAGTTTGGTCATAGGACTAGGAACAGCTCTTCATGAAAACGTTAGTTGGACTGTTATTTATATCTGGAGTACATCTGTGGCTTATCTCTGGGGCATCTTGTCCTGAGGCTTCCAGGGAGACAAAATTAGGAAAGAGTGCTTCCTGATAGCCTACCCTTTCTTTCCTAGATGGAGGACTCCGGGCAGGTACCTCTTTTGAAGTTATCAGGATGCTTATATATGTTTTAGCTATTTCTTTCTCCTCAGCAGTTCAAGCTCTGCAGGTGCACAGATAGGGTAATAATGAGTTTAAGCTTCTGTCAATAAAATCTGCAAAAGCACTAATGATAAGTGTCAGCTTACAATGTCTTAAGTGAAGTGAGGTGTAACCAGCCTGAAGTGAACCATGTAAATGGCAATGAGTGGATGACAGAAGCCAGTGTCTTAGAGGAAATACAGCTGCAATCTGGGGATTTACAGTGGAGGAAGCCTCCACCTAGCCCGCTGGAAACCAAGCAAGGAAGAAAAGAATGGTGCAGAATTGGGTGCAAAGAACACCTCCCCCTCTCTCCATCCTCTCCCGCTGCCTGCCATGAGCTAACCCAAACGCAAAGATAGGTGGCACTGTGTTCTTGGAGATGTCAAACCAGAGCTTCACCTCCTCGGGACATCCAATAGTATGTGTCTCTCTTTCCGAGGACCAGAGGTGCCCTTCTTGGTCATCTAGTCCTTAGGTGTTGCAGCTTTAATAAAAATTCAGATGATCTGTTTTGTTTGGAGAAAATATTCTATTACTTCTGGTTTTTACTGTGTAATATTCCTAGGTTACGATGACTGCCGTGTTTCACCTCAGAGTGCTGCAATTCAAAGATGATTAATTTGTAAGGGGTGGGGGAAGGAGACTTGGTAAAGAGATTTTCTCTGCAGGGTTGTTAATAGCTACGGGAACTTGTTTAGAATTGAGCAAATTGAGAGACATTGAAGGCCACTGATAGTCATCTCATGGGCTATGAGCTAAAGTCAGTCGACATCAAACTGGAAATAAATTCCAAAGGTTGGGTTACCTTGAAACAGTAAGTGTAATTTACTGTTGTACTGCATTATACATTGCTGCAGGAAATTGCCCGTATTTGTTTTATATACTCTTTCTAAAAGATGTGCTGTAATTCACTGCAACTTGCTGTTTTGCATGAGGCAAATTCCAAGCCTTTTCTGTGTAAGAGGCTATATTAGATTATGAAAATAGTTTATTCTGGCCTTAAAAGCAATTAATCCATGTTCAACTCATTTTTATCTTAGTCTTGGAGCAAGTTGCATACCACTCCTGGGGTGCAGCAATGAAGCTAATAAGGTGATTTACTCCATTTCCAGAGGTCTGATTTGGCACTTTCCTACAGACTTGTGCTTCAAACTGTCTTCATTTGACCCAGGTTCTGGGTCTTCGGACTCAAAAGCATCCAATTGTCATTCTAAAGTTATCACTGTTTTTCCCTGTCATTTTTTGTAGACAGGGTTGTTCCCCTCTAAGTCGGATGGGCCATCTGATGTTCTGGATGTGGCTGTGTATCTAATTGTCCCGTCTTTGATTTGCACCTCACTTCATTTGGAGAAAACTTATGAAATGTCAATATTTTTCTTTGCACAATGGAGAAATCAGAGATTTAAAATAACTGATATGGATGTATCTTTTAATATGTTTCTTTCATTAAAATGACAATTAAAAAAAAGCCAAAAATACTTTTTGAAGACAATATATAGATCAAGGCAGCATATAAAGAACCAAAATGAAAGGTACCCTGGTTTTATTTCACTGATAAAGCATGCAAAACTTTTACTGAAAAGACTATAAAAATCCAGTAAGTGTTCCTGGAGGTTTGTGACTGTAACATGGATCTTTTGGTAAAATTATAAACTAAACTAAACTAAATCTATGAACTAAATGGCAGAAATGTGGGGGTTTTTTCCTTTGGTTATAAAAAAGCAGGTGCTTGAGCTGAAAATGTAGCAGACCTAAGATCTAAAAAGCACTATCAGCTTTTATAAGGTAGCAATATTGTCTGGAAAAATGAAAAAAATAAATACCTAGCCCTCCCAAAATACAGATTTGAGGGAGTTCAGCCAAGATCATATTAATCAGAACATGATTGAACACCCTCCCTTCTAAGACAATGTAAGGCAGCACATTTATACTGTAAAGCCAAGACAAAGCTAAAACTAGCATGACCTCAAATAGTACAGTTTTTATAGAAGTGAGCAATACCTATTATGAAAGCAGGGTGTCAGAAGACTATCGTGCATTACCCTTCAAGCAAATGAAAAACTAATTTTTTAGAAACTGAAACACTGATTACTTCAATGCATTTTAAGGAGCAACTTAATGAAGAACTGTCAATGGTTGCTCACACAGAATTGCACGCATACTAGAGCTCCTCAGGACACAGTTAAGAAACTCTATTTAGATAGATTTTTTTTTCCAATATATTGGTCCAGTTAATTATGATGTAAAAATATTTGAAAAGGACAAAGGTAGTAGGCTGTGTCTCTGGATGCCTCTATGACTTAAGAGAGTGAGATATACTCGTATACCAAAGTGATGGATTGTTGATATCAAAATTATATAGTAATACTATTGTATGTGTTCCAGAAAAATCTTTTTTATGGGCACACATTTTAAGGCCAAGAGAAACCAGTAAGGTCAGAAGAAGACATCTTTTTTGACTTTTTCTGTAAAAAACATGAGTTTTCTGCCAGCAATTTCTGACTCAGCAATTCTGACTGGAATTTCTCTAGAACAGCTCAGGTAATAAAAATTTTTCTTGCATTTTCTAGCAAAGTAAGTACAAAGAAATATGATAGTATTGAAAATGACAGTCCCTCTTATGTATTTGTGACTAGCATTATCTTCAAAAATGTCAACAGGTCCTGCTGCTGCTCTTGTTCACTCCCTAGAGCCACATTTTGTTCCCTTTGCTTTGCATTGTTTTGGCCTTTGGTGCTGAAATAATGCTGAGAGCTTTGGCTTCCATAGACAAATTTTGTTAGAATTATTTGCTTTGGACTCCAGTATCTTGGTTGCTTGACTAAGAGATAACAAAATTGTCAGAAATTATATGGAAGTCACTTTTTAAACCTAATTGTAGGATGTCACTAGAACTTCAGATAATGCTGGATCTTGACATTAGGACCATGTAGGATGTGAAACTATAAAGTTTCTTTCATGGTTCTGTTTTTCCTTTTATTCCACTTGCAAAACCTAATCAATTGTATTTTCCCAAAGTTTTTTTGCTGAAATTTGCCTTGTTATTGAGGATTAATATCAATGGTGCACAGCTGGGGAGTGAGTTTGTAAGTGTACAAGAATGAGCAGACTTGTACCAGCAGGTCGCTACTGAAACCCACCCACAAGGGCTGGCAGCAGAGAATGCCTCCTAAGAAGTTTTTTTCTTTTCCACTCGGTGAATATGGCACTAACTAATGGGAGAGAAATGTTGAGAATCATTTGTTTTTTGTTGAGATCTATGAGCCAAGTTAATTGTTTTGTTTGTCTGATTTATTATACTTGAATGGATAAAGTGTTATTAATATTGCACTTTGAGCAAGAAGTTAACGCCAGAATAGTCAAAACATTACTCATCTGGTTGGAATACCTCAATTTTATATGAGGGAACAAAATTAGATATTCTTTATAGAATGTGGATATCTGTAACTCACTTCAGCTCAAAGTGGAAGCATGTAACAGCAAACTTTATGCCCGTATATTATCTGTCTCTGCAATAGTCTTCCAAATAGCTGTTTCTGAAAAACAGAAGTGTTCCTATTTTTTATACATTTTAGCTATTCTGTCCAAGTCAAATATTGAAATGGAAATGGAAATTAGTGACTATTTCTTGGTCTCCAAAATAAAATATATTTGACATGATCAAGTGTTTAGGGCTTTCATAAATGTGTCATCAATGTCTAAATATCAGTTACTTGACATAATACCTAATATTTACTTCATTTTCTCCTTATGAGCAACTTGGGAATGAAAGTATTTTTTCATTGTTCCTTGCTTGTTTAGACAATAATACAGATCAAGCAGAAGTAATTCCAGAGACAGGGTTAGAGCACCAGGCTACAGCTAATTCTGCAGCTGCTTCTCATAAGGGCTTGCACTCACCCCCTGGTATCTCATGTAGTTGTGGCCAATTGTGTTCCTGCATGTTGAAATCACAGAGCATGATATGTTTTCACTACCCATCCTGCTCCTTGCACAGCAACTTAGCATCACTGCAGGATGCTGTTATAACTTGCTTGAATCTTTCTTTTTTTGCTCTGAAAGGTTGATATGTCTTCTTGTATAAATATCAACCATCAAATCTCTTAGTATCTTTTTACTTTTTTCTTCCTTTTCTTCTTTCTTTCTTTCTTCTTCATCAAATCCTAGATCAATACCACAGATCAACACTAGAGAAAAGCAGAGTTGTTGGGGTAGGGGATTTTCCTTCCCAGACATATTTTCAGCAACTGTTCTGCCATAAGGTGGTAGAACCTTGTTCTGGAGTCTGAGATCTGCAACATCTTCGTAGAGTCCTGATATCATAATGGTTTGTCAGCTGAAAGCAGTCCAATGTTACTGCTGATCTGTGCATTAAGAGACTTATGGCTTAGAATTAAGAACAGCAATTAGATCCAGAAGCAAGTGTGTATACATCAGAATGTGTACAGCCCTGGAGTAACGTGTTCCTAATACTCATATTAAACAAATTGTGATTTGTGTGTCTTTCCTTTTCTTCTTCAGTGAGAGTTAGAGACAGTGTAGAAATTACTGTAGGAAGCTCTTGGTCTGGGAGAAAAAGGTTGTCTTTGGAATAAATATCACAGTGAAAACTTTCCAGCCTAAGCCTTTCATTAATTTCTCTGTGTCATCTTAATATATTTAAACTCTGTAAGAAATTATGCTGCAAAAAGTTCTCCGCACATGTACTTTTTCCTCAATTGAAGTGCATACCTTTCAAATTATAAACTTCCTACTTGTCCTAGGAAAATTCTCACTGTATAAATAATTGAACTCATCTGCTGCAAACACAAGTATTCTTTCTCTAGCAGTCTAAAATATATGCCTAAATACACATTTTGTACTTAGTGCTTTAAATAGTAATTACTCCTGTGAAGTCACTGGAAGCCCTTAAAAGGATTTGACAGTTTCCCCACAATCTTTCAGTGAATGTAGTAGCTGGGCTGTGCAGTGCTACATCCACTGATAATTCAGCAGCTGAGGAACTCAGGAAAGCCTGCTCCAAACTTCTCAGCTGTTGACAGGCTTGACTTGCTGAGAACACTGGTTAAATATAGCACAAGCGAGCTGAGCTCAACGAAGTCATTGCTGTAACATTGTGTGAAGAGACCAGAAGAGGGGAAATACAATCTGAGAACTAAACTGCCAAAGCCTAACACCACCTAGCAACAGTTGAAAAAACTTTTAAACAAAAGTCTGGGTGAGACACAGACAGAGTACTCCTACTCCTCCTGCCTGGGATTTCTGTGAGAAGCAGCTCCGGTCTTCTTCTTTTCTACCTTGTTTTCTTCATTACTTTAACTGCTGGTAGACCTAGAAACGTGAGAAAAGTTTCTGTCTTTGTGTTCTCCTGAGCTGGAGCAGTCTACTGCTGTGGCAGTGCTGTGGGACAAGCTACTGCGATCTTACAGTGTTAAAGAACATACTCCTGGGTTCGTGTTGCTGACAGGTAAGACTGAGCTCCAAAGCCTTTTTTGTTTTTTTTTTCTCTTACAAGAACTTTTGTTTTCCAGTGTCTTTTTTACAAGAATTTTCTTTTCTAGTGTATATTGTCTTTTTCCTTCTTTGAACAATCTTCTGAATGGTTTGAAAATATTGTCAGTAGATGAAAGCTGGGATAAAAGTTTTAGATTTTGGGGTTTTTTTTATACTTCCACCATAGAAAAGCATTGCTTAAATAACTTTTGCAGTTCTGAGAACAAGCACAATCAAGTAGCTAGTGGTAATATGAAAAAGTGTGCATAGATTTTGACATGTATCTTGCTTATATCTGCTTACATGCTGACAGAAGATGAACCAACATTTAATAATAGAATACATATCATCCCTTACCAATGATAGTCTAGCAGCTATTAAAAACAGTGGCAGCCTGTGTGATAAATAAGAGGAAACAGCCATTCAGTAACAGAATTAACTTCGTGACCCAGCGCATTTGTACTTTTTGTTTCCTTATTAACTCACACGGACACACCTGATGCCTTTGTACTACCTTTGTGACAACAGCTCTTGGTTCTTTCTCTTATACTTATTTACATATAATGAATATTAATGTCTGCTCATTTGATTAGCTGTATAATTCAAGTGTCAAAAAGACTGGCCTTATGTTTATTGTACCTAAGTGTGCTTGAGCTGGGTCATTGTTTCTAAAGTGTATGTTTCTTCTGGCAAAATAAATGAGAAACCAGTTCTCAGATGTTTTAGCCTGACAGTAGAATGGAAGCCTGATTGTCTGTTGGAAATGCATGTCCTATGACCCCATAAGGCTCATGTAATTTAAAGGGAGGAATTGCTTAATATGATTTACTTTGTCTAAACTGATAAAAGCTGTTTGAACAATTGAAGAATGAATTCTACCCGCCCTCCCCACCACATATTTTAAAGCCGTTTTCTCCAAAGAAAGGAATCGAGTATGCATGAATCTTTAAAAGACATACTGATTATGAGTTCATATGCAATATGAATGCAGTCGTGAAAGCAAAGATTTAAGGAATGCACTTAACCCAGGCAAACCCACAGATTTGTATAGAATTGTCTCAGATGAAAAATATTTGTTGTTCTAAAGAAGGAATGAACTAACTGAGTCTATGCTGACTGTCTGTGGTGTTTGACACTTAGTCTATGGACTCTGGGAGTGCCTCGGGGAGATGAGAATGTCTTGCTTTCACTAAATAATTCTAGTTGCATCCCTGCATACTACATAAATGACATCAATACCACATCTTAGCAGTGGATGGATTGGATGGAATTAAAATACTTTGAAGCAACTTTGATTTGGTGACTGAGAATGTAACTGCCTGTGAAACAACAAAATAAATGAAGTATTAGGATAGAAAAAAATTCTTAAAAGCAAAAAATAATAAGTTTACATTTTATTTCATAGCAAGGGGCACACTAAAGCACTAAACAGAAACACTTTTTGGCGGCCATGATTTAATGTGATAATCATTACTGTGGAATTACTAGAGCACTATGGTATCCTAAATCTAAATCTCAAAAGAAAACTTTGGAATTACTTTTTAATAGGGACATATCCTAAGAAAGTTATTTTTTCGTAAGAAGTCTATACAGTGAGGATTAAAACCGAGACAATATGATTTGTATAGTTTTTGTCATCTTGACATTTAAGTGAAAATTACTGTTTCTTCTCTTTAGTGAAATTTTTGGCAAATTAAACTGTGGAGAAATGACCTTCTGAATATATAGGGATGGCAAAATCTGGGAAAATGATATGCTGATATCGACTGCTTTTTCAGTTTAGTTGTTGCTCAGCATAATGTGTGGTTTTACAACTTTAGTTGTCTTGCACAATTTACTTTTAGCAAAGTTTTTAAAATCAAAAGGCATATTTATTAGCCTGATAACTATCAAATGAAGTGACATTTGAACAGCCTAATAGCAATTTCCAACTCTAACACATTGTGATTTTACATACATCTGTCTTCCTTTCCACTTCAAAATGGAGGAGGAGGCTAAAATTACTTTTCTCAACAGGTGTCCACAAAGAGGCTTTGGGATTTTCCAATCAAATCTGTGGAATATGTAATGTGGCTATTCAACAGATGGTTTCATATTTGAAAAACAGCCAGTTCTCCTACTGACTACAGTGAAACCAAGGTCCATTTTATATCAAATCAAAAAGTAGTTTATGTTTTGGTGATACAGTCCATTGTAGAGATTTTTGTGGAAGACAAGTAGATGTAGCATATCCATTTATTTTCCCCATTTAGTATTATTTTTATTTTGTTTATATTAGAATAACTGTGGAGTTAATGGTGCCTTTAATGGTGCTAAAGACTGTGTATTCCTCCCAATATGAATCCACTTTCCAGCCTCTCTGGCTTCTTCATTTACCTTCATTGAAGCAATATTATAATTTATTTTATGTTAATGTTTATTTATTATAAACTATTACTTAATTATTATATTTATTTTATTATCATTTTAGCCAACCTAGCCACAGCTAATTCATCATCTTAACTGAGTGTTTTTTTCATCACCTCAGTCTTTCAATCTCTTTATAGAATATCTGCTTGTTTTTAACACCAAATTCAAAGACTTGAAATTCGTCTTCAAATCTGAGCACTGTTTGGTCCCTGCTTAGATATGCCTTGATTTTCCTGTACCTCTCCTTCTCATATCTGATAGACTATTAACCTTCAGCTCTGGTGTTAGCTGGCCCACCTTCTACGATACTGGCTTTAGTAAGCTAGAAATTGTCATAAGAACACAGGACTTTTCTATAGTGCCACTCACTGTAGCACCTGACACTCATATCGTGAAAAGACTGAACATTAATATTAACAGAGCTGTATCAACCAAGGTAGGATTCCTGAAGATACAGATGTGCTGTCTGGAAGCAACCTGTGGAGTAAGCATTAGTAAATTAGGAAATCTCTATTTTGCTAGTATGCCCTGTTTTGCTCCTTTGGCTCACAATTTCACCACTGTAGCCATTTCCATACTAAAAGGTGTGTCAGTAAAACTCCTTCTGATACAGGATTTTTCTGCTGGCACAGAGTCCACACATGCTTAATTTAAGGCTTTTGGTAATCTTATCTAATTCATCTGATGTACCCTCAGGCAGAAATTAAGAATGTGCCTCAGAGCTGTGCCAGTCAGAGGTCAGCTTATGCCACTGAACTAAGAGTGAGATTTCCTTTGAATTCAATAAGATCAGGTTTTAGTGTTCAGTAATTAACAGATAAATTTCCCTCAAGAGCATTTAACAAAATGGATCATCTATATTCCTGTCCAAACATTTTTTTTCCTAAGAGACATTTTACTTTTCCTCCAATTTCTTGTTTCTTCTCTTCCTTTCTCAAGGTCTGTCATTGCAGGTTGCCATGCAATTTGAATATATAAACTGAATTTGGAGTAGGGAATTTTGTCCTTATACATATCTAAAATGCTATTTGGAGAAATAGAGTGAATATTTGTGAAGAAGCCAGATGAAACAACAATATGAAGGAAATGGAACTCAATCTATTCATGCTTCCTATTTCACCAAAAATATTTAGTATATAAAACCTAGGATAAGAACTGAAAGCTGGGAAGATAAAATAGTGTATGTGATAAAATAAAGTTATTCTGTTCTATAGAATAGTTTCAGTATTTCTTTACAAGAAGCCCAAAGACCTAAATTTTTCAGCTTCACCATCTTATTGTGGTTATTTTAATTTTTAGCTTTTTCTCTTTTCATTTCTCTCAGTGTTTCCTACTGAAAGTTGTTTCCTAATTTTATACAGTATACTGGTAATTATTTTGGGAATACAGGCTTTTCTTGGCTTTGGATAACTGAGGAAACAATTCATAAAATATTAAAATTTCTTAACCTCTCTTTTTCTATTTAGTAGCTAGTATTTGTACCACGTTAGTGCTAGTAGAACTTGTAATAGTCCTGTAGTTATGCTTTGAGGTTAGGTGTCCAAAGGACAGAAACAATCGTGCCTATGTCCTGATGAGAAGAAATAGTGGGAGTCTCTGATCATGTTGAAAATTGTGTGACACATAATCTATTTCTGAAAAGCATGCCTTTCAGAGTACTTGATTAGATTTTTCCTTTTATTTTGGGTCTTTTCACCTACTCCTCCTGCTTCTGCAGATAATCTGTACTTTCTATATTACTTTTTATTCTTAGCATCATAGTAACATAAGTACTAATATCAGTGCAAACAGAAAGTCTGCCTATGTTGGGACAGCTGTGCTTTTCTTAATTCAAGATGGCTTTGCCCTCTCATTCTCATTCTGCTTTGACTGGACCATATCTCTAAATCTAAATCCACAAGTAAAGCATACAAATTGTAACTCTGAAGATGATGTATAAGATTACATAGATTGTGGCCTCCTCCACAATGTTTTACACACTCAGAAATACAGAGAAAGAGACAATTCCTACAATTAAAAGCTTAATTAAAACTTGATGAGAAATGTATATGTGTGCGTGCATGTGTGTATGACTGTTGTAAGAAAGGAAATGTTTTTTGGCATTACAGAATGCATTGCTGAAGGAGTGGGACAAACACATCCGAAGTACAGGGAAATAGGCTGGAGCTTGTACTTTTTCCCTTAAATGGACAACCCATCTGGTTGCTGTGTGCTGACAGAAGCAAAGGGGTGTGTGAATCTAACAGACTGCTGTACTTTGTCCAAGTGAGTCACATTTCAAAGCTGATAAAATGACAATTAAAATCTTAATTGTCTAAGATGTGGCCAGAGTCAGTCAGATTTAAACAGGTGGGGTTTCAGAACAAGAGCAAAAACCTCAATCAATTTGCAAAGAACTTTTCCAGTTTGATTTATACGCTTTTAGAGCTCTTTAATACAATAAGGGCTGCTTTCATTGCTTTTCCTTTTTGGGGAAATGGTGTCAAAGACCACAGTGTTTTGTGATTTGTGCTGTTCAAAAGTCTGTTCCAGTGCATATGTAAAAGTGACGTTTTGGAAGCTAAATCCATTTTCTGAAGTCCACAGTATTTAGAGGCTCGTGTGTTTGCAGGAGGGAGGCATCTAACTAACTAGTGTGTTATGGCTGTGGATAGCAAGACCTACAGCTCCACTAATAAACTTTAAAAAAAAACCCTGATAAAAAAAAAGGATTCTACTGGAGTAACGGAAAAGGATTTTTTTAGAAACTGGTTTCAAGGCTGGCCCTATTATAAAAAAAGTAGTTGAAAATGAAAACTCATGTGTCCTTGGTACAAGAATTCTCTCTGGAGTTTATCAGCCTGCTTGCATTTTTCAGAAAATACAAAGTAAATGAATACAACAGAAAGCAGGAGACTGCTCGCATCAGTGTAATCGAATTGCTGCCAACTTGCCTTGTTTATCTAAGAGATCTCTGTGAAAATAAGGTCTTTCCCACACAGGCATGAGTCATGTAATGGGGCTTCAGCTTTCTAATCCACACATATCTTTACTAACCTGTTTTAGTGCCTGTTTCTGTAACTGAATGAGATCTTGACAACAGGAAGGGAGAAGTAATGGTGAGTTCATGGTGCTATTTCAGTGTAATAACCTGAATGCTAAGGAAACGATGCAATTTCCATTTATTGGGAAAACTGCAGTTACTGTGACAACAAATATACACTGAAGAAAAACATACACAACTTATCCTCGAATTCGAATTTGTGAACACAGTAGAGAAGGTATTCATAAAACCTCACGCTATGTGGTTATATGCCTCAAAGAACATTCTTCCTTTTATTGAAAAAATGACCATAGAAATAGCCATATGCAAGGACATGAATGAAAGGGTGGGAAAACACATGTGGGTAATGATGACTGGTTTGGTCTAAAATACTAAAATATAATTAAGCATATATTTATCATGCTAAAGTTATTCAATTCCTGTGTCTGTCATTCCTAATTATCCCCAAGATCTCACTTGTCTCACCCTCTGTAATTGCAAAACCTCTTGGGTCCAACTTTTAAGGTAAAGGTTACAGTAGTTCTTCTATAGTGTGTTATTTCTTCTCCTTTTATTCTTCAACAAGGACTTCTGTAATGAAAAGAAACATAAATTATATTCCAGTAGATAAGGGTTTCAGTTCCTCAGTCTGATAAAAGCCTTTAGAGAAAAATAAACATTCCAATTTTTGATTCTGGGCAGGAGACAGAAAGAAGGGAATGATGCCATGCTAGATGTCCTCAAGCATGTTAGACATAGCGCAGAACAAGATGTCCCTTCTGCACAGAAGGACATACATGGCAGCAGAGCTCCTGAGTGCCAGGGGAACCATGTGTTATGAGGCAGCTGGCTATGGAACCACTGCTGCTTCCGAGGCATGAGACAGAAGTGAGAATCTGAGTCACAAAAGGCAGCACGCTGCAGATAGTAAAAGGCAGGGTCACAGTGGCATATCCTCTGAATGAGAGGTGCCACTTATTTACAGAACCAGAATTCAGGTGAAAAGAAGTCATCCAGTCTCACTTAAAGTGGGACTAACTCCAGATTCTGATCAGATTGCTTGGGGCTCTTGAGAATTTGTAATTTATAATTATTCTACAGTCTCACATCTTTGTGATCTTTGGATTACAAAGTTTTGGACATGACTGGCCAAGGAATATTTTGCCAGAGATGATAATCAGTGTATCAAAATACATACACTGAATAAAAATGGCTGGAGAGATGGTTGATAGTAACACAAATCATAGGTATTTGGCACTTTCAAAATTGAAAAAGAAGCAATATTTGTAGTGGGTTTTTTGTTTGATTTTCTTATGTTCAATGAGTTATGTCCTAAAATGGGAATAATAAAGACCAAAAGTCTTGTATGTAATTTTTTATCCTAGCTTGCTCCAGCTTTCAGAATGCACACCATCTTCCTTCTCCTCCCTGCCACATACTATTTGAAAGCAAAACATTTAGAATCAGGTACCCATTAAGGTGCCATCTCTGTGCAAAAACAATTATGTTAATAAAAAGGTTAAGTATATTCTATCTTAATCTTTCCAGGTAGTCCAATAAGTTGAAAGGCTAGTATTGAGATTGTAAGTAATATGCAAATAAGGAAGGAAAAACAGATGCTACTTTTGAGGAAGGAAACTCTGGAGACTGCTTCCACTGCTGAGTTCACTTTTCTCACTGAACATCTCTTTCCAATTGTATCATAATCAGGAACAGAGCATGATGCACATATGGCAAACAGGCTTCCTAGATGGAGTTCTGGTTAACCTGAGATTAGTTTGCACTCTTTTGTTTAGAAAAGCCCTTCGTGTGGAAGCATCTAAATTTGCCTGATAGTGATTACTGTAGCATGAAGCAAGGACAAAATAGAGGCTTTGTGGCACTCAAAGGGATATGGCAGTCTTTCCATATAGGATTTCTCATACCTGGTAAGAATTACCACTGAAGACAGGTATTCTTCTTCTCTTCAGGTAATTCAGAAAATAATGCTCCTAAAACTGGAACTGTAACTAAAATATTGCCATCATCAGTACAGATGGGTGGAAGAAGACTAGGGAATTCTCACAGATGGTGGTATTAGAGGTCTCAGATTCCATTGTACTTCTCTAGGGCAAACTCAGCCCATGATGCAGAGAGGAACTCGAGGAGCTGATATGTCTTGCGCGTGCACACACACACACAGAGGTCGTACAAAGTACCCTTGCAGCTTTTTTAAATAAAAGTGCTGCTGTATGCTTCAGTGGGGCTTAAGTTAATGAGAAAGTTAGCGTGATTTAGAAAGAAGAGATCATACTTTGAAAGACACCAGAACAAGCTGGGACAGACAAGAAATGTTTTGGCAAGAGGCCAGGGAGCTGTGTTTTAAAGATAAACCTCTAAACCATGGGTTAACCAGATAACAGCATCTTTAACTACCTGCCTCGTATCCATGTGGGCCAAGGTTTCAAAAGCAGCTTATGAGTTTGAGGAAAAAAAAAGCTAAACTCATTTCTCTGCTTTTAGAGAACATGTTCTTAAACCCCAGATTATTTTGGAACAGCATTTTATTAAAAAGATTAAGGGGGTACAATGTAAGTACCTTTGATATAAAATTTGATGTATTTACAAGTGGAAATTTACAGGATTTACACAACAGGATTGCTGTGGTACTTGGGAGCCCAGGAGGAACTGTTTAGAGCCCTCTCTGTGATAGTGACACAGCTGCATCATTCCAAGAAAACAAATTCCCTACAGTAATACAAACTTTTAGCCTCTGTTCAGTATCACTAGCAGCCACACAACCTTTATCACTACAGGTCTCTGAGAACTAATGAAGTGCTAGAAAAATACATGATAGCTATAGACAGTGTAATGAGTTTCTCCTTAGCTTAGCACAAAAGAAACATAGGAAAATATCAGAAATAAACTGAATAATATACGTAAGTGTTCAGTGAATATCCTTAACGTAACACAACAGTTGTAATAGTTTGTTAAGGAGTAACAATTCTACAGGAGCAGGTACAATTCTACAGGCTATTGATGTCAACTCAAAAAATCTCTCCAAGACAGCAGTGACTATCTAGAAATGAGGCAAGCATAACTGCACACAAAGAGGGTTAATTATCCCAGCATTAGTTGTACAAAGACTAAATCACATTGCAGGAAACAGGCTGTAAGAGTGACAGATAGATTCCTGATAGATTCCTTATTCATGAGAGGTACTTTGCTAAATTCAAAATTCAATATTCTCCAAAATATTCATGTAATATTTGAATTTTGTTGTTTATCCCTTTGAAATAATGTTACCTTAAAATGTGAGGTGGTAGTTGTCACCGGGGAAAAGGAATCTGGTTAAATTGCTGGCTTTCACATCAGGGACTCCCTGTATGACTCTCAGCAAGTTATTTACTTCTAGACTTCTAATAACAACCTGGAATGTTACAAGAATAAACATAGCTGTGACTTTCACACTCTGAGATGTTGCAGTATTGAACATCATGTCAACAGCTTTGAATAAGGAGACTTAAATAGCCCTCCTTGGAAACCAGATTCTGCTGGGAGAAGTAGCAATAGAAATTGAATTAGTCTGACTGACAAGAATATGTATTTTTGGAGGAGCTCCCCAGAGGAAAGCTTAACTATGGGTCAAAAGTCAGCCATACTGGTAAAACACAGCAGAAAAAGGAAGGAAAAGGACCAGGGATGTGACCAGGAAGCTTCAAGAAGAGAACCAGAATAGAAACCAAACTAGTGTCAATATTAAGATGTTTCAGGAAAAACAAAACCATTCTCTCAGGTTCAGTTGTACCAGAAGTAATTCACAGGGCAAAGAGGGTGCTGTCAACTCGTGGGCTTGTTGTTATTTTGGGAGTGCTTAGAACAAGCTTCCTAGTACAAGAAGGAGGCTGCTGGGGAAGAAAAAATCTTGGAGCAGAAAGGACCTTTGAGAGAAGGGGTGGGCAAGAGGTGACTGCCCAAATTAGCTGGTGGTGGGGCAGCTCTGGATCCACTGTGGGATTGAGGGGAGACTGCACAAACCTCATGTAATGTCTGGAGGAAGAGAAAGCATCTAGAAAACAGAAATGTCATATGTTGCTTCCTGTCTCCTGCAGGCTCAGTGGGTAGCCAGGTTCTCCAGTCATGACTGCTTTGTTAAAGCAAGGTGGCAGCTCAAATGACTCTTTTAGCAACTGAGATTTTTGATTAGGATTTACCCTAGGAATTAGTAATGCCTTATATGACTCTTAGCTTTAATTGAAATCAGAGAAAATTAGAAAAAATACTGTCCTGATGTCTTCAAGAAAGTTGAAGTCTCTGACCTAAGGATGATCTGCTACCATGATGTATTTCTTTAAAATCTCCTGAAAAACAACTTTGGAGGATTTTCTCAGGATTCTGAACACCATGGTTGGCAATACCAGTAGACAGAAGAGACAGTGAGTTTGGGAGCAGGGCAGAGTCCCGCTCTTACATATGTGCCACTGCACAGAACAGGCCACAGCTGCTGAAACACCTTCAAAGGCAACATGGGTCAGCCACACTGTGCCCTGCCATGGTACAATGGCAGTGACAACTACAAAGGAGGCCTCAAAACTATCCCAGATCAAAATAGGAGATCTGGAAATTATTTCTTAGTTTACTTGTGGGCCTTTCCAGGTGTAGGAAAAAATGGGGTAATAAATGACCCTTCGCTGGATTTCATGAAAGGGAGCTCAGGTCTTGGTTGCGAGAGTTCTCCTGAAAAAAAGATGTGAAATATGGAAATCCAAGCAGCCACCCACATGCTTGGGTGGACCAGCACAGGAAACTGATCTGCATGTCCTGCACTGCTGGAAGAGGAGTGAAAGCCGTAGTCCTGCCTTGGACCATGACACAGGAAAGGGCTGTGGGAAGATAAGGACAATACACCTACCAAAAAAGGGTATGGGAGAGTGAAAACTCAAAGTCTCCGGGGGTGGTTATGTTCAGTTGCAAGAAAGAGATGTAGAAAAGAAAAGAAACCAGTGGTACCCTTTTAAATGATCTAAGCCAGCTTAGGAAACCAGTTAATTTCACTCAAAAAATAGGGACCTACAGTAACAACATTTCAAAGGCTCAAAGAATGCTAGGGAGTTGCATATGGTGCAGCACTGAAGTGTAGCAGCATTTCAGCAAATGATTTGACATTGTGGAGAGTGGAGCTTCTCCCCATGCATACAATGGTGGCACCCATTCTCTTAAAAAAAACTCATGCCATACTTTAGCAGACTATGAGTTCAAAAGGTTTATTTAAAGTCTCACGGCAAATTGTAGCATATCAGAGGGGATGTTTTTGGTTTTTGGTTGTTGGGTGGGTTTTGGGTATTTTTGTTTTGTTTGTTTGTTTTCGGTTTGGTTTATTGTTGTTGTTGGGTTGTGTTTGGTTTTGTTTTTGTTTGTTTGTTTGTTTGTTTTAACTTAGGAGTTTTCTTTTCTTCTTTTTACAGTGAAAAAACAAAGTTAAGTCCTCGGGGGTTTGGCCCTACTGTGTCATGGCTGAACTTAATATCTAATCTCTCAGTTCCTTTGTACAGCCTACTTCATTCTTGTTTTCCTGGTATAAAAATTAAGGACTGAGTAACAGAGAGCTAGTAACCTTGTTTCAGGGTGGTCATTTGGTTGCTTCTTTGATCAGGCAGTTTGAGATGCTTCAAAACAATTTAGTGTATCTTCTCCAGAGGATACATATACATCTCATCTCTGATGTGCATAAGCTCCCTTGGCCTCCGTCCAGGAACATTCACATTTCCTGACTCATGGCAACCGTAGCCTGTCTAGTTGTACTTCATTAGCAGCAGCTCAAAAATCAGAGCAGTATTCTGCTGTTGCATAAGTTTTTCCAAGCAGTAAACAATAAAACACTGCCACAAGCTTTATTACATTTATCTTGGAATTCAAGATCCTGAAGAAACTGCTGCTTATTATTGTTTTCTTTAATGACAATCCAAAAAGAATGTAAGATGCTATTCTTGAATAAATATTGTCAGGATAACTTAGTATCTTAAAAGGAAATAATTCTAAAAAGGAAGAATAAATGCTACAGAGGTTACAATAAGCCAATATTTTTTCTTCCAGCTGAGAAACTTAGTTATGATTTTTTATTGTCATCAATTTTACTTTTGTATCAGAATTTACACCAAAAAATGGTGAGGGCAAATTAAAAGCTACAGAAGTGGAAAATAATTAGTAGGAAAAATTACATTTTATATAGGTAGTAACATACCTTCTAGTACATCCTATTCTAAATAGCTGTCCTTTACTTGCATCTCAAACCTTTATTTAAAACATTTTAAAAGCAGTAGCATTATCAACTGGCTCCAAGCAGCTCAGAAAATAAATGGTCCTTGACTATTACTGGGGTTCTTCCAAAGAAAAATCTGTCTGACTCTAAAATCTATTTTGGAGCTACGACTGCTCCACTCCCCTGCTTGTGGCATGATGCAGCTGCTCTTTCTTTAATATTTTTGCTGACAGCTACAGCTGACGGATAACATTTCAGTTCACCCCAACATCAACTGTGTCTCAAGGCTCCCTTACTTAGACTGAAAATGTTACCTTCCTTGTGGCTTTACCTGCATCACAGTGCAACTGTGTAATTGTACAATTATTCCTACTGGTCACTTGTGACGGAGCAGCAGAAAGAGGGCTGCAGGAAGGTCATGTGCTGGGGAGCACATCAGCCATTTCATGGTTGCGAAGTGCGCAGCAACAGCTCCTGTTCTTTTCCTTCATCTCTTCTCCCATGCATAATAAAATAGGCAACTGAGTCTGCATATAAAAGTATTTTTTGTATATATAACTCTGCAGTATATCAACTGATATTTTACATTTTACGTTAGTTTTACGTTGTTAGTTTACGTTGTTTTAGTGTATTTGTTACCATGGTCAATTTAAAAAATATTTTATCTATCTTAATGTATAGTCCCCTAGGAAACAGGCTTAGATTTCTTGGTTCATAGAAGTTTTCATGTAATAATCAATCACTTGGTAATACTGTGGTGATTCACCCACAAAAGGAACTTTTTACAAATGTAGGACTGTTTTCCTCCCAGAGAAAATAAGACCAGTTACAGTACTTCCAGTTCTGTCCCTAAACATCTGAATCTGTTAGAAAGAAGAAGAAGCTGGAGGATTGGTTGCAAAAGTAGCCAACAGTAAGAGAGAGACACACGGAGAAAAGTGAAAACGAGGCATTGCTCAATTAGTCCCTTAAAGGAATTCTCAGGAAAATTAATTATGATATATCTGTACTTTTTTTGATTGATGGCTGAATTTAAAAACAAACAAACAAACAAACAGAAAAATGCTTTGCTGTGTTTTTCCTGGATTTGCAGTGTGGCCCACTAGTTTTCATTTGGATTAAATATTTTCCTAGATTGCAAAATACTGATTTTTTGGGAGGGCTCTTCCATCAAACTTTAAAGAACCGTAAGACAAGTGGGAGTTTGGAAATATGACAAAAAACAACCGAAACAACCCAGAAAGGAAGAGGTTAGAATACTTTATTGCTACAGTATAGGCATTAAAACACAGTCACCCACCTCCCAGGAAAGTACTTTGACTGTTTCACTCTTCACAGAAAAAAAAGTTGAATTTGTATGAAGTATTTAAATATTCATTGGAGTCAAAGCTGACACTTGGGAAGACCCAAAGCTCCATGCAAAGTCATAGAGTTGTTCTTATTCCCTGTGATCCAAAATTCACTTATTTTTATTCAAATATCCATTTTGAATCATGTGTATAATTTGAAATTTTATTCTCTGTAGTAAGAATTTAAAACACTACTGGCCTTTGACAGGGAATTAGGACATGTGGGGAAAAAAGGCAGAGGAACCATTTTCTCATAATTTTTCTACTTCACTCAAATAGTACTTCTGACTTCTTGTGATCTTATTATGAGGAAAAAAAATCAGAAACAGCAAAAGGAACTGTTTCCGGAGTTCTTATATTCCATTTTAATTTCTTGTTTCTCTGAAACTTTATACCAAATTTGACCCAAACCTGCTTCAGAGTACTCAAACCCATGCTTTTAGACAGTATGAATTCTTTACTAGATTAAATTGCCCAGCATAATTTTGGCTGCAGGCTCTAATCAGACTGTTCTGCTTCCAGTCCCCATGTGGTGGGATTCTCAAAGGGGCAAAGCCTTGGCAGCAGGATGGTTGTGTAGCTGTAACACCAGGGGCTAAGCGAGAAAAGCACATCCTTGAGCCTTTAGAGATAGTGTGCAGGTGTTTTTTTCTAGAGCCCATGGGAACTGATTTAGTGCTGGAGAACATTGGTATTAACCTCATATTCCCACTTCTCTGCATAGAGAGAACCTAAGCAAGCACAAAGCCATCACTGAAGAAAATATCTACCAGTACAAATAAATAATATGGTGTCACTATACTAAGAAGAAAGCAGGGAACCCAGGTTTTCTGTGAGTCGAGTGATGGTACTAGATTATGTAGCTTTTGACATTGCAAGAAACACCTGATGTATTATAACTGGT
Organism: Neopelma chrysocephalum; assembly: GCF_003984885.1. Taxonomy (NCBI): domain Eukaryota; kingdom Metazoa; phylum Chordata; class Aves; order Passeriformes; family Pipridae; genus Neopelma; species Neopelma chrysocephalum. The sequence goes on from NW_020897692.1 coordinate 11,178,224, forward strand.
TTATTTTGCCTTCTTTGGTACAACTCTCCTTCCACAGGTTTTTCAAAGATGGCATAAACTTTGCAATTCTGTCCTGCAGTTCAGTGGAATCTGGATTCTAACTCTGAGGAGTAGGATTTCATCTGTGTAACCCCTGTAAACACTTTCTTTATGGAAACAAGTCTGCCTTAAACAGCTTGCATTAAAACTCCATTGTAGCTAGTGGGTCAAAATTCCCGAGAACCTCATTGCAGAAAAGTCTGGTAGTGTCAGATTGGTTCATCTTAAAAATGATGTCACAGTGCATTGCAGGCACGAAAACCCAAATTGCAGATGTTATGTTATTTTTACATATTTTTTGAGTGCTGTCAAAATAGGTCATTTCCAGATCAAATAAAGAAAAAGACTTACCAAGTTTGGCTAAAATAATTATAAAGAATATTTAGAAATTTCTTGGGGCATCTCTGAGAATGTGCTGTGTATGTCGGCTCATCAATCATGATCATGTCCTTTTTTCGTGTGCTGTCTGAGAAACTGTGATATCCACCAAGAATAAGATAGTGAAAGTCAAAACAGACACTATTTCTGATGTTTCAGTTACAAACAAAAATATATTAATTTATTTAACAAAACCTCCGTTTTATTTTTAGCATTTTTAAAAATGCTTCTTTTAAAACACAGAAGGAAGGGAATGGATTTCTGGATAAACAGTCTTATCAACATTAGGTACATTTTGAGTCTCATTGGTTTAATTCTAAGAGATCTAAGTCAACTGCTTCAGTAGCTTCCTCTTAAATTTTCTTTGCGAGTCCTTCCTAAAAGTCAAGATAAAACTGGGAAAAATCAAGATGATCCATTTTGATACTTTTGTGCAGTTGACACAGATTTCTCTGATCTAGAAAATAACCTAAAACTTTTAATAGAGGCATTTGAAGAGTTTCTCTTAGTCTCAAGTTTTGTTGTATTACTGGCGATATATAGCTAATCAATCAACTGTGGATTAGCAATAGATGAAAATGTGATGTATAAATGTGAGCAGATACTAAATGCTATATTAAAACACTATAATATTAGTCAGATATGCCAATTGATTTACAAATGCAATGTTAGGTTGGGATATATAAGAGAAGACATACTCCAGAACAAGCTGATACAAAAAAACCTATATCAGTCTGACATTTTTCATTACAAATCTGGTCTTGTAGCCCAGTTGTTTACAGCTTTGCCAAACTTCAGTTGTTCAGGCTGGATGTCTGGCTGAGTCTGAATTGTTTTTGGAAGTTTCAACTAGAATGCTTTGAGCATTTCCAAGAATTAGTTGAGAGAAAAGTCTTGTTTGCCCATGTGAAAACAATCCCATAACCATTTTACTGAAGAGCTTTAATGTCTCCACGTTCCAGAGTGATCTATCATAATTCAGCCAGGAAACCGCTCTGTGGCGAATTGACTTTTGCCATCCCTGTGAAAATTATGCCAGGCTAAGAGCCACTGGAAAGAATTTCACCAAGGATACCTGGTAGAGATTTGTAGCTAACTTTTCAGAATAGCCTATGTATGTTAAATGCTGTTGCAGTTCCTCGCATCTCACCTGTTGTGGCTGGCTTAGGCATATGCCATTTCCAGAGAGCACCTCCATGTCATAGTTACAGGGCTAAGTAATACTCTTCCCACAGCTACTTCTTCATCTGATGCTACAGCCTACAGCACAAAAAGAAATGAGAGGAAAGCTTTTGTTTTTTCTGTTTCAACAATAGTTTTCTCAGCAGAGCCTGTGCCACAGTGGGAAAAGATGCATGGATAGCATGATTGCTCTTGCTGCCAGGGAGGAACACTAGCCCTTCTATGATGCTTTAGTCAGGATTTCTTTGCCAGTAATAGGTATTGTCCATCACCTTTGCTATGGAATGAAAACGCTGCCTGTGGCAAGTCAGAGAATAATCAGCAATCACACTGACACTTTGCCAATGTAAATATGCTTTTATTAGAAATTTATCTGGATTTTCAGCTGACTCACATTTGGAACAAGAATTATCTCAGTTCATGTCTCTCTGTGGTCTGAGATGTGTCATTGCACTGTTCGGCATTCACCATTGCCTGGCAGGCAAGCTGGACTTCTCTCTGGGTCCCAGTGTCCACCTCAGCTGATCTTCGAGCTGTAAGCTTTGGAAGTGTTCATCTCCAATCCCTCTCTAATAGCTGCAACTATCCAACCTCACCCACCTACATGGCACCATACTTCCCTTCAAAGCTGCCTTCTTAGTTCTGCCATTTGGATTTGGAAACAGCGCAGGCTCCTAAGGCAATTTGCTCAACCTGCTTTACTCTCATAGAAACAGCTATGGCAGCTGCTGTTCCCATATTTTGACTATGCTCACTGTTCCTTTTCTCTCTGCTGCACTTCCCCTCAGGAATTCATTCCATCTGACTGTGCCATCTGTCTGAGTGCTTCTCACTTGCTTGCCCTCCTCTCAAAAGTCAGGGCTTTGCAGTTCTGCTGTGGTTTTGTAAAGCAACAATACAAGTTTCCACTTCTCACAGTTTTCTCCTTTTTTGAAAGCAATGTGGTAACAGCCATACGGAAAACAGTCAAAAATGTGTGGGCAACACTTTGGCTATGTCTATTTTCAGAAAATTAGACAATGCTAGTGCTGGTTCTCTGACCCTCATTCCAGTTGTCACCAGCTGCTCATACCTACATTATTAAACTGAAGCCTTCAAAATAGGTTGACTATGTGCAGGCTGCCAAGCCCTGGCTAAGCTGGTTCCCAACCAGGGACCATTCTAGGAAGACCACTGGTTAGCCCATGCCAAAATTTTGACCAAGGCCTGGCACTGTTTAATCTCCCAGTTTAGACATAATCATCATGTCATACTCATCTGAACTCATCAAATGCCTGGGATCATCTGAACAATCACATAAAACGTTTCTGTGTTATAAAGATATATGTTATTGTTATTGGATCAGACTTCTCTAAGATTACAGCTAGAGTGACTGCTTTCCAAGCATATTTTGAACTTCCAACACTGCAAAATTCTAGCATTGGAAAAAATTTTGTGGCACATGTTTAAACTGATTTTTAGAGTTAGCTGCTTAGGCATTATTTTAGTATATCTCCTCTGCATGCATTCTTTGGCTTTCTACTGTTCTTCTGCAAATGTCTGTTTCCTTGTACTCCTTTCATTAGATGAGTGAAAAAAAAATGAAGAAAAAAAGAGGAAAACCCAAACAACTATAAGAAAGCTCAGGGACCAATGTTTCCACCTGAACTGTTGTAATTAATGAGCACAGCAGATGATACTTTGGTCAGATGTTCCAAAGCTAATAACACTTCATTGGGTCTTCTTAGTTCCTCATGGACAAGGAATGCTTAGAGCTACAGGCACAAGTGTGCACAGGATTTCACAAAACTATCTCTTTTTCAAAAGGTAACATGTGAGCAAGAAAAAAAATGCCAGTAAAGTTTATTTTAATGGTATGTGGTTTTTGAGGACTATCTTTTATTGAACAGCAGTTCAGTGAGTAACATAAAAACTCATACAGGCAATTCTGAACCCTGTCAGAAAAAAAATAATTCTTGATGCATCAACAACTAAACTATAAACAGGCAATAAGCCAACCAGAAACTCAAATAACCACTTTGAACTCTTGGCTTCAGCAGAATGGAGCACATAACTTTTATGTTGTGAGGACACTAGGCCTTGTAGGGCTTTCTGCACTGTTCCACGCAGAAGTAGAGCATTGAGATTTGCAGCAGCTCATGAGGATTTGATGCTGGTTGAACTCCTTGACCTTCCTCTCTGGTGAAAGGACACTCACTGGTGGTGCCTTAAAGCTCCAGGAGTTGTTCCTGTTGTTTGTGAAGCAGAAACTCAAAGGCAACTCCATCCTGAAGTGATAGCATGAAGTACAAAGAACACCCCTTTTACAAAACTTTTCAATGCTCTGTGTACAATGCATGGTTTGTTAAAATTTGAAATTAATATATCACAATTTTAAAGCACACCAAGAGGACAGTTATCTGCCAACGTGCCTGTTCAAATCCTTCTCCAAGAGCTGATGAAATCACCTAACATAAAGCAGAACAGAGGCTGCATTCTTTACAGAGCTTTGAGTGATGCATATTTTACCAGCTCATCCATGAGAAAAGGATTCTTGAACAAAATGCCTAAGTGAAAGAAGAGATAATTTTTAAAATATGCTTATGTGGAATTTTAGTTGTGAAATACACCCTGAACATTGCTAATGATTTCAGATATAAGATTAATCTGCAATTGAGAAGCAACTAAATACACTTTCAAATTGTAGCTCTGAAAACATAATTCATGTTTCCAGTACTATTATCTTAAATAGTCTTTTTGGCTTTATAAAAATTTGGATACTGAATGTTCAAGAACTTTCAACTCCAGCACTAAGTCAGCTGAAAAGTTTCTGAGGAATAACTGTTACATCAACAAATATAAATCTCTAAATATATGTAAGATTAAGATCCTCGCTGTTCAAGATACCTTTAATTTTAGGTGCTTGAGGCATTACTGAAAGATTAAAAATGTTATTGAAAAGAGTGCTGTGAAATCTGAGCCATGGCATGCAATTTGTTTACATGCTCAACGATAAGCAGCATGCTTTGCCCTTCTTTCAGTTCACGAGAAGAGCTGATTTTGGATTTAATTTGAGGGTGAGGCAAGTACTTTTGAGATAACATTTTGCAGTTCCCTGCTGTTCTATTCTTATTTTTAGGCCCATTAGTTACTATTTTGCAAGAACAGCTTCTGCACTTGAACTGTTTAGTAATGGCAACAATTTTTTTGTGGTTTAAGAGTAACATAAGTCAGTTCCAGAGCACCTGCTGGGAGATACTATAATTTTTTGTGTACTTCTTCTGAGGATATAGTTAGCTTTTGTTGCTGTAGGGTATGAATTACAGTTTTGCTTCTAAAAATAGAAGCCTTTTGTATTTGAATGAAACAGTTCAATAAACCATCCTGAGTGAGATAACAATATGCTTTTCATGTCAGAATTATGGTGGGATAAAGAAGCCTTCTTTCAAAGGTCCCAGCCAAACCAAGCCATTTAAAATAGCTGAGCATCAAGTCCTTCAGTTTTAGTTCCATGTCCTGTCATAAGCAATCAGATGAAGAGAAAGAAGTTTACTAAATTAGTAGTAGGCCACTGACTGGTTTTCCCAAGGTGAGATTTAAGCCTTGCAACTTTTCTCTGCCAACCCCTGCAATTCAGTCAACTACAGGGAGCTCCACAGCGTAATTAGCATCAGATGGGGACTGCATTTGTGCTCTGCTCTGGACAAGAAAACAAACCACCTAACACGCAAACCAGTGGCTGAAAGCTGCTAGCAGGGGAGAGCAAGTGCACGGCAAGGATTTGAAACTTCCCCTGAGCACTCTTCCTGCCTTCATCAATTTTCAGTTTAAGAGATTGCCCGAACCCAATGTGGTTTATCTGGTTAGCAACCATAAGTGAGTATTTCTTCCAAGGATTTCTGATGTCTCCTTCCAAGTCATGTTAACTTCTGCATCCACGGACAAGGCATTCTGCAGATCTGCTGCTCAGTGTGTGAAGAACTGTCCCATTCTGTCTGTCGGTGGAGATTGCTTCAAAGCCTGTGTAAAGCAGAAATAACAACCAAAAAAGAGCAGGTGCCACATGACAGGAACATAGACTAGTTTTCTACTAGAACTCTATGCATTTGAAATATGTCGACGTCACCCACCTTCCTGGCTTCCTTCCCAGACACAGCCAGGACGGAAGACAGTCAGTACTGGAGCCCTGTGGAGCCCAGATCCCTGAGCTGCATATGAGCAAGGAAAGATAAAGGCAGATACTCCCTGGCTATTGTGATGCACAGAAATGATCTGATAACTCTGGAAGATCCTTGAGAACAGATATGCCTTTCACAAAAAATGAATTAAAAAATTGTACATGAAATTTTTACCCTGGGCTCTAAATCTAGAATTAGTACCATAAATTTTTTGACCTTCCTTATACTGTTTCCTACTAATATTTCAGAGGAGCACAGAAACTAGCAGTCGTTAGGGAGGCTCTACTATGCTTAGACCGCTTGTAATGAGGACTTAAAACCTATGGTGCTGAAGATTCCTTGGTGAAGCTATCTCTTGAATCTGATAAACAATCATGAACAAAATAATATGGCCCATTATGATTTGCCTCAGAATTTCTCAGGATTAATGATATGTAAATTCAGAATCTAGTGTCAGAAAGTATGTAACTTTTCTTTTGAATATGGATCAAATTTTCTCTTAAAAATAGCAAGGACGTTTTCCCCATGTAAGAGAAAATGTTTCAGAACACCAGTCTTCTGAAAAGTCATCAGGCTCCTTTTATTCATGATCAATTTGTTTCTGAAAGAGTTCAAAGCATGTGAACAGTTTCTGTTCAAATGAAGAACTAATTTTGCGTGAGACAAAAGTATCAGTTTAAGGAGAAAACAAGACTGTTTTGATTTCTATGTGTCACAGGGACTGCTGAGATAAATCAGGAACATGAAAAATGCATATTCTTCTGATTGAATCCTTAATCATATATCATAGTGCCATGGTTTAACCCCAGGTGGAAATTCAGCCCTACAAAGCCACTCACTCACTCCCCACTGGTGGGATGGGGGAGAGAATCAGAAGCATAAAAGCATAAAAAAAGCATAAAAGTGAGAAAACTTGTGAGTTGAGATAACAGTTTAATGGATAAAGCAAAAACCGCACATGCAAGGAAAGCAAAACCAGGAATTCATTCAACTCTTCCCATTGGAAGGCCAGTCTTCAGCTAATTCTCAGGAAAGCAGAGCTCCACCACGGGTAATAGTTACTTGAGAAGACAAACGTCATCACTCCAAATGTGTCCCCTTTCCTTCTTCCTCTCCCAGCTTTATCTACTGAGCATGACACTGTATGTGTGTATTAGTCTTTGGTCGGTGGGGTCAGCTGTCCCAGGTGTGTCCCCTCCCAACTCCTTGTACACCTCCAGCCTCCTTGCTGGTGGGGTGGCAGGAGGAGCAGAAAAGGCCTTGACTCTGTGTAGGCCTTACTCAGCAATAATGAATCCCTGTGTTATCAACACTGTTTCCAGTACAAATCCAAAACACAGTCCCACACTAGCCACTGTGAAGAAAAGTAACTCTACCCCAGCCAAAACCAGCACAAATGGGAATGGAAACAGAGGCTATGATGCAAATCACTAGCACTGTCAGAGTCAAAAGTGAAACTGTGATTGCTTAGTTGAGAGACAAAAGTGTAAAGAGGCATCAAGGAAGGATGATGAATAAGAAGAGGCTAGAGAAGACGAATGGGTGAATGCTTCTTCACAATAAATGAGCAAATGTGCATATGGTAAAAACAAAAAAAATAAAATTAAGAAATGCATGCAAAGTTATGTAGGTGAACACATATGTAAATGGGCTTTTGATTTTCACCACCTTTGATTAAAGACAGACGCTTAGAATGCTTTCAAAAGAATTTTTATATAAGATATTAGAAGTCAATAATTCGGGTCCTAAGCCATCCATTAAGTGATCACAATGGAGAGATGTTTTCTGTTCTGTTGGATCCTTTCTTCCTGATCATCTAATGCTGAAACTTAAGAGCTGAAATTAGCATTGTTCACAAGAAAGTGATGAGAGACTTTTGACTGGCTAAGACAGTGAACTGCTAATACAACTAGCAAAACTGGTGCTAGGTTTATGAAGCCACATTAAGTGAGAGTAATCAGATTATGACACTATTAATTACCCTGAGATATAATATTATAGTAATTTTGGGGGTATCCATAGTAAAATTTGCCTTCAATGTGCTAGTACACTTTATATGAAGATAGCATGCTGGCATTTCCATAAAAATTTCAAATAGGAGCTACAGAACAGTGAAAATACGTGTAATACCACCATGGCTATACTTAGGTCCCATTTTGAGGTTGCTCTATTTGTGTGTAAGAAATATTTTTTGTAAATTATTATTTTTTATGTAAACATTTTGCTGCTTTTGGTGAAAGTAGATTTTTCCAAACTCTTTTTTTAACTCAAGAAATTTTCTGTTTTGTAGAAGTTAATGGGTTTTTACTTCAAGCTCACCATAAGCAATCTTTTAAACATGAAAAAAATTAAGTATCTCCAAAACCAGAAGGCTCTGTTTTTAAAAAAATGTCTTTCCTCTCACACGTACAACTCATGATATGACCAATGTAAATTAGAAACAATCATAATTCTGTTCCTTTGGCTATAACTTTTGGATAGCCTCCAACATAAAATGCATTAGCACAAAAATGTTCTTGTCCTTAATTAATTTATAGCTTAGAGCAGAATACCATAAATAACAGTTGAACTTCAGCTGCAAAGGTTTTGAAGCCATGGGTAAAATATTTTATAAAAATTTTAATAAAGCTAAACAGTGCTGGATGACAAGCAGAATTAATTGTCAATAAATGTAGGCATTTCAGTGATGGACAACTGAATGTAAAATATGTTTATTTTGTAATATATTTGGTTTCTATTGAATTTATTGCCATTATGGGTGAGAAAATTACTGAAGTTTTATCCTTACCCTGAAAAAATACACTCACTAAATTGAACTGTTTGGTTGGGAGTTTTGATTTGTTTTGGTTTGTTTTTAAATAGCTTGAAGCAGATAAAGTATGCTGGTATATCTTCTTTTGAAGCATGCATGGTTGAAGGTCATAGAATCTGCATGATATACTATAGCTTTATATGGGAACACAGGACTGGAAAGGACCTAATGGGTCATCAAATCCATTGTCATACTATTGCAGGAATCAGGTTTTATAATCCCCTTCATAAACTTATCAAGTTCCACTGTGAGTGCAGTTAGGATTTTTGCTGCTGTTACTCCAATGGGAAAATTGTTCCCAAATCTCATTGCTCCAAGTGAGCACAGATTAAATTCTGGCCAATCTATGCTGTTGGGTTCCCTTGCCAACATTGTAATTTAATTTAAATGGCTCTCCCATCTTCCTCTTTTTTGTCTCTATGATATATTTATACACAGCAACTGGACCCCTTAACAGCCTTTATTTTGCCAAGCTAAACAAGCTAAGCTCTTCATTCTGTCTCCTCATATGATAGTCTCTCCTTTCCCCTGATCATCCCAGAAGTCCATCTTTGTACCTGAACGAGTCTGAGGTAATGTGCTACAAATGACAAAGTACAACAGTCTTGCATAATAGCATAATAAAAGAAACCACAGCAAGCAGAGTAATAATTTCATGCTTGCAAAGATATGCTGTGCCAAATATTTAAGAGGTCGAGTAAAGGTTTTGACATCTTCTAAGGGGACCTTTATTAGAAATAATGTGGGTTTTTTCCCCAAAGTTGTTGATTAAAATTGCAGTATGAAAAGTTTTAGGGTTTTAATCAAAAGCTGGAAAATCAATGAAAACTGTTTTTTGGTTGAGACCTTCAGCCAACATAGCATGCAGTTGATTAGATTTGTGATCATTGAAAAAATGGGTCTGCCATATCGAAAGTTTGTTTGACAATTATGCCAGAGAAAATTTCTATGAACACTGTATAATATGTAATGAACCTTTCCTGGAGAAGCCACAATTGCTTTCACACATTGCCCTTAAGAAATTTCAGTTACAGGGTTTGGGGGGGCTGGTTCCCTGGAGTTAGCTCTGTAGAGTGCTCCTCTTGGTGTAAGCCAATAGAAATCAAAAGAGAATGTGGGTACAACTTATCCCACCACCTCCTAGTATCACAGAGAAAAGGATGTGGTCAAATCTAGTATCCCCTGGTCTCTTTTGCCATAGCTTCTTGGAAAACTTTGGGACACTCCTGACTGCCAGCTGTTAAGACTGTGACAGCAATCTTTTTCTGGCTGTTTTACTTCTAGTCCTTACTGAGTTGATAGTTTAATCAAGTTTCTAGGGGAGCTTCAGACAAAAACTTTTTTCCAGTCATGCTGAGCCTGACATCCCAGTGCTTAATGTCAGGATCACTGGAGAGTACCATGCCTCTCTTAATTGTGAAGGAGAGGCATTAGGGAAACATTTGTTTTTCTACAATCCTTCTTTTCTCAAGAATAAACACACTGATTTCTTTTTTATCTTTTCTCTGCCCTGTAGCATAAGGGCAATATGCTGTAGGAAAAGGGAAGCACAATTTTAAGTTACTACATGTGCACAGGAAGATCAATGAAAATTAAAAGCTTTTAAAATACAAGCAATTTCTTAAGCAAGAGCAAAGGGGAATCTCAACCATGATTACAAGCAGTTAAGTAGACAATTAAGGAAATACATGCCAAGGCACCGTATGGGTGGCTGCTTCCTGGAGATTGGGAGCAGGAGGAATCCCCATGGAATCTAGAGGGCTGAGGGCAGTCCCAGCCCTGAGCATCAGGCACCTTCCTGGACATGAGATGAGTCTGAGATGGGACGTTGGCCCAGCTTGATGGGTCCCATGGGCACGGCATGGCAGGGTTGTGTGGAGCTGGAGGCCAGCCTTGCTGTGGCAATCCTGAGGCAGGGGCTAATGGCCCCAGGGGGGCTGACACGTGGTCCTGGGGGCACTGATAATAAATTAAATGGAACTGTAATTCTAACAAACATTTCTGATGATAACAGTCATAGTCAAATAGTTGATTTGATAGTGGAAGCTGTCACACGCTGTCTGCCCCCATGGTGGCCTGTGGGTCATGGGAAGTAGGTGCTCCTTCATGCATCCCGAAGTGTTCTCCGGTGATGCTTGGCAAAATCAGCTTCACATTTTGTCCTATCCTGGCTACCTGTGCACAGCCAGATCTTCACAGTGCACAGTCAGACTGTCTGCCCAGAAGGACTTGCCACACTTCCCCAGTGTGGCAGCCTGGACTTGGAGCTGCAAGGGTATGAAAAGCAGCTTGAAGAGCTCTTTGCTTTCCCTGGATGTTCCTTCAAGGGTCCTGGGAACTGTGGCTTGTAGATCAATGGGAATATAGGGACTTTCACTGACCCCTTTAGTTAGGGTATCTTGGCAAACTTGCCAAAGAAAACTTCAGCTTTCCTTCTGCTAAGTTTGGTTTCCTGATCCATGGTGCCTTGGGGCAGAGGGGTCGTGTGTATAGGAATGAGGAAAGATGAGAGGCTTTCTCCAAAACAAATCTAGATAGAATCAATATCTTCATATTACTGCACTGAGAGTAACAAAAAATATTCTATTTAGCGCATGTGATAAAACTCTCAGCAACTGGCATGGAAAAAACAGCCCAAGAGGCATCTTGCTGTGCAAAGGGCTGAGATGTTATTGTAGCTCTGTTAGGTTAAGTTGCTAGTGTGGCGAAGTCTGCAACCAAAGCTGCTTCTTTCATTAGCCTAACAGGTGGTTAGGAGCATTTTGGTGCTGCTGTGTGATGTCTGTGAGTGAAATAACACTTTTATTCAACACAGCAGCAAAATCCCATGGGCTTTTCAGAACAACACAATGCTGTATAATGGAGAGTATTTTAATTAATACAGTGATGTTCATCCTGAATGTTTCTATTGCTCGCCATATCTACTGTGGCATCACTAAATTAAAATGGAGAAGACATGTATAGGCATAAATATCAAGATATTTTAAAGTTTAATGAAGAAAAAGCTCTTCCACAGAGTGTAAAGCATCTACATTATCCTTCTGCTTAGTAAAACTTCAGATGATTGAAATTACTCAAGTCCTATCTGTGTTCCAGGATGTGTCTTCTTGGGAGGGTTTAAGTGTAGTTGCTACACCTGTAAAATGACTCTAAAATAATACATAGTGGAGAGAAAATACCTTTAAAGGCCTATTTTTAAACCATGTCTCCTGTGAGCAAGGTTTGTGAAAATCACGAGTAACGCCACTTTTTTGCATTCAGACCATCAGATTTTAATCTCACTTAGATTGATGAAAATCCAGAGTAAACTCTGAAGAGTAAAGGCAAATGAGGTCAAAATTTGACCCACTAAGACTTGGTCCACCCTTTTTGTACTGATTGACAGAAAACTCTTCTTTGTTTCTTATATTGTGTGAATTGCACAGAAAATTCAGCTTTTCATTGCGAAAACATGATTGATTTTCTTTAATTAGTTCTAGATAGTTGCATATTGTCTTTTAAAGACAGTAGTCTTGATCCTTCCTCCATTCAAATTAATGAGAAAAGTTTCACTGAATTTTTTTAAAGGACAAATATTTTTTAGGGCAAAGAATTAATTTCTGTAAATTCCATGTACCTCATACAAATATCTCTACCTTGCTTCTTGTAAATTGTCATGCCAGATGTGATTCAGTGATTGTGGGTATAATAGCGTGATAACCTGATTCTTACACATGTAGGAAATGCTTTCTGCTATTCATAAATAAATAAATAGATGGATAATTGCTCAATATTCTCCAAGAACTAGCTGCTCAAGACTGAAGTTCCCTAAATAAATTTTCTAGAAGATTAAAGTATTTATCAATAAAATAACCTTCCTATAAAGCTAAGTTTTCCTTAATGTGTCTGCACCAATTTAACTGTGATTACAGCTGGTTAAGACTTCATTACTGTTTCTATCCTTATGTTGTTGATAATCCAATAAATCTTGTTCTTTCAATTCAGAGCAAGGAAAAAAATATACAAATACCAAGTTGACATTTACTATTTTGCGATATTTCACACACAGTTTGTTAAAAAATAATGGATGAATGTGTCATACGCTGTTCTGACTGGTATTAACTGACACCGTAGTAGTCCTGCTTTATTCCCTAAATGGTAGTGTTCCTTGTATGACTGTATTGTTATTAGGAGAACTATATAAATTATTTAAATAATGGTCAGTTTGTAGAGTTGAACAGGATTGTTACTGCTTCCTTTAAAAAGATCACAGCTTCCCAGAACATTTCCAAGAGTTCTCCTTGCCAAGGAAAGACCTCCATGGTCTCACAGCCCTCAGAATCTCTGTGGCATCACCAGTCCTGCCACTGAGCCTGCCTGGACACGTTTCCATGTCAGCTGTCTCTGCAATGCACTTGACCTACAAAACCTTGTTTTATACCATAACCATAGTGCTCTGTCAAGAAGGTCAGGACAGAGTTCAGGGGATCCACAATGTGGAATCAAATTCTGTTTGTTTATGCAAACTAATCAAATGCATGAATGAGCTTTAATCAACATGAGAACCTGCCTCCCTCCAGTGTTATGGCTCTGTTCCCCATATGCCCTGTAACATCCCCAGCTTTCCAGGAGCAAAGCTCCTAGCTCCCTCCATGTCTGCCATACCTCCATGGGATTTGGAGTTGTCACCATGTCCCAAGCCTTCCTTTGCTTTGTGGGCTGTGAAAGCAACTGTTCTGTAGCTCTTGCTGTGCTGTGGGTTTTCCAGCTTGGCCAGCCAAGGGAGTCATACATTCCCCCTGAGCAGGTATAACTCTACAGACTGCCTACAGGGTCACTGATAACATGGGCCAAGCTGGACACATTTCTTCTCTGCTGTCATTTTGCCATGTCATTGCACTGTATTGCACGTATTCTGCAGAACTGCTCTCAATGAGGAACCCAGCACATTACGTACCAGCTTTTTGCTTCCCTCATTACGGCTCCTTTTCTTGGGATGGAGGAGGTTACTTGGTGTTGATTGCCAGATTTAAGCAGAAAGCTGAGACTTGTGGTACCAGTTCTTTGGAGGCAATGGGAGTGCAAGGTTGTACCACCTGGGTTGGTATCATACCTGCAAACACATTGCCTAGTGTATTCTGGATTCTTCAGGTCACTCTGCTCTGTCATGCCTTTGGAAACATATGAATAAAGTCAATGGGAGTTTCTAAATTAAAAAATATAAGTATTTTCAAGTCACTTTAAGTCTGGAAGACTGTGTTTTCTAGCTGGCCTGCTGTCTGGCTGGCAGAGCAAGCAGAACATGCTGCTTTTCTCTTTGTTCCTGGCATGCAGCCCCTGAGCCTTATCTTTTCTCTAGGGAGCAGCAGGGACCCTAGTCAGCCTCAGGTGGGAGCAGCAGAGCGATGGCACAGGGACGCCTCTACCCTCGACTCCCTCCTCCCCCCTTCGGACCTAGATTCTAGCGAAGCCCCTGCCCTGGGAACATCCCTCCACACAGGTATTACTGCGTACCACGAGCTGTTCTGCTGACACACAGGAGCTTCCAGGTGGAGCCGGGCTCCCGAATAACTAACATTAAGGAGATGCTGTTGCAGTAGCATGGCTGGAAAGCAACACTTGAGCTTCCTACAGATGTCAGCTCCAGGAGGGGACCAAAATGACTTGCATCATCTCTTGTCTTTCAAAGGCTCATCTGAATTGCCCTTGGGAAATCAAAGCCCTTGGGAACTGTTGAGGATTCCCAAGGACATCCTCAATGCACGTTATTTTTACTGAAATTTTTTAGCATAATGACTTAAAAATAAGCATCCTGAGTTAACAACTTAGTGTAACGAGGAACTCTTCAGCAGGCATTGTGGACTTTTATGACCATACTGGGTGTCTCACAATATTTGTATTAGATTTTGCCTGTCTTTTAAAAGCCCCGTTGCTAGTATCACATTGGTTGTACTTTATTTCCAGCTTTAAAATGCCTCACAGTGCTGGAACATATTTTGAAATTGCGAACCCAGCTCAAAAACTGGAAAGCAAATACTAATTGATTTTATAAAAATTTCACAACTTTAAGCCCAATATTTTAAAATGTCTGACTCATTTGGAAAGTTCAGCATTGTCTGGATTAATTATGGCTCCAGAAGATCTATCTCAATAGTCAGAAAGCAACTCCATTTGTAGTCAAGGATTGCAAACACAGTCTTCCTGGAACTGAAAATTGTACATTGTGCAATTTTTATGGCTTGTATGGCTTTTCTATTTTTAGTTGGTTGAAACCTGCAATACATCATATAATCCTCCTTAAATTGTCATTCATAATGCTAATTGCCATTAACTTGGCATAAATTATTTCTTAAATTTGTATAGTTACTCTTTCACCTAACAATATTACACAGACAAAACTGTATTTTTTTCTAATATAAAGTTGATGTGAGTACAAATTACTAATGATGTTTTTCTACTTATAAACTTTTAAAAAAGATATTTAAAATCCTCACAGTATTTTCTTTTTTTCTTTTAAAAACATGCATGTGTTATGAACTCCAATAACTCTTCCATTACTTCAGCAAACCATTTATTTAATATTTGCCTTTATAGATATTTGGAAAATTTCTCTGAGGTTTGAGAAAGTCTAATAAAATTGTACTTTTCAGCTTTTTTGAAGATAAAATGAGAAGAACAATTCTGGGTTTTTTCCTTTCTAGAAATGCTTCTTCAAGGTATAAGAGATCAGTTAGTAACAAGTATTTGCATAGAACTGTCCAGCCTTGTTCTTGCTTACTTAAATAGAGATAATGTCATGTATTTGGCTACCTGCAGAAATGGTTTGCACAACATTGTGTCATTCCCTGGCTGAGCAGAGGGCAGGGGACCTAAGCCTGCTGCTGGCACACCAGTTCACGACGTTTGTACTATAATGCTAAGTGTTGTTGACAACATTCTTATTTTCTAGGCTTTCCTATCCCTTTAATTATAATCCCTTGTCTTTGACACCTATGTTTATTTCAACAAGTCCAAGGTTTGTCGATTCCTTGGTGTTTGCTGCTTCTACAGGGTGAATTCTAGTGCCTGGAAGTCCAGTGCTACAGCCAAGACATCCTACAACAATAGCATGTGGTGCCAAACATTTTTCCATGCAAGATTTTGATTTTTCTTCATGGCAAAAATTAATAACAGCATCAGTAAGTACAATTAGAATAAAGATTTTTTTTTTTTTTGCAAACATGACAGCTACCTTAGGTCAAGTACGTGGCATCCCCCCAGCTGTAGAGAGTTTCTCTAAATATGGCCATTTCATAGCAGGGCAGTTTTGCTGTCCTAGAATCAACTCACAAACTGTTGACGGACTTTTTTTTTCTTTTTAATTTATGTAGGCTTTTTTGACATGCAGTCAATGATGTTGTGTGGGATGAATTGAAAAGATTTACTAGAACATCAGATTTTGGAATTTACTTTGATTAAATGAGTTACACAACTTATTATGGAGGCATAGGATGTATACATTGCTCAAATTACATTCTTAATTAATAAAAATAAGGAAATATTTATTCAACATGGGGACTTTGTTCTGACTTTTCTGAAAGCCTTGGGAAGTATTTTCAGTATGTATACAGTGGAGGCTCAGCCGCTTAGTTTGGGCTTGCTTTTTCAGAACAGCTGTGCTTACCAATTGGCTACTGGGTGCTCTGGAGAGCCGTCCTTTAACTTTCAGCTGGGCAGGTCTGAAAAAAACTCTTTCACCTCTGAAATTCCTGCAGTCTGCATGTGGATAAATGCAGATAAGG
Source organism: Neopelma chrysocephalum (assembly GCF_003984885.1). Classification (NCBI taxonomy): domain Eukaryota; kingdom Metazoa; phylum Chordata; class Aves; order Passeriformes; family Pipridae; genus Neopelma; species Neopelma chrysocephalum. The sequence continues at coordinate 11,194,552 of NW_020897692.1, forward strand.
AAAATCTCTAATCTGTGTGGTGTGCAGTGGCTACTAAGAAAGCAGTGGTACTGAAAGCTCACTTAAACACTTTCACTAGGGATAGAAACGTGAATGAGGTTTATTCTCTTTAGGATTGAAATAAACACATGAGAATCCTCTCTGTTACATCTTATTTCTTAAGATAACTAAGTATATATACATATATATATATGTAACGAGAGGTGAATTTGCTTCCTCATAAGAGGAAAACCGGCTAGTCTTTCTTTTCCCAAACCACAGGTTGGTGCCAGCGGAGCAAAGATGTGACTGGGCTGCCAGCAGCAACCTCACTAGGTCCTTGCCAAGGCCTGAGTCCACCACACGTGCACAGGAGAAGCAGCCCAAAGTAATTTCTCAGTCACCTAAACTTCCTTGAAGGCAGATGAAAAATATTTAAGGAAACAAATAAGGAATGCTGAGACATTACATAACTGCTGGCTCAGACTCTTTCTAACTAAATAAAGAAAAACAGTAATGTCTTTATTTATATTCTGCTTTCTTATCTGCTTTCTTAACTGATTTACCAATCATATACAATCTGAATCTTTTAAATTTGTATTCCAAGATACAATGATGCCTTAAGATTTAGAGACATCCACCAATTCCCTTCAGCAACACTGAGATCCATATTGCTTTTCTGTCATACACCTCCACATACAAAGTAGGAACTTGAAAATTTTATGATTAATTTTTTTCAGATTTACCTTAATTATTAAAAATTATTTTCTAATTTCACTTGCTCCATCTAAAAGAAAGCTAACATAGATCCATTTCTTACTGTTGTTTCTTAAATTACTTGTTTTGTACAATTATGACCAGATTCCCCCACTCTTCCTTCCAAGAAACAGAGTTCAGGATGAGGAGTTGTGACTGGAGAGTCAAATAAGCTCATTTCCCATTTAGGGAGCTCAGTGAGGGTGAGGTTTTGACTCTTCAGTACTTTTTAGAAATACTGGGTTCTCTGCCCCTCTCAGCCAGAAGTGTGCCTGCAAGCAGAGGTCTGTGTACTGATGCTTTGTAGAAAATCCATCCCAAGCCTTTTGAGTTTGTGACTTCATTAACACAAAGTTCGCAGGGTGGGTTGTAGCAGGGACTGTGAGGGTGGACACAGCCCCACAGCCTCTGTCATGTCTTAACATTTGCCATCAAGTGTTTCACTCTGGCAGATGCTGATAATGAGGTGCTAAATACCTGCTATTGCCTCCCAGTTCTGGATCCATTTCTGGATCCAGGCCAGTTTATCAGTCAGCTCAGGAAGGGCACTGATGTGCCTAAATTAAGGGCACAGCCTCTCTAGAGAGGGCAGTGGTGGCTCAGAGGGGTAAAACTGAGACCTCCCAGCACATTCCAGAGTCACAATGCAGTGGTGTCCTCTCACAGGGAGGCTGGAGCAACACCATCCTCTACCCAGCATCTTTTTCTATGGAAAGAAAATCAGGGGATGCTTTCCCTGATAGACAGGAGCCATGGTTGGCTTTAGCAGTGGTCACTGGAGCTGCATAACTGAGGATGAGGAAAGGCCTGAAGCCTTAACATAGCCTCAGGGAGCTCAGGCTCCATTTCAAAGACACTGCAGATTAGAGGTGAAATCTGAACTCCTATCTTAGTAACACAAGTGAAATACTTAAAGCTGAACAGTGTGAACTTATGCCAGTGCAGATGATTTTAACTTCATGTAGGCTTGTAAAACACCCACTTGACTTGTAGGAGCTCTTTTTAATATCTTTCCATGGCTCTGGACAAAAATTACTTTCTAAGAAAAGTGGCTAAGGAAGTTTAACTCTATCCTAGTGGGAAACAGAGAAACTTCAACCCTTTCTTTAAAATTAAGAAAGGTAGGGTGTTTGGCTAGTTGCAACAAGACAAACACAATTCACTTAGAACTTATCCCTGTTGACATTGGATTTTAAGAAGTCACAGACATTAAAGAAACTTGAATCTGGCAGCAGGTAATTTTAATAATGTTAATGGAAGACCAAGCCCATGCAGAGACATTTATTTGCTTCTTCCTTCTCTCTTCCTTTCCTCCTCAAAGCAACTATGCTGTATTTTCAGCTTAGCCTGAATTTTTGCTCTGAATTAAAAAGCCAGGTGAAGATTTGAGCAGATTAACAGTGACAGGCTGTTCAAAAAAAGATCAAAACCAGCTCAACCTGTACCTGCAGAATAACTCTTTAACTTCATTCTTTTCAAGTGAAGAAATTGCTGTCCAGGAATTTTGAAACCATGACATTAGAAGAGGCACATAAATATGGTTTGTATAAATGAAAGCTATTAAGGTGGCTGAGGCCATTTTCAATGTCCAGGTGAGGTATCTGCAGGTTTTTGTGCTGCTCCCTGTCAGCATGAAGGCATTGGTATTACTTAAATCAGCTAGGCTGACATTTATTTCTTTACTTTCTTTGCCACAAGTTCTGAAGTCAGTGGAAAGCCTGCAGGATTATTGGGAAATAATGACAGTTACTGGGCTGGCACTGCCAGAAATGAAGTAAGACTCTCCTTTAACCTCTTTGCAAATAGTAATGACAAGTGGAGGCCAAAGCTTTGAAAAATGCAAAGACCACTCTGGAACTTCACAGTGCTAGTCTTCTTATCAGTGACATGAAGCACAAGAGCTCAAAGTTTGTGCCACCAAGCCCAGCAAAAGACAGGATAAGACTGGTGTGAAGTAGGGATGCTGTGCAACCTCTCTGCTTCAGCTGCCCTGTCCCTTCCTGACTCCTGCTGAACTGCTCTACCTCAAACCATGCTTCAGCAGCAACTTAAAAGTATGCCTCTAGAATAAGTAATAGACTTCTGCATGCCTTGACCTAACTTACTTGAAAAATTCGGATCCTTTTCTGCTTTCCCACCGCCCTCTGCTTATTTTCTCTCTCCAGGCTGTGTATTTATGGTGAGTTGCACTTTCCCTTTACATGGCTGATTAGTTTTCCATTTCCTTTGTTTGTAAAGGAGCAGTCTGTGGAAAGGAAAGGCTGCAAATTAAACAGTGATGGGCATGAGCAGAGATACTGGAAGGGGAACGTCTCTACTCATACTAAACTGTTTGAGTGGTCTCTGGTACACTTTTGGTCAGACTATTTAACACCCTCCTGAACCATTTAAGAGCATGTTTCAGGAGTTAGCATGGGCTAGGAGCAATTCCCAGTGGGCAGTGTGGATGCAGCCAGCATGTTATGGATGCTAAGAGGGCTTAAGAGCCTGAAGGATTTTCCAGGACAGCTGGCCTCACAGTCAGAGACCAGTCCTGGACATGGTTAATCTCCAGCATACATGGAGCCAAATAATTCTTTTCTTTTTCCTAATGGGAAAAATACTATGGTAAACCCACCAAAATTGATAGTGAAACTCAAGGGCAGGCTTGGGACCAGAAACTATTTTTATCTCCTTGTTTTGAAGCCAGTTAAGCTTCACAGAGGAGGAACCTTTTGGGAGGTGGAAGGTAGCCCGGACAAATGGAGAGGGTTAAATTCACATCTCACAAGATGACTAGGTGTTCATGTGCAAGCTGGTACTCTCTGTCTATCAACAACTGAAACTTCCTACAAAGGGGTCACTGAGAGAGATTTGGAACTTGCACCCTGTTTTGGTTTTCAGCTGAAATTTGAGATGCTGCAGATGGGTTTTTTACACTGTTGTCTCCTGGAGACAACATTTGTAGAAGATACAGGTCCTCTGTTGATTTTATTTTTTTCCTTTTGCTGTAAAATCTGTAAGAGTATCTACATTGTGATTATTTTTTGCATTTTTAAAAAACAAAAGAAAGATAAATTAGCCACATATAAAATGTAGCTATAGTTGTTGACTGGTTTCAGCAAAATCAGCTGTGCATATCATGGCTAATGAAAAAAATAGGGGAATCACAATCCACACTAGGTCAGCAAGAGACAGCAATATGCTTACCTCGACCCAAAGCTTGAAGTTTGCTTTGGGACATTCATCTTTTTGTCTTATCTCACACTTGCTAAAATTCAAGTTAATTTTGAAATAAAAATTAATTTTAAAGTGAAAAGTTGAAACTTATTTTGTAAAAAGCTAAGGATTTCCTCATTGCCCTATTTGCCCCATGGTTTATTCCTAGGTTAAAGAAGGCTTGCATGAACCATGGAATGACTTTAGTTTCCATGCAGTGTTCCCTCAGTGATATATCAGTTATAGGTATTTGGATTGGTCATAGTAAGGATAAGAATGAGGGGTTGGGAGTCAAGACCTGTGATGATTATCAGCCTGCTCCTGTCTATTGCTGCTTTCAGCAGTTTCCTACCATCTTGGCAGGAGACAGTGCATTGTTATAGGAGCAGTGGTCTTTAGAAACTCCTTACCAGAGACATACTGTGGTTCCTATGTCCACAGGATATCTGATCTTCCAGGTTATCAGCTTGGTTCTATGCTGTCAGCAAAAAGAAATTACTAACGCTTACCTAACACCAAAGATTTCCCATCTGCAGGAGTCAAAAATCTTTGGTAGGCTAGCTAATCTGCATCACGTCTCTTACCAGGCACATTCTGGCTGTCAGGTGATAAAACAAATGTTTAGTGGGTTTGGACTGAAACTAATGGTGACATTGCTAGCGTTATCTTCATGTGAAGTTTGATTTGAAATGGGATAACTCAAAAGACAGAAAGCTGTAAAACAATATGAGAAGACTCATGATAAGGCACAGTGCTCAATCCAGCCCTCAAAGAGTATCTGTGTCTCAAGATAGGCTCCATCAGCTGGGTGCAAGGCCCCAGAAAGCAGGGACATTTCTTTCCTCCAAAGAGTCATGCTCTTCCTTCAAATCAGAAGTAGTCCTGGGCACAGGAATATTTATTCCCAGTGGGCAGAAGAGGGATGGGTAGTCCATGTCTCCCAGCTCCGCTGAAACACTAGAAAGGCTGCACTGTGGGCAGTTAGCACTGTTGCCACCTACCTTGCTCCTGGCTAGTCCTTGTCCCCCCCATGGCCACTCCAGAGAATAAATCTGTAAGTCCTCATCAGACCTAGTGACATGTTTGTCTAGTGGTGTCAGCTACTTGATCTGTCTCTTCTCTATGACTCCTATTTGTACTTTCTGGCAGCTGGAAGCACAGTAATCAAAGCATGGGTAGAGTCATATATAAAAGTTTATTTTTTTGACTCAATGATGATCTAATAGCTTATCATTCCTCATGCCTCATGCATGCAAGATGTTTTTCCAGATGAAGCCTGGGAAACGTGCATCTTTGTGAAACAACTCTATGTTACTCCTTAGTTGGTCAGCCTGCATTACTCAAGAAAAAGTATTCCAGATGAAACCACAAGTTTTCCTGAAAATGACAAAATTAATGGAATTACACCAGCATAAACTCTGTTCTTTGTAAATCTATGCCATAATTTAGCCAGAGAATTTATCTTGGAATTAAGAAAATGTTGTTAAAATGGTATAAATCTGCCTTAGTGATGACTGGGTTTCCTCTTAAGTTTTGTGAAATCCTTTTCTGCTTTTACACAGTTTATACTTATTCAGAAAGACACCTGGATATGGAATTTTCACAAATCTATTTCTTTTCTTCTTGAGATTATATTTATGCATATTCCTCTCATTTCTTTTTTCAAGCAAAGGAACTATTGTTGATATAGTCTTTGGTGAATATAGTCCATGTGCTACTATGCTCCACTGTTATAAGAATCAATTTTAGAAGCTATAAAATAAATATTTGATAAAGCAAAAAGGCTTTGCTGATTCTCATGCTGTACCTCAAAAAATGTGTCTGCTATAACTGCTGCTTTTCTATACTACCTGCAAACAGCAAACCTTGCTATTGCAGCAGTGTCAACAGAACGAAACAAACATTTCTTCTTCAGTGCATGAGGCTCAGCACGTATGCTGGGGTGTTGCTCCTCCTAACACCTGTATGACAAATGCTTCCATGGACAGCAAACAAACCAGGTAAAAGGATGAAAGCAGCAGTGGTGTTACGTAGCTAGACAAGTCCTCTCCTAGTCTGCATAGGAGTTACAGCCCTATGGCTCAGTTATTCAAGCTGTTTACTGAGTAGAGAATTGTCCCGATTCAAAAAGTATCTATCCCTCCGTGCCAATAGTCCAACAAGGGTGAGCAGAGAACATGTGCTCTCACAAACGCACACTGGCAACATGTAATACTGTCAGAAGGAACAAAGATCTTTTGTTGTTTGCTCAAATCAAGTCATGATGCTTATGGGGCAAGAGACTGGGGGAGGGTTAGACAGCACAATGAATTAGTACTCTAGGCGTGAATATTTAGAAATTCAGGAAACTCCAGAATTGCTAAGGGTAGATATTTGTTCCATTCTTCATTGCATTAGTCATCCGGTTTATCACTCTCCTCTGACCAGCATAACTGAAACAAACACTGGACTCATCTGAAAAAGCAAACCAAGAATAAGGTCTGCATTCCCTTGGCCTGGTGTCGTTCACAATCTGGAGTCTGACTCACGTTTGCTTCACGCAGCATTCAAGTCCAGCTGTGCAGCATTTCTTAGCATGTTCCTCCAACAATGCAGCCAGCAGCTCCTACCTGGTCCTATCACAACCTCTTGGTAATTTGATTCCTTTTAATTTCTTCTAGTCAGACAAAACAATAATAATGAACATCTGTAGAGTCCAGGAGAACAACCTTGAGTAAATAATAAGAAAATTAATAATTTTAGCCAATCTCTGAGGTGGTGTGAACAGTTGTATTTCTACATGTTTGGACTGTGAAAGGCACACCACTGAGGCCATGTAACCTTAGTTGTGGCTATCTAGATCCCCTGGGGCTGAAGCTATCCATTCCCATCTGGGCGTGGTCCTTGCTTGGGACTTCTAAACCAACAAGGTCAATTTGATCTATCTTCCCCTCCTCCTGGCGTTTAAGAAAGTATCTTCTTTTTTTTGTTTGTTTTTATTTGGTGTTTTTTTCTTGGTATCTACTACTTACAGATACAGACTGATACTACTTAAAATTTTTTTCCAGCTCTCCTCTTTGTTTATGGGATGTTTCAGATATGATGGAGGTTTTATATGATATGGTCTCCATCTTGAGTATATTTAAATTATTTTTCACTCCTGGTGCTACACATTGATTGGTAGTCACTGGGCAGAGATTTGCCTTGCGCAGTGCCTGAGTTCTCCCCAGTCAACCCCGTGTACCAGGTGCTTCTGCACAACACTTTGCTCCACTCCAAAAGCCTGCACAGCAGAGCCTCTGAAAGACACAGCTCCCAGAGCCACAGCAGACAATTCCAGTTTTGGCTTACTAATAACCCAATTGCACTGACCATACAATACATTGTTAGCCTGTCAGAAACACAGCACTTTCATGTGATATCCTAATCAGTTAGATCTGCAATTGAACTCAAGACTACAAATTTATAGCCAATGGCAACAACCATATCACGGCTTTAAATCAACTTTTTTGTGTGTGTGTATTATAACATTATTATTATTATTATTTTAAGGGAAAGCACTATAGAGCCAAAATCAGCATGTCCAATTAGCAAGAGGGACTACATATTAAGTTCAAAGAACCCTTTTACGTTATCTGATTCTAATAGCACTGGTAACAGAGCCTAATCTAACCTGTCATTTTGAGAGCTATAGGGAGAACAAATTGCTGTCAATGGGGGAAGGATCTGGAACAGCATGCAGCCTGTCCTCTCCTGACATCGTACTCAGCAAATTCCTCACAGATTTCCTCCTGATGTCAGTAAAACTAAAATAAAGGTTATTTCATAAAATCTTGTGTGGATTGCTAACTTGTGAAAACTGAAGGAGCCATGCCCAGAACAACAGTACAGACTCAAATAAATAATCATAGCATTTGTCCTTCGTGCTTAAAGCTTAACAAATGACTGAAACAGAGGAGGGGCTGAAGAATTCCCATGCCAAGTACCAATACTGTGAGCACATATTGAAATGAGTAACCAAAAATTTCAAAATCAAGGTGACTGATCATATAAAGTCTTCTTGTTTGACTGGAAACTGTTAGAAACAGTTTCCAGTTTAATAGGCAATATGATAAGGGTTGGGGGAAAAAAAAAAGTAGAGTTGAATGCTAAAGTCATTATAAATCTTACCCGCTATTTCTTCAGGGAACACAATCCCTTCAGCAGATCAGGAATGCTGTAAGATATAGAGATGTGATCAGGGCTGACAGCAGGAGGTCATTTGTTACCAGTGTTGGACTGGCAGTGTCCCCAGAATCAATTTTGGAACCTTGGTGAAAAAACAGATCAGCAAAGTTTTGGGATTTCGATATTTGCATATCAAAATAATGTCATGCAACTGCTCAGAAACTTTTCTTCTTTATCATGATGCCATCAGAAATACAGATGGATGTCCAAAATGATAATACTAAGCATTCCTTTCCAGCACGCAGTATTTCAGCCAAGATCACTGGTATGTTCTGGCTACTTCACGCTACTCTAATTAAAACTCAGTCATCCTTACAGCTGCTTTATATTCCTAGAGCACTGCACAACAGCTGGATCATGCCGTTGATTTTGGCCCTTAATCTCCTTGGAAATTACTGTGTGAATATCAAAACTTTGGCCCTTTCTGTCACCATTTAAGCTTCTGCCACCTACATCTCTGGCTTCAGCACAGGACACCTTTGCATTTGGATAACGTTGGAAAAGTATCAACATTATAAGGGAAGACAGAGTAAGTATTAATGTTACATTGATTTTGGTAGGCTTTTAAAAAAGAAAGGCTTTTAAGGGCATTACCCCCAAGAGTGACAGATTGTCTGCTGCAGTCACTGCCCTGTAAGACTTGCTGCAAAATAAATCTGCAAGTTTAAAAGAAATTTCGAAAGAGGCCAAGTCTGATCTCCTTTAACGACAATCATATTCTAATTAGCCAGATAATACAAAACACCAGGTCAATTTGCTAAGCTGATCTCTTGCTGTTTTAACGAATTTTGAAAAAAACATAAATTTGCATCTGTCCTTTGTGGGCCTGTATTGATTTACATTAAGTAGAAACACACTTTAAATATTCATTCCTAATTTCTCTGTTAACAGGCTTATAAGCCCATAGTCAACTGCTCAGTCTTTACATGGCTTCATGAATTGTTATTTCAGCTCCCACAGGGGCAGATGGATCAAAATGGCTGTCTTGAATTATGATTTGACAGGGTGACCACTTTTTGTGAAGTCTAATATATTCAGCTAATTGCATCTGGGTGATTATGCAGTGCTTCAGGTGGATGATGTGTCTCAACTAGTCATGTGTTCAATTTAAAATTAATTGTGCGCCTTCAGGTCTAACAGTTGAGTCATCTTACTATAGAGAAATCACTAATATGGCATGTTACTAAGCAGAATACTGTAATATAATAATCTGTTTTCCACTGGAAAACATCTACAAGACAGTCTTTAAATATTTATTCTTAAAACATGTAGGATGTCCTAGAGCTATGAAACCATTCACTGTAAGCCATAAAAAATAGGTTTGGTTTAGAGATGAAAGTGGCTGGGGGCTGTGACCCACAGGGACTCAGAAGGAAACACTTAGAAAATAGAGACAGATTGAATCCCAAGTGCTCTCTCCCAAGAGGAAGCATGGTTGGAAAGTTTAAAACCCATTTAAGTTAAACAAATTGAGAAGCCCTATCTGAGAGGAAACATAGTACAGTGTTTATTTTTCCATTACAAATCCAAAACCTAAAAGATTTCCTGAGGTTCTCAGGTATTGTTCATACTTATAATGGAGATCTGTTTTTAGAAAGTGTTTAATCCAAACTGTTTGATGAAAAACACACTGCATAAACATTCAGGAAGCTAAAGGCCATTGTATACCTGTATCACATATTGTTTGGATAGGAGCAGACCTACAATGCTAGGAATTTCTGTGAAACTCTCTTGCTCGAAAACATTGGGTCTAATTTTCTCTCCATTTATGCTGGACTGAATTCCACTGAATTAATGAAGACATGAGTATCAAGTGACAATAAAAAGACAATCTTCCTGCTGTGTGAGACTACAGAAGCGCAAGGCTAATGTGAGCAAGAGATTTATAACACTGACCTGAGTCAAGCAAGTAGCAAGCCAGAGCAGGCCCAGTATAATTTAGCCAAGCTGATTAGTCAATGTATTTTACGTTTTGCCCCATCACTAGTGACCTGCTGCTCTGAAATCCTTATCAGAAAAGTGTGAGGTGTTATTGATGTTGAGAAGCTTCTGTTTGACTAATGAACAAGCTGCAGACCAAATCCAGAGATAAATTTAAGTGAGAGGAAATACTTGGAAACAGTGGAATATTATTCATTAGATCTATTGAAATAAAAATTTAGCAATACAGTAGGTCAAGAGATAGAGCTGAGGAACATTTGTCATAGTCTAAGACTGCAGTGTAGGTGCTTAAGAGGACAGATATGAGCATTCCATAACCATGACCTGACATTTCAGAGAAATCTTCTGGAAAGACTGCATTGATCTTGCCCATTACCTCTTAGTGATTTCATGCTTCTGTGCTCTTTTTTCAAACTTCTTTTCAACTTTCCTTTGTGGGACTTACTAGTGATTTTGTGCATTATTTGCCAACTGATTTACTCTGCATTCACCATTTTTCTTCATTACCTGGAATAAAATCATTGCTTCATTTAGGGAAACTACAGAGTAACCTTTGTCAGGCATTGTCATTCCACTCTTGTGGAGAATTTTTACTCAAGGAATATGCTTTTCTAAAATTTTATTGCATTTCTGTTTCTCAAGTAAACCACATGTTAAAATAAGAGCTACTTAACAACCTGCTTTGTTTTGCAGTGTTGAGTTGTAAATGATCAAAATGTCAACTGAAGGAAAGAAAACACTGGAACATGTTATTTACCATTTTCCTGCATCACTTTTAAGTTCCATAGATTTAAATTCATATTAGCATCTTGGCTTGGTGAAAATGATGGTTACCCTTACTTTAGGACTTTGCTTCTGCCACACACAGATTTGTTAAAATGGTTGAGCTTTCTACCACAGTCTCTTGAGCATCACAGTATTTTCAGTTTATAGTAGATTGTTGTTCTTTCCAAAGGCAGTATTTCCACTGTGGCTTTTTTTGTAAATAATTTTGTTTATAAATGCATCTTTATGTTTGTTTCTTTCTAGGCAGGGATGAGATCCCGAAACCAAGGTGGAGAAAGCTCGTCTAACGGGCACTTCTCCAGTTCCAAGCCTGTCATCAGCCGTGCAGAGAATGAAAAACTTCAGGAGGATGCCAAGAAAAAGAACAAACCTCATCGGAAGGAAGATGAGGTCATGGCTTCAGCAACTGTCAAACGGCACTCAAAATCACCTGGACCTTCTGAACGAAAGAACAAGAAGTCCATAGAGCTTTCTAAAGAGGACTTGATAAAACTACTTAGTATAATGGAAGGAGAATTGCAGGTAAATTAAATATCTTTTAAACCATGTTTTCTATGTAGCTGTTTATTTTTAGTTTATCCAAAGAGCACAGGGCTCAACGGACAGGGACATGCAAATTAAAGGCAAAGGATCACAAGGAGAGAGCTGTGGTCGGTGTTTAACAGTTTTAAGTACTACTTTATTTACCATCTCTATCTGCAGCTACCAAAGCAAAATAAATTACTAACACCTGTCAGAATTGACAAGGAAATGGGGTTCTGCAGATGAGGTAGAAAACCGCCACAGGGGAATCAGTTGCAGGGGGTGGGAAAAAAGGGAGGGGCAAGACAAGCAAATATAGTGAATGTAATTACCATCATTAATGAAAATATTCAAGAGAAAAATCTGCAAGTCAGAAATACAGAAAATGAACTTAAGATGTCCCCTGGACCTTCTGCATATTCAGATGTTGCTGAAGGCTCAGCCAAACCTCTGCCTGTCCCATCTGGTGTCCAGCGCTCTGCACAAAGACCCATTAGGTTTATTTCTTGGAGTAGTGCTTGCTTGAAAGCTTTCTCAATTGTCCTGGTTTGCATGTTAATTCTGCCCAGTAGTAAGTCCTTGACAGCAACCAGCACTCAACTTGTCCCCCAAATGTCTGTCCAGTTTTGAGATTCTCTTTGATGCTAATAAGTCATTGAACTCTCATTAGTGTCAGCCTTCAGGGAATTTCAAAATAAGGAGCTGAAAGGTGGTATTTCAAATAGTCCATATGAAGACTTCTGGCTTTTTGAGACTTACCCCTTCTGTGGTAGGACTGCTTACCAAATCTATACATTCTTTTGGTTGTGCTTTAGTGATCTTTTTCTCTGACCCTATGGACAGGCTGCCCAACCTGCGTGAAAACATTTTGTCTTAATCTCTTTATTCTAGTTAAGCATTATTATTTAGCATTTCATATAAGGTCTTACTTTTCCCCTGAAACCCTCGTTCATAACATTTTTACTTTAATTTTGAACTTGTTACCATCTTAGCTGATTACAAGAAGTGTATTGTTAATTTCTTTGATACATGAGTCACCTGAGTTGCACCATTACTGCAACTCTGAGATTCCATCTCATTAAATGTCATTAGGTATCACTTTTTCTGTACATATTTCACCTCTGGTTTGTCAGAAAATACTTTCAAGTTACAGGAAGTATGCATTCAAAATAAATAATTTTGTCAAAAACAGATAATGGTCATTTTACAATGAAAAACTGAAGGAAAAAAGGGAAGAAAATCTGTTGAAATTGCAATTTTGCAAAGGAAAAAATGAAATTGTAATTACAGACCAGTCCTTCATTTTACTTCATACAAAAACTTGTATATATCACTTCTTTTTTAAAGATGGAGCTAGCATGTAGCTTCTGTGGTGAATAGAGTCAAACCTCAAAAGAAATGTATCATGCTTGTGTGGTTCAAAAAGATTTACCCTGAAGTCACCTCTGTCATCTGGAAAGGGGAGCTTAAAAAAAGTTTCCAGTGTGGTAATAAATGTGATCTTTATTATTTGAGTAATTCCCCTGTTCTTCACCATAAGCTTTTACTTCAAGAGGTAGCTACAGAACCTTCAAAGAACTGCTCATGTTCTCATAATCCCTATGTAGATGGTGGGGATAGCTGCAATCTGCGCTGTGCAATATGGGCTGAACATCCTCAACAAGCTGATACTTCCATTGTCCTGGACAATACTTTTACGTATATTCGTTCATACAGACCCCACAGAGATGCGAGGCACTGCTAAAGCTTCCTGACATGACAGGAGGATTGTGAGGACAACCACACTGGTAGCCATAGAACACGACTGTTCTTCTGCTCCTTGTGGCCACAGGAGTTTTTAATTTCATTTCAACCCCCCCCCCATTTTAGTTATTTTCCCGGTACCTGCATTGGCCCATTTCTGAAGTGGGCAAGCTACAACACTTTGGCTTGAGATGAGAGCCTGGTTTTAACATCGCAAATGAAAATTAGCCAAGGAAGACTCCAGCCAAAGTAGATAGACTGGTATTACCTCCTGGCTGTCACAGTGACTTAAGGCACTGAGTCATTTCATGGCTTTTGATTTTCATATCTGTTTGGACATCTCTGGTGGCTGGCTAGCGTTTTGTTAGACTGACAAATCAGACTGTGGGTTTATTTTGAAGCCATTTCAATGCTGGCAAAACAAATATTATATAGGCATATGGAATAAGACTTTAGTCTGAGAATGCCACCAGGCTGTATCTGTAGGGAGGTCCATTAGTTTTTGAATTAAAAAAATGGGATAAAATACCATGACTGTTTACTGAGCAGCCATGAGCAGGGGGCATCTTATGCCTGTACCACTGAACAGTAACCCCCAAACAGTGAGCTCAGCCATGGGAAGTAATCTGGTCATGACAACCATGGGATTAGCAGGGTAAACTGGTGTGGTGGTTTGAAAAGCACAAGAATTTCAAAAAGGCCAATTTAAAGGGGTTGTTACAATTTGGTCTAATGTGAAAGGGAAGAAGTTTTCAGACACATACAACTTGGTATTAGGGGGAGGGAAATATTTACAAGTTTATTTACATGCATACATACATACATACATACATATATATATAACAACTTAACTATTTCTTCTACATATACAGTAAAATAATATATTACATTACATAAGTCCCTCCTTTCTTCCAAAAAGAGTCCAGGAGAAAAAGGAGGAGAAGTCTTTTTTCACTTTCAAGCTACAGTTCTTCTAAATTAATTTTTTTGGCACTGTTAAATGTCTCTTATCTTGTCTTTATCTCCTGGTTTTACTTTGTGAAAATCCCAGTTCCCAAGGCCCGAGCTTCCGAGCTTCTCGGAAGACTATTTGGGAATTCCACCCCTCCTTCCCACGGTGAAGAAAAGCGGCAAGGCCGGCTGAAAAAAACCACTCCTGAGGAGTTTTTACTCCCGTAGTCTTAGCTAGGCTAGGACCTGCGGGGGCCCAAGGACTTCCCCCTCAAGCCTGGGGGAAAGATTCCCTGCGGCACTTACATATCTGGGCGTTGCAGCTGCTTTCCCAAAGGTCAGGGCTTTCTCTCAGTTTAGCTCTCTCTCCCAGTTTAGCCCTCTCTCCCTCACCACTCCTTGATTCACGCTGGCTCCGTTCCAATACTGTATGTCCGCCAGTCGCAAGCCTCTGCCCGGCCGACTAAACACTCCGCTGCCGTTTTCCTCCTCCATCTCTGCGAAGTGGAGAAAATTCGACCCGGAGGTCTTTCCTGATCCTCCAGGGTACTCCTCAATCACCGGCTTCGGGGCGGGGAGAGGGAGCTCCACAGCATGGGTGGCTGCTCCTGGCCCAGCTGGCAGGAGCCGGGGGCAAGGGCCCCCCGGCCCTGGGCACACCTGGCACGCTTAAGGCATGGCTGCCTCTGCTTCTAACCACGCAGTCCAGAATTAACCTCTTCTCTTCCGCTTCTGTGAGTATGTGACTTCCGCATGAGCGTACGAAGCTGTTAATTGGTCCCATATCAAAAACAATACCTCCTGAGGAAAAGCCTTTTTCAAACCACCACAACTGGTAATCTACTCGTGTATCATGGGCTTAGTTCACTATTCACATCATGTAACAATAAAGCAAACACAGATCCATGCCACGTTGCTGTTGGTATCAATTTTGAGTCCTTACTTTAGGACTTGACCCCCCAGCTCTTCATTTTGAAGGCAAACATGCCAGAAGACCATGGGGACATGCCCTGGCAGTGACGTTTTATGTCATCATTTTTAACTTTATTATTTTTTTAAATTATAATGACCTCAGATAGCTTGCCTGTGCTTTAGCTTCTAGGACCAAGTTGGACTCAGGTCTTCCTGTCTTCAGGTTCCCTGGCTAGACCCTGTGAATTTACTGAATATAGAGAAGGAAAGCTTTTCATAAATGTCAGAGGTCACTGTAGCCTATTCCTTATTTTGTAAGAAAACAAAAGGGGAGAAAAAGTATACAGAAGCTACAGTGATGTGTCCCAATATACGTGGAGCCAGAGAGCTCTTAAGTACAACCTCTGAAGGAGAGTGGGAAACAAATGAACTGATGACAGGGACTGATTTTAAAGGCCTTATAGCTCAGTGGAATGTATTTGCTCTTTTGAGATCCAACTGCTCATATAAAAAAGCAGTGATTACATGGTCTTTAAACCCATATTGACTATATAGGGGCAAAAAAAATCCATGAAGGAATTCTGCCTATACCTGGAAGAAAAATCTAATTTTTAAATGCTGCAAAGCTGATTTGAAAAGAAAACTTCAAATACCTTAGAATAAGTTAGACCATGAAGATATGGCATTAATTTGCCTGGTTGTTACAGTGATTTCAGTCAAACCCACGTGTGAATATTATTAATTACAGAGCAACACAGGCAGTGGATCTTTACAATGATAGTATAGTCCTATCTGTGGTTCACAGATTTTTGTCCAATGGCCTATGTATTTGTCCTGGCAGGAATATATTCCCTTTCTGTATGCTTTCTGAGCAGCAGCTATTAATCTCCTGCAATACCAACACTGATTTTCAACATTTCCTGACTGGGGGCCCAAAAGGAAATGAGGAGCAGTATTCAAACATGTTTATCATTCACTCTTCTATTGCATGTTTGGGAAAAAAAACCCAGAATAATACAACTGTGTTTATGAAGACAGCATCCCACTACAAATCATTAAGTTTTTCAAGAAAAATAATTTCTTAGCCATGTTCTGTGCCTATTGCTGACAATTTAAGCTTGGGAGACAGTTTGCTATATGTCACACCAATTTAAATAGGATCAGCCTTTCCACTTGAGGCCTTTATTACAGTCAGTGTTTTACTGTGTTTCCCCAGTGCAAACACGGCATTCCTCCCTTTCAGCTCAGCCACCCATTCCTGTGGAGGACCTTTGCATGCTTTAGGGCTGAAGGAAATGTTTCCTGAGAGCCTGGCACTGGGGAGGAGCAGAGCTCCACAGAGCTAGGCAGCCATGGGGCATAAAGGAAGTGCATGTTAAGTTGTCAGCTGTACGTTTCCTCTGTTGCAGACCTGAGGATGCAGATAGGCAATATGTGAAATATGATGTCTTGGGGAACAGTACTGATAATATACCAGTGATACGCAGATTAACCACAAGACACAATTCCTGAGAAGTCTTCAGACTTCCAAACGACCTAATATAACACTGGGTTTGGTTTGACATTTGAAGGGAAACACTTTGTAGCAGATATTCAGAGGTAAACCTATTTGAATAGCATCCCTCCTTCAGAGAGAGAGAGAGACCAAAAGACTCTGTTGTCAAACAAGCCCTTTCCATTAATCTATATTTATATAAGACCGCATTTAATGGTTAATTTGAGTGCTCACACAAGAGAGAGTGCAACAGGTTGTTCTAGGGCAGGTTGCTTGTGGTTGAAACAGGATAGTTGCGGGGGGAAGGAGTGTCTCATCCAACAGACCCAGGAGGAGCTCACCTTCAGGGCTGCAAGATTTTCTTTTTGACCTGGGCGTTTCAGGGAATGGTTAGCAGAGGTTTGCGAGGAATGTGTGTTTTGTTCTCTCTGGCAAAGTCCTTATGAAACACTTAGATCAGTGGTTGCACATCCTGCCACGAGGGAAATCCCCTCTCTTAACTAAGTCAGTTAACAGGTACTCACATGGGTATAGGTGATATATCTATGACTACCTGTTGCATTCTAACATTTTTTAAAGGTATTTTAATATTTTACCATCTATCTTTCTATCAGAAAATTAAGCTTTGTAAATGTAAAGGAAAGGAAAAATCTTTACTGTTTCCATCTTTCTGCTTTTTACTTTCTTTCCTGTTTGTATAGCCACATATTTTATTAATATATTTTATTCTATAATCATTCTGTTCTGCTCTCTTTCCTAAGATCTAACTTTCCCTCTTCACTTTCTTCCCCTTCTTTATCTCTCTAGTTTGTTACCTTTTTCCTTATTCTACCTTTTTGTCACTTCCCAACTCAGGCTTTCCTCATCCTCATACTCCAGATGCATTGACCTGAGAATCCTGGAGATAAAACTGTGGAAGATCTACTGTAAATCAAGTTCCAGCAGCTAATTTTTTAAGGCAACCACTTCATTTAACCCTTGTCATTAATTTATTAAGCTGTGTTTTTAGGTTAGGTGGATTGTTCATCTTGACTACTCCTATTGGAAAATAGTCCCAGAACTGAAAAGCTTTAATGTTTAGAACTAATTTCCCTCTTTTAATTTCTAATGCAATTTTAATTAAGTTCTAGTGAAACCTTTAAGAAATTGTGCTATAAACTAATCCTGCTTAGAAAAGCCTACCTCCCTACTATTTAGTGCCTGATGTGTTTGTGGACAGCAGTCTCCTATCCTCTGAGCCTTTGTTTTTGCTGTGTTACCTTGCCACATCCTTTTAGTTTCCTCTAGCAAAACAGTCTTTCTACAATTTCCATCACCCTTTGATCAGCACCCTGGGTTCATCTTTCTTGATATCTGTGGCTGGAACTGCACATGGTGCTGTAGGAGAGAGCTCACTGGTACCTTGTACATTGGGTTTAATATTTCACTTTCTCTGCTGACATGGCATTACTTGGCCTTCCCATCACTCATCAGTCTGACTAATACAAGCAAGAGAGTTTGACTCTGTAGCTATAATTGTGATGTTTTTCTGTCTCTTTTTCCTCTTTCTGCAATGTGTATACTTTCATGTAATGCCTCAAGCTGCTTTTGTATCAAACTTGACTTTCCCAAGATGTCTTAACGACATTGTGAGAGACACCTAGCTGTTGCTTAGGTAAAAACACTGTATAAACCTCTATATTTTTTCTTCATTGCCTTTTTTTGATACTCTTGCATTAGCATTGATAAATATTGAGCTGCCTGAAAGCTCAAGCAATGAATATGGGATAGATAGGTGGATAGAAACCAGATGCATTTCTTTTGCACAGTACTGAAATCAGAAGAGAAAGTTGGGACAAGTTGCCTTGGCACCAGAGAAAGGAGTGCATAACAGAATAAAGAGAAGAAGTTTTCAAATGGTCATTAGCAAAATATCACAAATTAACAAGCTGAACAGGAGCCAGGGTGGAAAGAGTAGGTAAAGACAGAGAAAAGTGCATGTAGGCTATCTTTTTAGGCATTTATAACCTCAAAATTTTGTTTGAATTGAAACAGTTTAGGAGTTCTGAGCATATCATACAGATGAAATATAAATTCCCTGAGAGGAAAACCTTAGCATGTAGAGAGCTACAGGGAAAAAGAGAAGATAGGGTTAATGTGAGGAGGGAGAGGTGACTTAAGGAGAATGGAATGAGGGGAAAGAGGCCGGGCAATAGAAGAAAAAGAGTGTAAGAATACAACAGAGATAAATAGAGCCAATCTAGAGACATGGAAAGGGGACATAAAAAAGGCAAGACAATGAAGAGAAAGATGGTATGCACAGTATAGTAAAATAAGAGCCTAAAAACAAGCCCTAAAAATGTCTGGCATATCAGTACAATGAGTTAAAAAATTCTCTTCCCTCTTACTGACCCCTCGTTTGTTTGTTTGTGTTTTCCTGGTGAAGCACGCTTTTGCAGCACAAAAATATTAAATTAGGATAGACTTCAGACCACAAATGCTCTCTTCTATTTTTATTGAATAATTTATAACCAGAGATTAATTTTGTCAAGAATAGTATGGGGTTTTTTTCTGTAGCTTGCAATCACTGCTGTGCAAAGTGCAGGACATACCATGGGAGGTAAGCAGAACTTGTCTAGCAAGTCCCAGAATCATGAATTTTAAAATAGAACCTGTCTGTTTTCTGAGAGAAGGAAAAAAAAAAAGATAAGACAGTATATAGTTAAATTGTGCTATTTAGGCAATTTCCTGCTCCCTCTGAAATTAAGGGTGGAGGTAATGTCAACCTATCATCAGTAATGATGATAGCCATATTTCTCTTTGGTACTAAAATTGCTTTAGAATGACATGTTTTTCAAAGTGAGGATCCTCAATAAAATGTCACTGTCACTGGAAAGCTGTAGGCTGAAAATATCTTTTACAAAGACATTTTAACATCTTTCTCTATTAATGCCTGAGCTGTACTAAAAAGAGCTACATCCTTAATGCTAGTTAGGCTTGAAGGGTCAGAAGAGAGAGGAATAATTGGCAAGTGTCTCTGATCTGTTTAACATCTCATCTAGAGTGAAAGGACTAGTATGAGCAGCCTGGTTTTTTTTTTTCCAAAAATTCTTGGTCTTCTGTTCAAAACAGAACAGTAAGGACTGCCTCATATCAGGTTTTAAGTTTTGGTTTTATTCCCATTGGGATCAGTGTCTGTAACTGATCCTATTTTGCAATCTTTTAAAAATAATTTTATATAACTGATGTCATTTGACATTTTTTTTCCCACTTAATAGAAATTGTATACTCAGTGCAACAGTAATGAGGAAGCTTGTATCTTTTCTCATTTTTCTTGAGAGAAGGTTCACTCTGTGGGAGAGGAAATGGCCAACCCTTTTGCAATCAATGTTAAATGTGTGGACTCTGGCTTTAAAATATCTGGGATTCTTGGGAGATCTTGCAATGAGCATGTGTCTTATGTATCATAATGCTGTCCAGTACTGTGACTCACCAGTTGTTAATTTAACATTGTAGTTGTAGATGAGTCTGTTTTTATTAACTTTGCTGCTCCATTTGTGTATTTATTAAGTTTTTGTCTCCTCCTGCAGCTGAGGATCAGATAAGCTCTTGAGAGCAAAGCAAATTATTTTTCATCCAAAATAAGCTTTAATAAAAGCAAATACAAGTCTTTACATAATAATTATGAGAATATGGCTATCTGAGAAAGTGTCTTGTTTCTAGGGTTAAAGGCTCCACCTATTGGTTGACTAAAATGAGAGAAATGTAACATTAGAAAACTGCTGGTCCTACTGAACATCCTGTGTCTTGCCACATCTTACGAAATTTCTGGCTTCAGCGTAGAATTTTGCATGATATCCAAAATAAAGTGAACTTAGTGACTTATTTCGGTGCAGATGTGGCATGCAAAATGATGTACTACTGAGACACTATGAAGGGAAGTCCTTTTCCTAAGACAGGAAGAGTTTGGATTTTGCAAGTGACGTCTTTCTTATCCTGGAAATTATTAGTTTTCTTTGCAAAAAAAATTATCATCAAGTCTTCCATGCCAGCAAAATGAATGGAACTGACTAAGTCAAATACAGTTGCATGGTAATTTCCAGGCATTTGCCACCTTCAAGTTTAAACAAATCAGAAACAGAAATGTTGATCTAATCAGCTTCGTAATGGAAGCCCATTTCCCCAGTAGTGGCTCAGACAGTCTCAGCAGTTCAGGTAAATGGCATTTTGAAGGGCTTCAGAGTCATTCCTAGTAATGCAATGGGAGCATGGAGAGGGGAAAGGAAGTCCAAGTGGGGCCTGGGGAGGGCAAAGGGGAGGACAGGCATTGGGGAGGATCAGGGGGATTTTGGAGATGACAGGAGGCTGTGAGGGCTTTGTGGGCATGGCTGGGAGCTCTTGCTCTGCACCTTTCATTGTCCACCCTCTCTAGTCACTTCACCCTAAGAGTTTGTGCCACTTTCCTCATTTCCTCTGGCAACTCATCTGTTGAAATTATTGGCTATGCTGGTGAGGGCTTGCTGTAGTGCAGTCCTACTCTTCTTGCCCGTTCATCAGTCATCAATAACTTGAATGCACATTGTCTAGCACAGAGTACTGAAAAACAGCTTGTTGAAGCCAACAAAATGCTTGGACAAGAGAAAGTTGTGTATAGAATTTATTACACATGTACACACAGTTACATCTGTTAGTATCCCACATGCTTCTGTCTACATGGAGGAGGTAGAGGGATTGCTTCTGAACTTCATCATCCTGGTGGCTACAGCCTTGCTGGCACCAGCTTGTCTTGCTCCATCCTGCTCTTCATGTGCTCATTCCTGCCAGAAGGCAGCAAGATCAAGGCAGAAAAAAAAATGCCTGGGCAGATTTGTTTCTCTTGCACAGGGGGTACTCATGCCATCAGCTGCAAGTGCATCGCTGAAATTCAGGTCAGAGCACCTAATTTCAGATGCTTCAGTTCCTTATACAGTCAATGTAGCACTTCAAAGAGCAATTTAGACAAGTTAGTGACACGTCTAATGAAGATACTTTTTTTTAGTTTCTTTATACTTTTTATTTTTTTAGTTTCCAATGGATTTCAATGACTTGGATGACATATAGAAGTACATAAACATGGAGGAAATAAAAGAATATAATGAATGGGGAAAATTAATAGGAGAAAAACTATATTGATATCAGAGTGCCATATTTTTCGTAGCACTCATAGGGTACCTAGATCTTCTATATGCTTATGAATTAAATCTTACAGCACTCCTGAAAAGTATTATTTCATGTATGGAATGGAACTTGGTGCATGGTGAGGTTAATTTTATATGTGAAGCATGAGAAAGAGGTTCATGATCCATGGTTCTCTTGTGTCTTGGTCCAGACTGGCTAAGATAAAACTAAGGGCCAGGTGATAAGAGAAGAAATGCTTTTTCTGTTGTTACCCTTTCATTAATCACCTTTTTTTTTTCTTTAAGAGATGCTAACTGATCACAAAAAAGTTGTGGTTACAAAAGGAACATGGCAACTTACTACATGACTCCAACTATATAAAACCACTCAATGTGTGGGAAACGTGCTGCAGTTTTAATGAATTCCTTATACTGCTACAGTAGCTTGTGATGGGCCATTTGTCTGGGATATGGAAAGCTTCAGATCATTTCATAGCATGAATAAACCAGAATAGGGACTGTCATGTGTGATTTGGAGCACATGAACTAGGGAACTCTCCTCTGCCTCCGCAAGCATTGTGGTGACTAGTGCTGGTCAGAGCAAACACCTATGATTGCTTTTTTTAACCACTTCACTTGTTGGCATGCACACTGTATCACACAGCCACATAGCAGTCCTGAACTCAAACATGGTAAGTCATGTGCTGTTGTCAATTATTCTTCCTGCTCAGGTGTCTGAAAAAGTGTTTTAACAGATGTTCCTTCCTCTCCTTGATGGCTAGTTGGATCAATCTGTGGATTCTGCTTGCTGCTTGGGCTTCTGGTCATGTGAAAAATGTTGTTATACAGTTAGTGTTGGCTGAGACGAAAACTACATGACTGGATACAGCAAACCCAAAACAGTGGGTTTGAACTTATGATGTATTGCTGAGGCATGTAGAGTATATCCCAATATGCAGACTTGTGCACATAACTGACAGAGACCCCTGGCAGTGATCTCTCTGTGCTGACTGGATCGTGACACTGTAATTCTTATGCTGCAGTAATTGTCCCATGGTTTGATAATATCAAGCAAAGCACTCTTTCAGTGTGAAAAGACAAGACAGGGTATCCCAGAACCTAATAATTCTGAAAACATCATGCAGTGTGGAGTTAATACTTCTCGGGGCCTTGTTATGGGAATTTTGCTGGCTGTGGCCCAGACTACAGATAATTAATTATGTCAGTGAAAGGCTCTGGTGGCCTGTTTTCTTCAGAAAAAAAAGTGACATCATCCATGGAGTGCTCTGGCAATAGAGTAGAACAAAGCTGTGTGGGCAGGAAATAACAGACAGATGTCTTCTAGTGCTCATTTGATCTGTTTCGAAGCTTGCTGTAAGAAGTAATACATTGCTCAGTGCTGCTTCTCCTCAGCTCTGCAATCTTTAATGGGGACTTCTTTAAACATAAGAGCCCAAATTAATTTCTGATGTAATTCTTCTGGAACCACTTCAGAATGTTTGTGCAGTAGATGAGCTGCTCTATCATGTGCCTCTTCTCCAGTATTGATTTTAGAAGGACTTTCTGTGTTATCACTGTAAAATAACGCACAATAAAATGAAATATGCTGTATAGCTCCAAAGGCTTCATACAAGGCCAGAAAGTTCTGCACAGTGTGGAGAAGACAGGACAGTTCTGTTTCATTTCCTCAGGGTCATGAGGGATCACTTGTATTTCTGGATATATTTCACTTAACTTTTCTACAAAATCAATGATCAACAATGATCACTTTTCATCAGTGAAGTAATCTCTTTACCTTCAGAGTACATCATGTACATAGACTTGAGTATAGAAATGTTAAAAGAAATTCAAGCAAGTGAACTCCACAGTTTCAAGTATTAGGAAATTAAGCTAAGATGAAAGGCAAGAAAAAAACTTTGCTGTACATAGAGTCTTCCTTGCAAGAAAAACTATGTACACAGGTTGCTGGTGCAGTCTCACTTTGGGTCCTGTGTATGTGGTTTTGGTGCCACAATATAAGAAAGATATAAAGCTATTGGAGAGTGTCCAAAGGAGGGCTATGAAGGTGGTGAAGGGCCTTGAGGGGAAGCCATACAGTGGCTGAGGTCCCTTGGTTTGTTCAGCTTGGAGGAGACTGAGGGGAGACCTCATTGCAGTCTACAAGTTCCTCATGGAGGGAAACAGAGGGGCAGGTATGATCTCTTCTCTCTGGTAACCAGTAGGACCCAAGGGAAGGGCATGAAGCTGTGTCAGGAGAGGTTTAGGTTGGATATTAGAAAAAGGTTCTTCACCCAGAGGGTGGTTGGGCACTGGAACAGGTTCCCCAGAGAAGTGGTCAGAGCACCAAGTCTGACAGAGTTCAAGAAACATTTGGACAGACTTCTCAGGCACATGGCATGATTCTTGGGGCTGTCCTGTGCAGGGCCAGGAGCTGGACTTGATGATCCCTGTGGTCCCTTCCAACTCAGGAATTCTATGATTCTGTGATTCTATATCATTAGCCAGCATTTTGCATGGCTAGCATCCCTGAGTGAGTGATACAAACAAGGCTACTTCAGATATCTGGTATAGGAGAGAAAATATTTATTGAATTTTTATTAAAAATAAACTTTGTATGATGCAATATTGCAGTACAGCATCTAACTTCCCAGCTTTGAAACATGCCTTGTACACTAAGTACATGTGTCCTGGAAGACAAATTGCTACCCAGTCCTTGTAGCAGTAGGTACGGCTAGTTTGAGGAGTCAGGCCTTTAACAATAGTGTCATTCCAACAGGCAGAATTAGTTTTTATTACTTTCTGTATTCATATTTATAGTATCATGACACAAAAATAAGAAAGTCCACTTTTGTTTTAATTATTTTAATTTCCTCCTAAGGTAACAAAAAAAGGGAAGTTACTGATTTTAAAGAGGGACTGGTGTTAGGAAAGTTTTGCAGATACAGATGAGTACACCTGCCCAAAGATGCTTTCTTTCATTAAAGGCAACTATGGAAACTTGCGATATTCACTTCCTGAGGTCTCTGACTTTTCAGAATTAAGGCTATTCCTGCTGTGATGGAAGCATAGCATGTCCTGGATAGCACAGAAAGCAGTGTGAGAACATTCTCCTGATCTCCCTCAGGATGCCTTGAGTGTGATGTTTATTAGCTCTTAGGTGAAACATTTGTAAAGCCTACTGGAATTTAGGAAATCAGTCACTGGTAAGACCACAACATTACACTGAGAACCTGTGACCTTATCTAATTTCTGATGCAGTACAGAGTAGCTGTTGCACTATAAATAACCTGAACTCTGTGCAGTGCAAGTTACAACAACACAAGTAGAAGTGATGGTTTCATAGTTATTTTTTTCATTAATCACTGGCAAGAAAGTATGACTTCATAAATATTAAATATCTATTACTTAGTGCTTTTACTTGTGTAGGTATAATGAAGTGTCTTCATAACTAGAAAAGAAATAGTCAAAAGCTGTAAATATCAGATTGTTCAAATATTACATAGTTGTGTTTCTTGTAAATGCTACTCCTGCTCCTGAATTTTCAAAACTTCTTTCATCTAATTGACAGGATTGTTGTCATGCTTTTGTAATATTTAGATTGCTCTGAAGTAGTTAGATGTATTTTAGATGCCTACAAACATGAAGCTATGAAAGAAATAGTTACTGGTAACTGATTTTGAGAGAGACACACTGTGAATTTGCAGGAAGGCTACTTACAAATAAAATTCAGGAGAAGAGTTTAAGAGATGTACTGGGAAATGACTGTGAGTTGGGTTTTACTCTCAGCTGACAGTGATTACTTTGACTCCATTCAGCCCATCCTGAATGCAACTGAAATTTTTTCCGATTTACTAGATGCCTTACATGAAATGAGTTTGATCAGTTCAGTCCCATTTCCCAGGTGACAAATGGCCCGTGGCAAAAATTCCTCGTTTAGTGGGTGCTGAGTTTTGTCAGCAGTCTCATGGGAGAGGCCAAAGACTGTGGGAATGGGAGAGAGGGCTGTATTAAATTGTCAGGGCAGGGCATGAGGAGGAAGCACGTCTGAACGCCCGGCTCGTGTAACAGTCTTTCCATTGATGGAGAATCTGGTTGCTAGGCTGCTGGACCCCTTTTACAAGCAGCAGAGTCATGCTATTGTTTCCTAAATGGTTTCAATTTTATGCAGGAACCTCTTTACATCCTTTCTATATGTTTTAAATATTTTACTAGACACATAGTAAAACAAAGTTTGGAACACAGCCCCTTGCTCTGCTCAAGTTGGTGAGCAAAAGAAAGTCCTTCTACTTTATTCTGTCAAAAAGTGAGTGTATCAGGGTAGCCTTGCAAAGAGTGGGCTCATGAGGGGAGGGGAGCATTGGTTTTGATTTCCCAGGTAGTAACGGAGACTCCGCATCTTAGGTAAGCACACTCATCAGTGGGTAGTAGAGAGGAGGTACTGAAGAAGTGAGGTCATCAGCTTTTAGATTTTGGCACCCCCAGTAAGCATAAAACAAGGCTTAGACACAGTTCAACTTTGCAGCTCCTCTATCAGCAGGAACAGCTGAAGGAGTTAACAGAGTACAGTGTCGAGTTCTGGTCCCCACAGTTCAAAAAAGATGCAGACAAGCTGGAGAGAAGGTCCAAAGAGAGGCCACAATGGTGATCAAAGGACTGGAGAACCTGCCTTATGAGGACAGACTGAAGGAATTATGTGTGTTCTCCTTGGAGCAGAGAAGGCTCAGGGAGAACTCATTAACGTATTCCAATACTTAAAGGGCAGCTGCAAAGAAGATGGAGGCTCTCTCTCCACAAGGAGCCTCATGGAAAAGATAAGGTGCAACAGGCACAAGTTGCACTGGGAGAGGTTTCATCTCGACATAAGAAACAATCCATCACTGGAACAAAATCCCATGGATGACTCCCTGTGACTGGAAGTTTTCAACATGCAATTGGACATGGGGGTAGATGATCTCATCTAGACTTCCTTTCCCATGGAAGGTTGGACCAGATGATCTTCTGAGGTCTCTTCCAACATGGGCTGTTCTGTGGTTCTATGAGTTTGATGAACAGGGAGTCTCTAAGCAGGCTTTGCTCCCGAGGAAAATGAGTGTGGAAAAATAGCTCTCAATATATCTGGCCTTCTTTGTTTCTTGCCTTGAGACCATTGCAAATAGATAAGTGGTCTCTTCTTTAATCTGTCCTCATTGATCCTACAACTTAGAGAATCAGGTACTTGAGGGCACTTTATTAATGAAAAAGTCTCTTTATTTTCAAGAACCCACAATACGAACAGTATAAACAGAAAGTTAGCTTGGAGTTTTCTGTGGGACAATTGAAGTAATGAAAAACCAATAAAAGCAAATTTTTTAAATTCCATATTTTGACTTTAAAGAGCTTCTCTGACTAATTGCAGTCGTCTGGACTTTTACAAATAAGTTTCATTGTGTTACAAGCTGTTGCAATATGTGGTCTTCTCAAGCCTGGATGCTCTTTCTCATCACAGCACCAACAAAACAAAACAAAAAAAGGACTTGGGAGATGGTTTTCCTGTGCCAAACACCATGTTCCTTCTATCAAAACAGCTAAAAACTTTCCTCTGGGATTCATATATAAATTTACTTCCAATTTGAAATATCTTCCTCTCAAAGGAAGTTTGTCTCCTACCCTGTGATTTATGCAAAACAGCATTGTGCTTTGAGACAAGGGAGGCACCAACAGCAAATGTCCATTAGTAGAAACAGCTTGCCAGAAAGGTTCTCTCTTCTTAACTAGGACCCCACACTTTGAGCCTCTCATGCCTCTTTCCAGGTATGTGTGTTGAAGTAGCCCAAGTGTTCCTCTGCAGGATTATTCCCATTTGTTTTCTGAAAATAGTCTGTTTTCCACAGATCGCTATACATTGAAAGAAAATATCTCTATCTGAGTCCTCTTCTTGTCGCTTCAGTGGAAAATTAGTCATTTGGAGGAAACATGAAATCAAGGAGATAGACAGGCGTGCTGTTTCAGCTCCTTGCCTCTACATTATCCTGAGAAATTTTGGAGAGATTTAACTGGAGTTCACAAACCCCGAGGCCGATGGAAGGCTAAGGTGTTGCCTGGGTCTCTCTCTCACCTAGGTCAACTGCACTTCAGAATGTCCGTATGATGGGGCTTGTTTCTGATCAAATAAAAGTAAATTTGCCTCTAGTTTATTATTAGCATGAAATTCCCTTTTCGGTCCAATGCTTCCTAGCAACCTGAGTGCCTGTCAGTCAGTTTGCTTTTCATAAGTCTGTGGAAACCGAGTACTTGGTGAATTAACCGATATCCTTGAAAAGATAATGATAGGAGAAATGGCCAAGTACATGAAAGGCAGAAGGCACTTTGCTATATTAATGATCCAAATCCAGAGTGCCAGGAGAGTGTTGGGTAACCAAGAAAGGGTACATGAGAGGAGAACTGACTGGGATGGTGCCACCCAGCCTGTCTCTGGCCTTGGTACCCTCCTCTTGGGCTGCAGCAAGAGGTGTTCAGTGCTGACAGTCCTATCGCCTGTCCCCTTGGAGCTAGGTGTGTCACTGCTTTCCTTTAAAAATGAAGCAAGGAAAGTGTTTTCCTTGAAAGCTCTGAACTGAGTTTGGGGCACCTTTCTTCCTTCTTGGGATGTCAGTTCTTTCATTCATCATCACCCACTCTCCTGACTTGGCTCCCTTTGGTTCTTGGGGGACCCAAACCTGCAGCTTCCGGAAGCCTTTCTTAGCTAGCAAGTTATAAGCTGTTTCAGGGACTCTTATTCCCTCATGCTGAAGTTGCTCCATTTTAATTGTGAGTGATGACAGACTAAGGAGGCTGAAGGAAAGGACGCATGGCAGTGCACAACTGAGCAAGGGCTGGGGCACAACTGGGCAGAGCAGCTGCCTCTGCCAGCTATTTCTGTATCAAATAACCATTGCAGGGACTGGAGACCAGCTCTTTGCTCTCCCTATTCATAGTGCTAAATCACCAAGCCTGAGTTGTCTCTCTCTGCTCTGCCCAGCCCTGTCAGTGTTTAATTATGCCATCCAGGGCCCAACAGCTTCAATGGGAAAGAATGAACTCATCCCCCTCCCCTCCTAAAAAGCCTAGAGTCTGAGGTGTGCCTGTCCCTTAGGAATGGGGTGTGTGAGGCTTGAAGCTTTGTGTGCTCAGAATCAAAACAAAATGGGGTTTCAATATGATTGGCTGTGGGCCTTGTACATAGGGCAGAAGGGGGCTGCCCCCTCATCCTACTGTTTTCAGTGCTCCCTTCGCACAGTGCTCTTCCTGAGCATGCCTGTGGCACAGGGCCCCCGCTGCGAGGCACAGAGTGGGATACCAAATTCGTTCACTGGGACAGGAGGCAAGTATGGCCTCAAAACTGTCCCTTCCTAAGGACTTAAGACAACACATCATAAAATCTGGACATTTAGAAATCCCCCCCATACTCCCATGCTGTCCTACTAGACTTTTTAAGAGCTTTTTCTTCAGTTTAGAAGCATTGGCCTCATGATGATGAAGACACTAACATATCTGTTATTTTTACAGGGATAGAAAAAATTGTACATTCTGAAACCTGTCTAAAACTTTCATAAAATGACATTTTTCATGTACTAAGAGTGGCACAGTTTCAGGATGTGATGTACTGACGTGTACATACTCTTCTGACTTTCTTTGAGACTAGCTCACTTAGTTGTGATATCTGTGAGTGATGTACCTTTCCCACTCTCATTTTGGAATAAGATGAATAACACTCCAATCTGTATTTTGTATTTTGCAGACATATGCATAGCTTTTACTTAAGGTTACAAAATGATATGTTTTCTAATATACACCAGCCCCGTGTAATTGGGCTAGTTCTCAATTGGGTGGCATAATCTTTGCCTCAAGTTCATTTTTTGTTTTATTGTCATGTTAGACTACTTTATTTTAAAGGTAAAAAAGAATTAAAGGGTCTTTGCCATTTCCTGAAATTATTTTCTTGCTCATTTTAAAAGCAGGTCGTTTTGTAGAACTGTGATGCCTCTGTGGTACTGGGTAAAGATTTAAGATTTGCTACAGGGATAATATTGAGTGCTATTACGAACACTGTGAAAAAGCCTGATGCATTGGTCAGTTCATAAATCTTAAACAGTCATTGCTTACATAGGGGTAGGATTTGTAAAGGATTTTTTCTTTAA
The DNA here is from genome assembly GCF_003984885.1 of Neopelma chrysocephalum. NCBI lineage: Eukaryota > Metazoa > Chordata > Aves > Passeriformes > Pipridae > Neopelma > Neopelma chrysocephalum. The sequence goes on from NW_020897692.1 coordinate 11,224,332, forward strand.
ATGTCTGAACCTTTCCTTAGTCCTTAATTTACTTCCCAAGCTCACATACATTGTCAGAAAAGCAGGCGAGAGAAAAATTGATGCCCATACTGTTCTGCTTCCCCATCCATTTGAGCTTGTGGGAAAGATGCTCTCCAGGGAAATCCAGGAGCTCCCTTATGCCCACCAAAAGCTGGTAGGTTTTACAGCCCTTCCCTGGACCTTGGCCTTATAAACATATCTTGAAAGACAAGCAGGTGCCCTGCCCCCATTTTACAGATGGTTTAACAGATGTTGGCAAGTATCATTAGAAAAAGAGCTCGGGATTAAGTGTATGTCCACAGCATAGCCCTAAAAACCAGGTGGCCTTGCAGAACAGTCTCGTCGTGCCCAGATGTCTGCTCCTGCTGCTTGAAACTGGGGTCTCCCACCTGGGGCAGGGAGCACGGAGCAGGAGCTGGGACCTTTGCTCCCCTTTGCCACAGGTGCACCCTGGCCCCCAGCCCTGGCTCCAGGGTCAGCAGCCCTCCTCCACTGCCAGGAGGGTTTGCTCAGCCTTTCCATGTCTGATGCCAGTTGTGCTGGTTAGCCAGGGTCTGCAACCTTTCTAGGGTTTTGTTTAAAGAAATGAAAGCTACAAAAATTTACTTCAAAAGTTACTTGAAGAGAGTATTTAGTCACAGATTTGGGTAGGAGTGTCTCGGAAGTACTTGATTTAAAGCTGTCCGAGAAATATTAGCTCACTTGTGCTGCTGCTTCTACTCATTTCCTTATGCTTCTCAGGGAACAGCATGGGCAACAAATAAGATGAAACAATGATGTCTCCTGGCTATAGTTGCAACCCAGATAAAAATTCATATTGTTCAAATGTAATGGCAGGCAGGAATAGAATATTTAATATCTTTAAGACAACATTTGTATTGCACAGATCATGTTTACTCTGATAGCTCCCAAAGTTTTTATATTTGCACTGGCAGCCTGGCATTTTTCTAATTTATTTTATTTTTGTGTATGCAGCCTGTACATATGAAATGCCCCTATTTTCCCTGTTTTCCCTGTTGGTTAATAGGTTGGCTTATGCTAGTGATTTGCAATATTACAGGCAAGAGAGGATGTGATCCACATGCTGAAGACAGAGAAAACCAAACCTGAAGTTTTAGAAGCTCATTATGGGTCTGCAGCTCCAGAGAATGTGCTCCGAGTGCTACACAGGGATGCCATCCTTGCCCAAGAAAAGTCTATAGGGGAAGATGTCTATGAAAAACCAATTTCAGAGGTAATTGATTTACAACATTATGTCTGTGCAGGGGGAATCCTAACCAGAAGTGAGACTCCACATATTTTGAACATGTGCAAAGCACTCAAGAGGATAACACACTATTTGTACAATGACAAGAAATCAAAGAAAGTCTTGTTCGCTCAAACGCAGAATAATTTGTAAGTGAAGTCACTGGATTTGAACACAAACCATAAAGAGGTTGTATGATTCTTAGGGCTGGTGCTGTTAAGCAAGACCAAAATCTGGGTGTTACCTTCTGGGTTTTAAATTCCTTTCAATTATAGGCTTCAACCTCTATTGCTCACAGCACTGGTACGAACTCTTTGATTTTCTTGGCATACAAGACCACTATCATGTGGGTAGTTAAGAAAAGAAGACCTTTGGAGATTGACGATATTTATGGGATCATAAATCTGTATTCACTTTACATCACTTAAGCTCTAGATCTCCAAAGTCAGTTCAGCCCCTAAAAGAGACCTATAGGACTTGATCCCTTGCTTTAAAATATAAGCAATAAATGAATGTGGAATAGACCTGGGAACGTCTAAGGCCAGTGTGAACGCCAAAATAAACACCCACTGCTCATGTTTATAGTTTCATAATAGTCCAGGGCATGGAGAAAGAGCATGCAACAACATACTGTAGTGGTTGCCCAAATCTTCACAGTTCCTCCTATTAGAACATTTAATTTGTTTACCAGGAATTGTGTCTACCATGAGATATCTTTATACTGTTTATTCTCATTGAAGTGTCTCCTGGAATTCTGGGGATGACAGTAAATAAGGAAAGCAAACCAACCTTAGCATGTGGGAGCATGCAAAAATTACTGTCAAACAAGATTAAAAGAGCTTAGCAAGACCTTTTTCTATGATAATTTGACAAGGACCTCAGTGAAAAAAGTAAAACTTTGTCATGTGTAGGTTCACAAGGGTTACATTGAAACTAAAATAGAATGGTGACAAAATTAAGTGCAAAAGATCTACTCTCAAAAGATCAGCCAAACCTGTCTCCTCTATAAAATGCAATGACTGTTTGACTGCTATGGTCAGTTTCTGGAGATCAAATTGCCAGAGTCCTCCTGCTCTCCTACTTCCTTAGTTTGCTGAGGCACCCTGTGAAACAACTGCCTGGTGCAGCTGGGGCCAAGGAAGATGGTAAGGGCTGGGGGTGCACAGAGCAGGCTCAGCCAGACACTGTGCCGGGGGCAGGCAGGCAGAGAAGTACCAGGGCTGTGAGCTGCTTTGGCAGGGAGGAGGATGGAGATTTTTATCTGCACCCAAGAACCAGCCATGGTGTGTTTGGAGTGCCCTAGCATCTTTTTAGACACACCTTCCTGGTCTTAGTGTTTGTTTGAATAAAAACTGGCAAATTAAATTAATTAAAAAAAATACAGAAGGCAAAAAAGGTAAAGTGTTGCAAATAAAGAAAGATAATTTCTGTAAAAAAACAGGCTTATAATGAATTGTATTTGGTAATGTAAAACTGAATCTGTACTGAATCTAAATAGATTATCTCAGCAGTTGTACAGGTGTGTTGAAGATGCATAACTCAAATTTCAGCCTTGAGATTACACTTTACGCTCCACATGTAGGTGTCTAGTCCCCGTATGTGTGTGTGAACTCAGGCTCCCAGGGTCAGAGTTCTCAGCTACAGCTTTTCCTGTGTGAAATGAAAAAAGGGTGCACAGCACCTCACCACAGTGGACATTCTGCACTGCAACAAATTTGTTACCCTAAAACTAAGTGAAGTTCTGCCCTTTGTGTATGTGAAAACTGTGCAAATGTTTATTGCTAATATGTCATCCAGATAAATCATTACTTTCACAGGACAGTTATTCTTATTTCTAGCCACTACTTTATGTAAAGCCCAAGATGTAAAACTATGGGACTCACATTTACCAAACAGAACACTGTTGGTTAATAAATCAGATGAAGTAATCAAGGAGACCTTTAAAACAGTCTGTTCTCATCTCCTACAATCCAGCTAGACAGACTTGAAGAAAAGCAGAAAGAGACGTATCGGCGCATGCTGGAACAGCTCCTGTTGGCAGAAAAGTGCCATCGTCGCACAGTTTATGAGCTAGAAAATGAGAAACATAAACATACAGATTACATGAACAAGAGTGATGACTTTACCAATCTCCTGGAACAGGAGCGGGAGAGGTGAGTACCTGAGACAGTGCAAAGACTATACCCAGTGTCCCAGTGTTTGTCAGTTCAGCAGTGATTTGTTCTGGTATTTTCTGTGTTCAAATGACACTAAACTCACGTGTAAACCATTTGCAAATGTCAGTCCACTCATGTTATTAGTAAGTACATTACTGTGCAAGTCTAGAGCTGGAGGAATACCATTGAATGTTCCTGTAGTGTGCGCTTGAATTAAGAAATGGATTTGTTTTTAATTAGTCATGCCCGTTTTGGGTTCACCTCCAGGTAGCTTTTGATCAGCTGTTATTTATGTTGGCTAAGTTTGGGACTGGCTTGCTTAGCTAAGTGCTACATTTCATGAAGGCCAGAGCACTGTTATCACAGCAGGAAGACAGGGTAAGGAAAACCACAACACATATTAGGATACTAACACACAAGTGGTGGGACTTTGCCATGCTCTTCACATTTAGGCTTGAAAAGTCACAAACCATTTGCATTCTTTTTAATATCTTTGAAGACACATGCCTCAGGCAAGTTCTCTGTTCCTGTGGAAGAAAATATTTTCATGTTTTACAAAACATGCCTAGCCTGTGGTATCTGCAGTGTTTATCTCACTCAAGATTGTTTCTTCCAAGTGTTTATCCTGCTTGAGGGAAGAGTCTCTGTGTCTCTAAGAAAAGAAAGATAATTACCTTAGGTGAAGATTGAGCACTCAGTTTTTCAATGTGAAATTTTCATGCTCATACCAAATTGCTTGAAATCAATACATGATGCTGTGTTTCTTTTTTTTTAAAAAAAAAAGCTCTGAGAAAAACACTTAAGGCAAGTTCAAAGAAGAAATGCTGTTGAGGAAACCACAAGCTTGTGGCAGACCTTTGCAAAAAGCTAGGCGTGAAATTGTTTGGTGTATTTCTTGAGCTCAGTTCAGCGCCAGCTTTGAGTAGGTGGCACGTGAGCTACAGTGACCATATTTTCTGGTTAATAGCTGTTATTTTTCTGTCTCTATTTTCCTGGATTGATTGGCAAACGTTAAAGGAAAAAAATGCTTCTGTATCCTAGCAATTTGATTCTCATAGTAGAAAATAAAAAATGTGTTGTATTTCCAAGTAAAGAGCAATTTCACATCTGATTCTCATAGCCGCCATTTTCTCTCTATGCTGAATATCCATGTATGTGTGGACATGCAGCCACTAAAATGCTACAAAAGTAAAAGTGGTATTAAAATACCATTTACATTTGTCTTTACATTTCATATTCACATTAATTTGACAATTGTTGCCCTCTTATTATTCCCTCTCAATTTGTGAAGGCCACTAAATAAGATTATGACGTGGTTTGAACTGACTTCCTTCAATGAAGTGATTAAAAGGATTTTCACCTTACATTACTACTGCTACCAAGATATCAAGTCTCATCTCTGGGCTTTTTCTCTTACCCTTTTTGCTCTTTCAAACTTCAGGTTTTCTACATTTTATCATTTTTGAAAAAACAGCAATAAAAAAAGGAGAATTTGAGTTTGAATTTCTCCTGAAAGCAGATCTTTAAGAGCAACTAAGCCTGCTGGCTTTAGTCACCGGTGCCTCTGTACTGGTGGCTGCAGGGGAATAATTGCAGTGCTGAAGCCCTGTTGATTTATGTTAAGTAAACCAGAAACCTGATGTTTGCTATTTAATCCACTTTGTTTGTCTATGGCACTAGTGAGAAAATTTGCTTCAAGTCAGCAGCCACCAAGCACAGAGGATATGGTATTTAGCTAAACATAAAAAACCAAGATGCACCTCCCTCCCTCTTCTGGGAGTCCTCCTCCCAGATCACTCACAGAGCAGATTAGCAAAATCAGGATGGGCTGTAAACCACTTACTAGCATGTAGTCTTAAACAATCCTAACTCCTCACCTTTGCTTGCTGAGTGCATATGAAACTGAGGCTGCACCCACATCTCTGTAAGTATTAAAAACTAGAAGTAGTATTTGAGGGCTATATTCACAAAGAAAGAAAGAGCAATGGGATGACTTCTTAGGAAAGCCCCAAAGTGACAATAGATTTTGTCAAAAAGAAAGAGTTTGAAGTGTAAAGATTAAGTTGCAGTAGGATAAAACATACAAAAAACTCATACTCACCTAATCTGCATATTGGGACAGAGAACTGACCTGCTCAAAGGCATTATTCAAGGTCCTGCACAGGCATTCTAGTTTTATAAGTACCACTATGTATATAATTCATTTTACTGTGGTGCTTTGAGGGTTATTTTATTAAGAACTGAACAGACTTGTAGTCTCCATGAAAACGAAAAGGGACACAGAGGTGAACTTTGCCCGTCAGCCACTCTGCTGCGCTCACAGTTATAATGTTAATGAGACAGGGTGAGCCAGAAGAAGAACAGTGCTGTGGGATGGCCATCTCACAGCAGTCTGCCACAATGAGAGCAGTAATAATTCCTGTCCTGGATCTAAGTAATTTCAGTGATTTCTTTCCTCACAGTATTTTATCAACCTTTCCTAACCATTGTCCACATCAACTTTTGCAGGCCACATCTGCTTTTGCTGTCTTGTGAAAGTCTGAACAAAGGAAAAAGGGGAATTCTCTAAGACCAGAAATATGCCTCAGTTCTAATGTATGTCTAGCACTCTTTTAATGTATTTACTTTGGAATATTTTTTTTACAAACACTTTCATACATTATCTCTAATCCACCTACAACAACATGATATGAAAGCAAACCGTTCCTACGAAGGGACTAATTGTTAGGTCAGCCTCACACAGGAAGGAAGTAACAGGAAAACATGATTTATCAAGAGTAATTATGCACGAAAAGTATAAGAAAGTGGACATTGTACATTGGGATATTCAACATGTAGACAGCTGGGAGGGTAAAGGGAGAAAGCTGGAGGGCCTGGCTGTTGGTGTTGGCTCTGCAAAACCAAGTGCAACTGACCTGAAGAAAGATTGTGGAAAAAGTTGGCATGTTAGAGGAAAAGAGTAGTGACAACCCTTTGCCAGATAGAGATGAAAGAAATCTGCTACTTTTAGTGGAAGGTGCTTCTGCAGACATGGTGGCTGAAGTGTTTTGCAAATTTCCCTATAGTATGCTATAATAATATCTAATGATGTTTGAAAGTTACAGACAGTACTTTCTATTTTTCTATGTGACTAAATTTCCCTTTTTAATGCTTGCCCACCTCAGCTGCTGTTTCTGTAACATCCAGTTGTTCTTGATCATCTCCTATCCCCAGGAATGCAAAAGCAGACATCTTCCTGGAGCCTCCTTAGGAGGCTGAGAAATACAGAGAAGAGCTGGAGGCCCCTGGGCCCTCTCAGAGACCTTGGGTGGCAGATGGTGGGGTAAGGAGTCTCTGGTCTGACAGATGGAGAATGAGGGGCCTGGTCAGAACTGCACTGACAGTGTGGCTTGCAGTGGACACCTGGAGAGCAGAAGAGTAGGCAGCAGCAGCAGCCTCAGGGATAAAATTAGTCTTCCTACTGCAGACAGCTGGTGGTCTGAGTTTGAGCTGAGCTGGCTGCAGCTAAACCAGCTATTGGTACTTCCCCACTCCAAAAATTCATGTGTAAAGCAGGCTTAACATGAAATGGTACTTGGTTGTTCTCTGTTCTGCCTAGTCCCAGCCCTCTTGCCTTCCCCTTTAGGGAACTGGGATGGGTGGGGGGAATCTTTAGGATCAATTATAAACTTTTTCATTTGATCAGCAGGGATTTTGTTCTGGTGGAAAAGGGTAGAGCTCTGTGTAGCCTTAACACTTTGACGTCTTGATTGATCTAGGAGACAAGCTTTAAAATGCTGACATTTTTAGAGGTGCTAATCTCTGAACAATTTGTCTTGTACCCTTCTTTTAATCCCGTTTGTTGACGGCACATTTTGCTGCTATTAAAAGCACTGGAAAGCTCCCATTGATTTTAATGGTCCAGAAGCAGGCTTACTGTGAGGACCACTGCTATCCAGGACTGATTGAAGAAATAGCCTGAAAGACTTCAAAAATGGGGCGAAAGGGGAGTAGGGAGTTTCTTTTATAAGCACGGGAAGTGGGTTGCTGAATAGAGGGTGTGATATGGCAAAAAGGCTTTGTTGAAGCTCTGCTGTGGGGGATCTATGTGACTGCTTGGTGAGTAGTTTGATCATTTCCACTACGACCCGTGAGACTGCTGAGACTCTGTCACCCTACCACACAAGGTGTCAGTAAATATACACCCAGTGTCTAAGTGTTGTCTGTCCTAAAGCACTGATATTATGCTTAGCCATGTTTCATTGTAAGATTTAATTGAAGTGATGAGGATTTTAAATTGGTTCTTGCTTTCCATGCTGCTTCAAATTATTCTTTACAACCACAGCGACAGTGTTCCCAGTGCACTGAAGCATTTCATGTTTTCCTCAAGGCAAGGCCGAGGATTCAGTCTGTAGTTCCTAAGCATTGCCCTGCTAAATCTGGTTTTAGTTAAACCTTCTTTTTGAAGTACATGGCCATAATTAGATCTGCTTAGAGGAGACAGCAAGACTGTGACCCCAGATATTTCCTCCAAAAAGTTTCCTGTCAGTCTTCATGTAAAATTGTCTCCTCTTTGCCTCCCCCATCTCAGCATCCCCAGCAAGGAATGCACTGGCAAGTCCCTCGGAGGTCTGTGATAATACATTCCTCTTGGCTTCGGTCATCCTGGCACAAAGATGCTCTTGGCTGCTCTGCTGGTGATGTAATTCTAGGCCTGCATCACCTGCAAAGGAAACTGATCTGTGAGCAATAAAGCATATAGCTGTCTTGAAATAAAAATGAGAGTGTTGATGTTAACAAGTTTTTAAAACACTTTTTTCCTTTTATGCCTTTCTGCTTTTATTAACAAACTTCCCCTTCTTCCTTTTCCCACAAGACGGCAGCACCAAGTCTTCCATTGGGAAGTGCTTGCCTTTTTGTTTCCCTCTATTTCATGGACCTAAGCAACTGCAAAGGCTGGAGTGTAATATAGCTTGGAGATTTTATGTGTGTTACCTCTCCAGTTTGTATTTTCTCATTATTTTTATGAAGACTGTAAAATAAAGAAGCTGGCAGGAAGACAGCAGGGCAGAGTATCCATCAGTCAATTACTCATTTACAGAACAATCAAGCCAAAAATATAAAGTGTTCAGACTAATACATCTCTGTGATTTACCACTGTAAGACCAAATTTTGTGATAAGAATAGCCCTATACAGAGATATTGGGGTGAGGTGTAAGATCCCATAGTTACACTTGGCCCATAACTGTGTAATCTGTTGGTGATTACTTTAAAGCCTGGAAATTAAATTACTTTACAGAAATAGTTTCGCAATCTTTTTTTCCCCCAAGAGTTCTTAGCCATATTGGTACTCTGGTATGGTGACTGTTTCTGTGCCCCGGTATCCAAATTGTGACCCCAAAAGAGGAAAAGCCAGCCCAATGGGACTGTGGGAATACACCATTGCCTACAGTAGTTACTCATCTGACTGCACATTACTGGCTGTAGTAGAGTAGTGAGACACTCTTGGTCTACTTTTCAGTAAGTGCATCTCTGAACTTTTAATCTTATCATTTAGAATACAAGGGCAGCAGTACAGTTTTTATTCTTTTCTTTTAGGCTGACATACTATCTGTATGGTTTGGAAATGCTGGGTATTTTCTATAAATGTAGTATATTCACAGGATCACAGATCACAAATTCTGTGGTAGTCTATTAAAATAAATAATTTAAAAAGCCTGGCAATGACAAATACAATTTCTGCACAGTTAAGTAAATCTGAAGGTCATCCATTTTGTAGGTCCTGTTTTACAGCCCCATCTGACTGTAAGGCAGCGACAGTTCAAAGTTCATGTTTTAACTAATGAATCTGGTCCCAAGTTCCAACAAAATGGCTCTGAAGGTAATTTAAAAATGAGAGAACAAACAGCCACATCTGACTGTGGAGAAACAATATGAAAGTATTGCAAGTGTTACACAATGTGAACTGGGACTAATCCAAATCCATCTCTTTACACTTGGATAGTCCTCAAAACTGTCCGGTCTTTCAGTCACTTCTGGGATTATATAAAATGGTATCATGTGTTGTTTCAGCTATTCTTCCAAAATTTTTTCTAAGTAGGCATCAGCTTCACAGCCCTTGAGAGAGAATTATTATACAAAACTATATGTAGTTCACTATTCCTGAAACTTTACTTGCTAAAATCATCAATTCAAATGCTCCCAGGGTCAGACAGGGGAAAAAATGACTTCATTCAAAATCTGCTCATGAACTCAAACTCTGTCCAGGGTGCAATAGGTAAAAATTTTAACATTTAAAGGGTCTTTGGCATGTTTCAGAGTTATTATATATCAGTTCACAGCTCTACAGAGGCAATCGTTTTAAGTTGTCATTTTTTTAGGCAAAGAAAACAAGAATTGAATCAGGGTCATGTAGGGAAAATTGCTTCCTCATTCAGAAAGATTAGAAACAGGTTTCAGTTAAAGTGCCAGGTTTCAGTGAATTTCTAAAAAATTTAGATAGATGCCAATTATTTACAAGTATAAATATATGATAATAGGCACTCAACTTTGGACATGTTGGATATTTGCTTTACGTTTAAATGAAAGTTTACCTGTGCAGAGATGCACAGAGTAATTAGTGAAGTACATGACCTACTACTTACATTAATGCCCTACTAATATTCAAGACCTGTTCTATAGAGTCCAATAATTTCCACTAAATTGTGCGAATAACCTCAAGATGTCATCTGACTAGAGGGGTTATTGTGACTCAGTGGGTTATATAGAAGCTTTCCTAACCCTAAACAGATGTAATGCTTTTTCCATCTTCTTTCCCCAAGAGGGTGCTAAGTTGTGCATTCCCTTCTCATTCCCGCAGTATCTCCAGCAGCAATGGAGAATAATTAGTTTTATATTTGCATCATTTCAGTTTTCATTTCTTTTGAAGGCTTATATGTGGAAAAATCGTAAGACAGAAATAAAAAATCCAGGGGGTGCACATATCCAAACAAAGTGTTCTTTTGAAATTTGCTGCGGCCTGTACAAATCTGAGGGGAGAGAAATGCAAAATGTATAATTCACCACATATTTGTAAAGTACCTGAGTAGGTGCCTGATTATAATATTGTGTTGCCATAGTTAGTGTTTCAACTAACTTTTTAAAAACTCATTAAAACATGAAAACATTAAATCTTACATGGGTGTAAGATTATTATAAATGTCAACAAAAAAAATCTGGTGGCTTAGTTCACAAGACCAGCCAGTCAAAGAACCATATCAAATGACCTTGTGATTATGTCATTCACCTGCACCATGGGAGACTTTCAATCCTTCAGTCAACCTGTTGGGACCTGAATCCACCTCTGTGAGGAGGCCCTCCTGGTCACATCACTGGTCCCTTGGAGTGTCTGTTCCCATTCTTCCTGGGCAAAATTGTTCTACTTTTGCAAGTCACATAATTTTGAGTTCTTTTCACCAAGGAGGTGAAAATCTTCTTGTAGGTCAGTGTCTGGGTATTCAAATTACCCCAGACACAGGAATTCATTGGTCCAGGCAGGTCACTTCATCTTCTGAAAAAGTGAGGATTTGTTGGTTTGGTGAATTGTGTCAAGATATGGTCCTCTCTATCTGTTGCTTTTCTTAAAATGACAAAGATGGAAATGAAATTACTGATTTGAGAAAGACAAATGTTTCACTGAAATCCACATGAAACACTTTTTTCACTTGAATGAGAGAGAAAAATAAAGACTTTTTTTTTTCTTGATACTTATTGAATTTTTGATTCAGCTCTGAAACTGAAAAATCAATTACTCACACAGCTCTGTTATTCAGCTGCTTATGTTAGGGAATGATTAATAGTAACATAGCTGAGTATGTAATGCCCTAATGAGAAAAGATAAAGAAATGAGCAGAAAATGAGGCTAAATTATAGCAGAATGACAGCAATGCTTTTCTGATGATAGCAATTATGTCATAGCTGAAAAAGTATCTCTTGGTGACAAGTATATATATTACAGAATGAAAGTTCCTGTACAGTTCCATTTAAAATGTTTATTTTCAGAGGAACTGGAAAGGGATAGATGCATTCTCTTTCATCATTTAAATGTCAGTCTTTTCCTAGATGACTTAACTCATTTTAAAATGATGCATTGCTTTCAACATTTTTTCATTTTGAAAATTACTGACTGGGATACAACCCTGGTTTCCAAAAACAGTAGGGGAAGAACAGTGTCTGTACTGGTGGAAGGCAGGCGGATGGTGTGGAGAACGGGGTATTGCCGCTTGCAGTTGTTGTTGCACAGCTCATGTGATGTGGGCATGGCTAGTCTACAATAGAGAAGAGTCTGCCCTGGTTTGACTGGCCTGACAGACCAAGTGCTGTCGGTCCAACTTGCTTTTGGTGGCAAGCACTATTGCCTTGTGCCCATCATTAGCACACCAAGCTCTCTACATCCAGCTTCTTCAGGTCTTAGGAAATAATTAATCTGTAAACATGCCATCCTGATGCTGGATTTTATGAGCACAAAGCTGGCATTGTTGCAATTCCTCTGAAGTCAGTAGAGCTCTTCTTGATTAATGGGATTAATGAGAATCAGAGCAGGAATTCTGAACTGTGTGAATGCATATACCTGTAGAAGTTTATACATGCATTTATAAAGGTATTACATACAGCAGTTTCTTGAGTGGAGTTATAGCTTCTGCATGAGGGTTTTCTCTCCAGAAAATTAACTTATACATATTTCCTGTAAGATTATATTTTTATATAACTTCTGTATGCATTTTGGTTCATGATAGTAATAATAATAGTAGTTGTAGTAGTAATAATAATAATATTAACAATAACAACAACTTTTTTTTCATAATTTCTACAGATTAATTATGCCCTTGTATTTTGAATTATTTTTAGTCAGTATTGCTTATTGATACTACAAAGGAGGCTGTAAACTTTTGCCTCTTTGTGCATGAGACATCATTTGCACTTATGTCACCATAAGATTTTTAAAAATAATAGTGATTTGTATGCTCAGTGGAAGTCAAGCTCTGCAGTTATTCAGAGAGCAACACAGACATGGTAGAAAGAAATTTTAAGGCAAAGGCAAGCACAGCTCTTTCTAATTCACACTTACTTTATGAAACTGGGCCGGTTTCTCCTTGCTTGCTCTCCATCTTGCAACCTGAGTTTTCCCTGCCCTTTTTTTCACCATTCAAACACTCAACAGGTCAGCACATCATCTTGGAAAGGGGTAGTGCAAGCTAGAATTAATTATGTCAGGCTGAGGAGACAAATAAAACCAGATATGCCACTCCTGGAGCAAGTAATACATGGATGCTGGTGCAAAAGTCATGCCACTTGTGTTTCCTCGAATGGAAACACCTATGACTCCCATCCTTGTGTGATGGCTGTGGTCAGCCCCATACCTCTTGTCCTCAGAACAAAAGCCAAGTATTTCATAAGGCCCAAATAACCTCAGGTGAAAAATGATGTTCAGCTCAGACAAGATGATGGGACTACCAAGGATGTGCAACAGCACATTTGGGCAAGCCAAATACAGATCTGCTCAAAAATCAGGTGCCTGTGAATATTCGAATTTATATGTGCATTTGTTGTTTTTGGTTTGGGTTTGGGTTGTTTTGTTTGTTTTATCCTCTCCTTTTAAAATTCTTCATTGATTGCACTCCAGATACCTATGGGAGTCTTTTTTGGATCCTGCTCTAAGCAACTAGAAGTAGAAGGTTAAAATAGCAGGCTCAAACCTTGAGCATGTCTAGCCCCTGTGTGAGGGCTGGGGAGGGGTGCAGTGGGGACAGACTATTCTATAATGCCTCTCAATGGACACAAATCTAATACAATCAGCAAACCTAAGAATTGCATGAGCTGTTCTAAGTAGCTATGTGGTAGTCAAAAAGCTCTGTGTAGGTGTAGGGGGCTTTTACTTGGTGGGTTTTTCACAGTTGTGACGGGTTTGTATTTTGTTCCTTTTTCTGAGGGGGGGAGAGGTGCTCATTTATGCTGCACCTCCAGAATACATGGGCAAAAAGCACTAGCAAAGGTGGGGTTGTGAGATGGATGTGGTAGGCAGGTGTGTCCTCTTTTGTGTTCAGGGTCGTGTCTTGAAAATTGATGGAAATACCTTCATAGCCTTTCAGATTGAGATTTGAGACACGGCATATTAGCATGTGGTGTGACAACCAGGGATTACTCAGTGCTGATGTTGTTAAAATCTATCAGTCCCTCTTTAGTTCACAAAAGCAGCTGCTGAGTGCTCTTCCACAGCATTTGAAAAATTTGCTAAGGATTCATTATTGCTAAGTCACTGAATATGGCACTCACAGGAAGCCATGTTTAAAAATCATGAAGGAATCTTCATGAGATTATTTATTTTTGTCCACTTTTGTAGGTGTGATTGTTTTATTCTTATGTCAAGTTGTGGCTGAGGTGGCCAAGTATGATATAAGCAAGTGCACGCATACCTTGTATTTCTAGAAGTGTCTGAGACCCTGCATTGACAGAGATGAGTTTTTATATTGACTACACCTGAGCAGTCTTGCTCTCAAGCTGCATTGCTGTTGTACAGCTGTGTGAGCTTTTTCATGCTTGACTATCCCAGTGTGTGCAATGATATGAATGATGCTATTTCCTAAATCCAGATTTTAAACCTCTTCACTCTTTTTTTTGGTACACTTTCCCATGTTTGAGACCCTCTCCTGGTGACTGCAGACACCATCACTTGTGTTGTTTGATGCTAAAATGAAGCAGCAATTCTTTGGAGCCTGTTTTCTCTCGTTTTTCCTGACCACTTTTTTATTCACTCTATCAAATACGTCATTTCAGTGATGTGTCAAATAGGAAGCAGTGAAGTGGACAACCTTTAGTTTTAGGTGTAGGACTCAGGTGCCTTTCGACCCCAGCCAGTCGCTGTATTACCTTGCTTTGAGGAGGGGTCAGTGAGAAGAAGCATAAAAGAAAAGCAAGTCTGGAAAAGGTCAGCAGGAGTTAGAGCAACAGGGCAAGAACTGAACTGAGGGACCTAGAAGGTAAAGGATGAGGAATAGCAGAGAGACAGGTTTAGGCCAACAGAATAAAAACAACACAAAGGTGAAAATCAGTCAGGCTTAATTTCACGTCCCAGACCCCCCTTGAGCAAAAGAGGCCAAGACACTCTCAAAAGACTAATTCTCTCTGCATAAACCGAGAACAGGCATGGTTCTCCCTGCTTTCAAGGCCTTGAGCTCAGTCCTCCACCTATTTTTTCCACAAGAACATCTAGCACGTCAAACGTGAGTAATTCAGAAAAACAAGAGTGGAGCCCAGAGCAGGTAAAGACAGCATTAGCAGGGTGCTCTGATGGAGCACAGGAAGATGAAGCAGCCAGAACTAACAATGGCAGGTCCACAGAGTGCAGCAAGGAACCATCCTGCCATGTGCACTTCCCTGAGGTCCTGGACACCTCTTCCCCTGGCTCCAGAGATGCTTTGGTCAAAGGGTCACAGCAGGCTTCTATGAGACTATTGGTGCTTATTCAAAAAATAGTGATCAAATCATACTACACAACAGTAATCTTGATGGGTCCTGCTTCAGCTGTAATCACTTTTACTTAAGGGAGTTGCACCAGTATGGGAGATGCGGAGCTTTCCCAGCTATCAGAAAAATATACACAAGTGTTAGGAAAGCAGAAAACCAAAAGAAAGCAGAAAACCAAAAGAAAAAAAAAAGTCAGAAATGCTTTTGTTAAAGTTTTAAATCCTGCTTCCATAAAAGGCAGCAGATTCTAATGTAGGGCAATTTTCATGCTGCAAAGAGAAAAATAATTTAAAACCTAGGCAGCATGACTTATTTAGAAAGATCTGAGAAGTAATAAAAAAGCCTGTGTGCAAATGTGTGTGTGTGTGTGTGTGCACGCACAGTTTCTTTAACAGCTGCATGGAGCAACCTGTTTTAAATAAGCACAAAGGTGAACAAAGCCAGTTGTCAGTGCAACTCACCAAATGAAGTCTTTTAATGTGCATTACGTATGCCATATAAAATGTATTGCCTGAGATATAACAGCACAGAGTCCAGCTTGAAGTCTTTTTCTCAGGCTTTTCCTACAAAGTCATGTTTCAAGTATTTACTACATTTATCTTCATTATTTGTTTCTCTCCAAAAAGCCCAGTGGGTCACCTTTTCACTATATCTTCAGCAGCAAATTAAAATCAGCCTCTTCTCTCCCTCAATATTCAAAATTTTCATGTTCTAACAAGATGCCACTGAATCGATTTGTATCTGTTGCACTCAGAGTAGGCAACTGGCTAAGTAGAAAGTGGAGATCAGGTCTGACTTACCAAATGAGTTTGACTTACCAAAAGAAGGCAAAAAACCAAAACTAAAATAATGATGGAAGATTTTCACTGCTTTGAAGGTTTTATGAACCAAAACCCCCTTTGATAAGCACACAGAGTACCTTTTCATGTATGTAAGTAAACACAATTTTAGGAAAAGCTTTGCTTTGCACAAACAGAAATATTTGGGCTTTTTGTAACGTTAGAGAACTTGGAGAGAGTTGCAAGACCTCTGCCTTCACTATAAATGTTACATGTGTTTCTTCATTGAAGATGAAGAGCCAACAGAGAGCAGGGAACTCTGCTGGAAATGTTACAAAGCCGTATTTACAGATAATTTTATAATCAGGCAACCATTTGTTACAAGTCTCTAAGATCCACAAGAGGAATCTATTGCTGTGAAAAGCTTAGGGAATTTTTAAAGAGAGAAACTTATCAAAGAAATGTGTAGTCTATTAGCACAGCATTAAATTGTTAAACCAATTTCATCTTTTGCTTCCCAGTTACTTTCCCCTGTAGCAGACAACCGCACCAGGTGCACAGAATAATTTCTAACTTTTGGAGGTGAGTTGGAATTTAGGATTCCTATCTATTCCCTTCCCCTTCCCTCCAATGCTTTTATTTCTTGTTTGTTTTTTTACCTTGTCTCACAATGTTGAAAGAGCTGCTTTACTCAGGAATGTGTTTCTTGGACTACTTCATCCCAATGAAAGCATGAACAAAAAGATTCATGAGCAAGTTAGATTTTCCCAGCCTTTGATGTGACTTAAAGTTGAAGGTACTCTTGAGAAATAACAACATATGGAGTACCTTTATATTTTTATGTAGATACATAATGTGATTTCTCTGCAGTAAAAGAAAAGCTGTAAATGTTAAGCTGTTTGACCTTAGTTGTGACATCCTACATGATCTCTCCTATAGTTCTGGTACTGGCACAGTGGTGGGTACCTGGAGTAGTTGAAATGTGGATGGAGAATACTGTAATTGTAAAGTCTCATAGTGGTACAGACAAATCTCAAGTAGTGCAGGTGTGTAGGCTCACCACTACCACACTGCACTTTGTCTGACAAGTCTTGCAGCCAGTTGTCTGCTGGCTCACATCCAGGCCACTTTGGCAACTCTAGATCATGTTCCTTCCTCTTTCATTTCTAAGTTGCAGAGTAAGCTGAGGGAGCTGGCAGTCTGGCATAAGTCCCCTCTGGGGATCACTGGTGGTCACAGGTGCCACTGGTGACTGTCATGAGGCATCGTATGTGGTAAACATCACCTTTTCTTAGGGACCCAGCCCGATTTAGATTTTTCTCAAGATGAGGTTGCCCAGGCCCTAAAAAGGCTGCCTGGAGAGGTTGTGATGTCTCCATGCTTGGAGGTGTCTAAGACTGAAGTAGAGCAGGCCTTGTGCAACCTGCTCTAACTGGACCTGCAAGAGGCTGGACTTGACATATCCAAGGTCCTTTCCAACCTCAACCATTCCATGGTTTTATGTTGTGGTACCCTGTGGAGGACATGCATTTCCTAATGACTCTGCTTACACCTGTCTTGACTTAAACTGGGATGGGCTCTGTAGCATCCTCTGAGCATTCCCTTTAGCACATCTCTTGCCAGGTACGGACACTGGCAATGCCCCTGGTCACCTTCTCTTCTTCTTGTGGCACATTATAGTTCTGGCTGCTGGTTTTTTGCTACAAAAATTGTGATGGGTAGAGACAATCCCTTGAGGTCTCCAGTGTGAGAGTCCGCTGCATCTTTGTTGGGATTCTGAGTTGTTGAACTTCACGAGATAGGTGATCCCTTTTAGCCTGAACCTCCCTTCTTCATGTCACATCTGTACAAAGCTTACTGCTATAAACTCATGGCTGCTTTCCTAATGTAATTATTAGGATCCTCTTGATGTCCCAGGACAACTTTCTGCTCTGAGATGAGACCATGAAAACACAGATGATGGAAGATGTGTTGCTTGCAGTTCCAGCCTGGCCCAAGTGTGGCAACATGGACAAAAGAAGGGCCAAAGCAGATATGAGATGACACCTAGGAGGGTTGTTGATTTGGGAGAGGTGGGCGTTAGAAATGGAGTGCAGAGGTGAGGAGAACCTGGGACTGATCAGGGGGTGCAGCAGGACTGGGACAAGCTGTGCAATGAGCTCAAAGCCCAGAGCCAGCTGGGATGGCGTGTGTGACCAGATAGCCTCCTGCCGAGCCAGCAGTGCTGGTGGAACAGAGCCTTGCTCTCAGCTGCTGATCACAGACAAACCCATCTGTCAGCAGATAGTTTTGAAACTTGCTTGCGAAGTGCTCTATGCCTTTCTAGTATCAAACTGCCTCCAGGCTGACACCCTGCTATTGCCATCCATTATTTTGACTTAGAATGCAGACTTT
Source organism: Neopelma chrysocephalum (assembly GCF_003984885.1). Lineage (NCBI taxonomy): Eukaryota > Metazoa > Chordata > Aves > Passeriformes > Pipridae > Neopelma > Neopelma chrysocephalum. The sequence continues at coordinate 11,242,409 of NW_020897692.1, forward strand.
TATGCCAGGAATATAAAGGATCTAAACTCTTCTGACATCTGAAGTGCCCATATAATGCTACATCATAAAATTTCAATGGTCAACATCTATTTTAGTGTTTGCCATTGTGCATGCAATTTCCTCTTTTTAAAGAATATTTAGCTCTACCAAACAATTGTTAGGATTGCAAAGGACACAAAGTAAGTAGAGTAAGTAGAGTAAGCAGAACATTTGTCTGCTCAATGCATGCGATCATTTGTGTTTGCAAAATCAAACACGTTTTGTACAGAAACCTTTCCTCTGACACTGGAAAAATAGAAACATAGTGAGATGCATCAACTTTGCACACAGGAAGAAACAATCTCTCTGTAGGACCCCCAACTTCATCTTTTGGAAAGTGTTTAGTACATGAGGCAGAGGAATATAAAATGGGAGTGAATGATTAAGGCTAGTATATGTTTCCCTGGAAAATGTAACTCTACTCCTGTTGCATTTGTGTGACAGATTTCCTACATGGTGCTAGTTAAGTCATGTGAAGCTAATTTACATGGGTTGTGAATGCTTTTCACTCTAAGAATGGTTCTCATTTTGGGGAGCTTATTGGATCTGGGCTCTGATGTACAGGAGTCTGGAGCATCCACTCCTGGGTGGAGGCAAATGGGGTTGTGATCTGAACACACGCAGTACTCTGCAGCACTCTGAAACCCACATCCTGTGTACCCTGGAGCAGGTGTTCCAAGCAAAACCTTAGTCTCTTTGTGCTTCTCTCTCACACCCAGAAATTAATAATTCTGTTCCAAGCAGAGTCTGAAGAGGGTGTGGTAAACAGGGCCTTGAATAAAGAGCATAAAATCAATCACTAAGCACCTGCTTTTCAAATGCGCTCTGTTCAGCCTGTGTGCTGAATGAGGTAAGGGTCCTAAGGAAAAATAATGAAAGAACATGAAATTAGATAGTTTCTCAAAAATGTAAACATACATTGGTCCGTTTTTAATGGATAATAATATTTGACATGATATGCTTTCAGTGTTTTGGCTATTAAAAGTTTCTTAAGAAAAGTGGAAAGTGAACAGGAAGGGAAAGAGGAAAGCAAGGATGAAGGAGGAGAAAGAGAAGGAGATGGGAAAGGGAAGAGTGGTTTCTAGTTCCCCTTGTAAAGACTGAAAAGGTGACTGTGAGCAATCTAGGGAATCGTTAGGCAAATAGAATAAATCCCCAAATTCTTTTATTTAGTTTTGCGAACAAAAGAGCTGGTTTAGGACTTCTTTAATGCAGGGTATGAGCAAAATGATGCTTTTCAGACCTCACCAGACTCAGCATTGCTACTATGCATGGCTTTTCAAAAACAAACACGTGCATATATTAAATCCACAGGAGATTTTCTTCATGTATTCATGCCTTTATCAACTCATGTTAAGATCAGCCAGCGCGCACCAGCAGTAGTACTGCCACTTCAAACAGCGGGAAGACAACAGGAAAGCAACAGAACTTTTATTGAGGAATGATTCGGCAGCTGGGACTGGAAAGCATCGCTTCGTGCATCTAAGTTCAGTTTAAACAAAGCAACTCACAAGGGTTCTCTGCGATCAAATTATTAGTTCGTAATCGTTCACTTCTAAACTGTACCTATAAACAGCCCGGAGTGGCTGTCAATAACAAACTCCTGGAGAGCGGTCCCAAAGGGAAGCGCTGGCAGGCACGAGCCGCCGGCTCAGCCGGACTCTTTCCCCGGTCCATTGCCGGCTCCACCCCTCGCTTGCCCCGAGGGGAGTAGAACGGGAGGTGCAGCCAGCACCTAGCAGCGTGGGGGCTAAGCCGTGCCCCAGAATCTCCCTCTTTTATTCTTGTTTTGGTGGCTTTAAAAAAAAAATCTAGTTATAAGGTAAGAGAAATTCAGATTTTTTTAACGTAATTTTAATTTGAGCGCTGCTAATTGCTGTGTACATGCGCACTGCGCTGGTTCACTGAGCGCACTGGGCATTAGCGTAGGCGCCCGCGGGAGGGAGGGAAGGAGGCTGGAGCGGGGTCTGTGCGGAGCGAAGGGGCCGGGATGCTCGGCGGCTCCGCTCCCGCCGCCGCGGCTCCGGCTCCAGCCTTGCTGGACAGGCCAAGACAGCGCTGAGGAGCCGGGCCGGCCCCGAGCTGACCGTAGAGTTGGGCTGGAGCCCTGGAGGGTGCACCTGGTGGGGCTGTGCCGCGGGGCTGCCCCTCCCGAGCAGCGCACACGGAGGTCAGGGGAGGAGAACCGCAGCCCGGAGACAGGTTTGGCAGTTTTAATCTCTCAGCTGAGCGCTGCTGCGCCTTTGCTCCCAGCTGCTGTTTGCATGCTTTCTGTGCATCCCACTTCCCCTTCTCTGATTGCCGAAATTAATGTGGGTACCTCGACTGGGGAGCTTGGAAAAACTGCCTGTCCGCTTCGGATACCGTTTCGAAGTCCGAACGGGTGTCGGTCGGGTTTTGTTCTTGAAGATCTTTGGTGCTTTTTTGATGTTAACAAGGTGCTAAAAAGGTGGCGGGACACTGAATTTAATGAGTGTTCTTATTCAAAAATACTGCCTTTAATCACTGTTCACTTGGAGTAAGACACTTTCAAAACAAATGAACTATTTCAGCAAACTGGATTTTAGTTTTTACAAAATCAGTATTAGAAACAGAAGGAGGAAAAAAACCTGTTGTAGGTGGTAAGTAATGTGTCCTCATAAGGAGGAAAAGACTTTCTTTACCTTCAGTATATTTTGGGAACTCTCACGTAGTTTAGAAGTAGCAAGAATATTAATTTGCTTGTGATATAGTTTGATACAATCACTTCTCAAAAGTTAATTCAGCAATGAAGAATATGCACTTTTTTGCACTTTGAGTTTGTATAATATGTAGCCACAGAAAATTGTCTTTAGATTTACTAGAACCGATAACATTTTTTTAAAAATTCTGTGATAAAACTCAACAGCAGCTTGGCAAGTTCTAGAGTAAGGTCATTCAAAAATTTTTCTCATTGCTTACCTTTAAAGTGTAATGGATAGAAAGGAGAAAGTAATACAGATGTGCTTTATTCTTTTGTTTGCCATGGGATCTGTTCTCATTTACATATTTCTTCTCCCAGCCGAGATTGATATGTGGGAAGTAGTGAAGCTGAGGATTTGAAAGTGTTACCTAATTTTGAATTGCTCAATTTAAGTGTCGGGCTGGATTGTTTTGCTTCCTGGAGAGCCTGAGCACCTTTTGTCTCTCTTTGATTTTAGATGAAATTGTAAGTACTCAAAACTAGCAAAATTCAGCCTTTGGGTATCTTAGCCTGGCCCAAACATGGAAGCACTCAGAAACAGTCCTGACATGTGGAGGATTTCCCAGAGGTTGTAGAAACAATGTTCAAAATCAGCTGTTGTACACTGAAGGGGGAGTGGGGGGTGGGGGGGTGGGGAGGGAGGGAACTCCTTTATTAAGTTCAACCACCTCTTGCTGGTTTACATTGTCTGACATCCCTTAATGGGCAGCAGCTTTCTAGCTACCACTAGGAAGTTTTCCAGTCTCTGTAACTTTGCAGATACAGTAGCAAACTCTCTAGGTTTGAAGTGGAAAGATGAGCTTGCAAAGGCATTTGCTTTCCCAGTGAAAATTCCCTTGGGATTGCTGTGTGAGTGGCATAGAAATGCTGTTGGCCTCTCGGGAGGAAGCAGCCTTCATGAGCCATCAGTCAACTCATCCTTAGAGTGACCAAGTCCTCATTAACGTACTTTTCCTTAATCTCCTCTTACAGGCTTTCCAAAGGATAGGTTAGAAGTGATTACATTCCATCGCCACAAACCTTTTGGAATGTAAATGGCAAAATAGGTACTATAGGAGCAGTACAACAAATGGCTTTGTGCTAGAGCAGCAATGAGGAGCTCTGTGGATCTTCAGGCTGTCAGTGAACTCAATTAAAAGGTCCTGCAGAGACCTTACCAGTTTCCCTCCTTCCCATCGTCTTTTTTCTAACTGCAGTTGCTTCTGCTGCCTGTTTTGATAGCAGGGGAAATAGCTCTAGATTTCTCTCCTCGTTGGCCCCTCCTGCAAGTGCTTTATTAAATGCTGGGGGACACCTTGGAAAGCTTGGCTTAGTCTGTTTGCAAAGCAAGAGGCTAAACCAGGACAACATAGCTGAAATGTGGTGCCAAAATGTTCACATGTACGCAAACCACAGAGGCAGCTTGTGTCCTTTCAGGACATCCTCTGCCTTGCCCTGCCTTCCCAGGGTTTCTGTGTGGAGGTAAGTGCCCATTTCTACACTAGAGATGGAAAAGGTCGTATGAGTATTTGTGATGTTTTCTCATCTTGGTGGAAGTACAAATGGAAAGAGAGGTGCACACACTGGTATAATTTTCAATAAATGTTTGGGAAGCTATTCACTTTTCCATACTCTGTTTTAAATACTTTAAAGTGAATGTTTTGTTGAGGGGAGTGGTGTTTTTTTGGAAATCACCAAGCATCTTTCCCCGATAACTGAAACTTCTTTGTATTTTCTTAAAGTATTCCCACTTCAGAGAACGGCTTCTCATATCAGCTATCATCACTGCTAAGCAGGAGTTTTACAGTTCCCAATTTGCTCTATTTATTACATTTCAAATGTAATGATGAAGTTTATTATCCTTCAGAAAGGAAGAAATTGTCTACTGACCACTATTTGTAATTTCTTTTGCAAATGTGAACAAGAACATCTTGATTTTAGCTAAGGTCTTGCTGCTGCTACTACTTTTACCATTTACAAATAAAATAAATCCTGTCTAAAATCCAGTAGTGCCCATTGGAGCTTTCCTGTTGGGAAACTATTGCAGTGTCTTTCAAAAACATGAAAATGTTATAAAGTCTTGCTCTAGTCTGAGTAGAGACACTGTAAAAATGGTACTGTGGGGTTTCTCCTGTGCATCTCAGTGATTGCACTTGACATGTAGACTTAAACCAGAAAAAACAATAAGTGAAGTCTGTAGCTTTATTGATACAATGAACTGATTGGTCTTAAAGAGAATGTTAAACCACTCAGAACACTCCAGCAAGAAGCCCTTCAGCTACTCAGCATTTCTCACTTGAAGGAGGAGATACAGCCATCCATGCCTCCTTCAGGGCAGACTCAGGGACTCTCTTGCAGCAGACCAAAGCCCTGCCTGTGTTGGACATCACTTCCCAACATACCCAATGTGCTGTTTTACAAACTGCCTCTATGCTGTAACCCAGGAGTGCCTCGTACAAATACATTGACAGGATAACTAGACTTTCTGGCAGCTGAGGGTGTGGCGGGAAAAAAGGTATAGTGTGGACCAGGTTTACCATCCAAACCTGAAGGAATGATGAGCCCCAGCCTGAGTAAGGCAGTCAGAACTGGTAGGATGAAGCACAGGAATATAACCATAGTAAAAGAAATGAAGGCACATCTCTGGAAGAGTAGGGTTGTAGCTATCAGCATCCCATCGTTCCTCTGTTGATCAATTTGTAGCTTGTAGGAGGAAAGGGGAAGCAGAAAAACCTTGTGCAATGAAACCTAAAGGAAGGAGGAGAGGGAAGGCCTGCTTACTGCCCATCCACTCTGCCTTCCTCCTTGCTGACTGCTTCCAGCACAGCATTCATGAAAGATGTTAAAACTAATTCCATAGTTGGTCTTCCTCCACCCTGGTGTCTGCTTTCTCTGCAAGCTGAGATTCGTTGTTGAAAGTCCTCAGTCGCCTACTTCCCCAGCATGGCTGCCCACAGACCTCCCTCCTGCTACCCTTGTTGTGAACAGCTAAGGCTGTGGAGGGATGCAGGAGGTGCATCTCCCTATGCAGCATGGACCACATGAGATTGCATTGGTAGCTTCTGTAGTCTAGCATCCTGTGCCATGTCAGCCAAGCATCTTTCTTTATGGTTCAAAATCAGGGACCAGCATTGTCCTGGAGTGTTTGTTTTTAGCTGAGGTAGTTAACAGTTTGCACACAGTCATACCTAAGGGTTTGCTACTTCATTTATCCAGTGGACTGCAAGGGGTAATGTGATCATCTTGAGTATTGGACACCTGTAGGGCACCTGTTCTTCAAATTTTGTGGGGAGGACAGATAGCAAGGAGAGGGAGAGACCACCAGGACTCTCATGGCAACAAAAGATCATGTAATCGGGGAATGACCTGGGCTGCATGCTTTGACATGATACTTGTGGTAAGCCATTGAGAAACACACAGACTTAGCAGTGCTGTCCGTAGAGGAGCAGGCAATGTGATCATTCTCTCCACAGGGAACTGGAGCATATCTACATGGGATCTAGATGCTAAACCCCTGTTTGTATCCAAACATTTCTTCCCATCTCCAGAAACAACCACAAACCAAGACAGCAAATACAGGGACTGGGCTGGGGGTACCAAATGGTTGGCTTGTCAGTGTTTTCGCTGTATGTAGCCCCATGTTTCATTATTAAAAAGATTTTGTTTTGCTTTGATTTTGACCCTGAAGGCAGATGTTTTCAACCTTTTGACAATCCAGAATGTAGTTGCTCTGGATAACACATTGAAGACGCACATGCAGGGTGTCTGAGAGGCTTTTAGTGTTGCATTGGAGCCCATGTGGTTCTGCCTTACTTAGCAAACATTAGCAGGAGCAGTCAGATGAGAAGCCTGGTAGTAAATCTGTTTTTGAGGGTCAAGAAGGAACAACCTCACCTTGCAGTCTGCTGAAATTCCAGTTTAACCACTGAAGTATGAAAGTTGTACAAGAATGGAAAAGCGGAAAGTGGGAGCAAGCTTAAACTCAGCTTTATTTTGGTGTTTAGAAGTTGCACCGAAAAGGTGTAGAGTTTGTTAATTACTTTGGTAATTAGCACACAGATTTGTGTGCTGCTTTCCCATTCATCCCCCACAGAAACAGATTTTAGAAACAGTTCCCCTAGACGTGGAAAACAAAAGTATTGTCAAGTGTCTTTTCTCTGAAAGTTCACTTGTCAAATCTAAGATTTGTGTAGTTTCACCATGTTAAAGCTGAGGCAGGATAAAATGCTGCATGTTGCTTCCTACCTTGCTCAGCAGAGATATGGTAGCAAATTCACCTCCATGTATTGGCACAGTTACAGTGCTTTGTTTTCCCAGAGGGGCCAGGCCAGTTAGCTCTCCGGCAGGGCAGTGACAGAGCTAACGTACTTTCTTCTCCTGTTACTCAGTCTCATGACTGGCATTTTTTTTGGTCTTAGTTTAACAGATATTTGTTGGCTTTCTTGGCATTATTCCCCAGTAGACTCTCAGGTAATCACATGGGGCCATGTGTTGCCAGTGAATTATTTTGCACTCTGCTTAGCAGCCTGGCTGGTGTATACCACCTGGAGCAACTGCTGGGTGAAAATCACACATGCGTGCCTAGGAATTAAAAATCATAGGCAGTTTTCTAAGCATCTCTACATAGCCTTTTGAGTGTGGGACAAGAGAGGCTGGAAACTTTCTATTATTTTCATTACTTTGGGAGATGGGTCATTTAGAGCACCACTAAGTTAGGGTACATTGTTCTGTCTTGGCAAATATTTTGTCGAAGGGTACATACTATTTCTTTAAAAATATAGCCTGGGGGAGATGAGGAAGAGTTCTTGGCAGAAACATTTACGTGTAGCAGTGTGATAGAGCAGCCAGGGAATATATTGCATGCCAATAAAGTTCCTTCTTCAATGTGAAAAGTGCACGCTTTGTGAGTGACAGTGGGTCTTTTTTTACCTTTTGATATTTTAACTTGACCTATCCACCAGCATGCCTTTTCAGTCCTTTCCGAAGAGATGCCAAAGCTAAAGAGAATTTTTTTTTTGAGAGTAATCTGTGACCCAGCAAGGTTGGCTGTAAAGTTTGTTTGTTTTTCTCTCTCCCCCTGGTTCCTACTATTCTCTTACTCCCACATTCTATCCGACTCTTGTTTTCAAATGTATTCTTTAGCCTTCTCCTTCCCTACCTACTGCATCCTGTGTTCTGCTTTCTGACTTCCTTCTCTTTTCTTGTAGCTTTTCTTTCCAGTTCCTCTTTGTTCTGGTCCCCAAGGAGAAAGGAGTGAAACATTAACAGTTGCTGGAGTACCAAGTTAGTATGGCTGTTATGAGTTTAGAGTTCAGGTGAGGGCTCTGGGAGACATCCTGTGTGTATGACATTGTGCCCCAGAATCCTTTGCACTGCTTCATTGCTGGGGTAGCAGAGAGGAATGTTATATCTGTGCTTCACCCGCTATCATCTACAGTCTGGCATTTAAGATAAAAATACTGATAAAAGTCTCTTTGCTAAGATATGAATGGTCCAGTTATTGCAAGTCAGTTAACAGGCATTAATTGCTCTACTATTATCACTTCGATGTGTGTCTCATTTATAAAAAAGAAGCTGAAAAGCTTCAGACAATAGGGTAAACAAAGCAAGTGGATTTGAATTATCACATGTCTTGATAGGGTATATGGGAGTTGTAGGTACTATGACAGTGGTTTGGAAAACACCATTTCACAGTAAATTCAGCGTGTGTACCTCTGTCTTTCTAAGTTGGAGTGCTGCTTTTACAATAAAGCTCTTAGATTGCTAGGGCATACATCCCTGTGTTGTCTGTACCTCTTTGTCAATTGAGGATCACCATCCTCAGAAATCTATGCTTACAGCACAGAATCATAGAATCAATTGGGTTGGACAAGACCTCCAAGATCATCAAGTCCAACCCTTAACACGTTCAGGAACTTCCTCTGCTGATGTCAGCATATCCTGAATATAAATCACAGGTATAAAATACTTACATTACTAATAATTTCTCCATGTTGCATGGGTAAGGCTGGAAAATGTAGGTCTTTATTATCCTTCTGAGGATACATCTAATTTGTCTATTGTGAGCTTTTATAGTGTCTGAAAATACACCTTTACAGACCATATAGAGAAGAGCATTTTCCAGATGAGGTTAGCTGTAGCCAAAGGTTTGATTAGTCTGATGCCTGTGGTTCACAAAATCTACTAAATGGAAATGTGTTTGGAAGAGGAAACTTTTTAACATAACAGTCAATGTGCTGGCAAATTTATCTTCCTGCTAATTTTGTATGCCTGTGATGCCCAGATAGTTATCAGTTGCGTGCTAATGTATCTTCTGTCCTGCTGGTTTTTTTATAAACCAGGATTGGTCCATTTATGTGTGGCTGCATATGGCAACCAGTTTTCACTTTTTATCTTTACACATTTTTCTATATGCAAGACATAAGGAGGAATCCCCCTTGTAAAACAAGTTTGATATAAATTAATTGGTGAGTAGATAATACCTGTCCTGTTGGAATATTATGTACTTTTACCAACATCATTCTAACAGAGAAATAAATAGAAAGAAATTAAAACCAGATGTATTTTTTATCTATACATGTATAAAATTTCACTGTGTTTCAGATTTCTAGATGATTTTATACATTTTTCATTTAACTTTTGTAATTTAAAATATTGGGTTTGGGAATGTAACTGCAGTAGGTAGTCATTCTGTGATTTCTTGCAAGACTACTTGAAATAAAAAAAGAAACTAAAACAAAGATGATTTTTAAAATGGGGAAATACACACACACACATATATATATATATATTAGTTTAATGCATCTCTTCCAACTTGTTTCAGGTTGAAGAAACTTCTTGAGCAGGAGAAAGTCTATCAAGCCCGGAAGGAGAAGGAACATACAAAGAGAATCAATAAACTAAGAGAAGAACTAGTCAAGCTCAAATCATTTGCACTCATGCTGGTGGATGAAAGACAAATGCATATTGAACAACTTGGTCAACAAAGCCAGAAAATACAGGACTTAACCCAAAAACTAAAAGAAGAAGAAGAAAAGCTTAAAATTATTAGTGCAAAAACTAAAGAAGATGGACAAAAACTGATGAAGTTAGAGGCAGAACTTGAACACAAAACTTCATCATTTTCTCAAGAACATGAGGAGATGACGGCTAAACTGGGTAATCAAGAGTCACATAATAGACAGCTAAGGCTTAAGCTAGTGGGGTTGACTCGCAGAATAGAGGAGCTGGAAGAAACTAACAAAAATCTTCAAAAAGCTGAGGAGGAACTTCAAGAGCTAAGAGATAAAATAGCAAAAGGGGAATGTGGGAACTCTAGCTTAATGGCAGAAGTGGAAAACCTCCGCAAGCGTGTGCTTGAAATGGAGGGCAAAGATGAAGAGATCACAAAAACCGAATCCCAGTGCAAAGAGCTGAAAAATAAACTGCAAGAGGAGGAGCACCATAGCAAAGAGTTGAAACTTGAAGTGGAAAAACTGCAGAAAAGAATGTCAGAACTAGAGAAGCTGGAAGAGGCTTTCAGTAAAAGTAAGTCTGAATGCACTCAGCTACACTTAAACTTGGAGAAAGAAAAGAATTTGACTAAGGATTTGATAAATGAGTTGGAAGTGGTAAAGACTCGAGTGAAGGACCTTGAGACATCAGAAAGCAAGTTGGAAAAGGCTGAAATAAGCTTAAAAGATGACCTTACAAAGCTGAAGTCGTTTACTGTAATGTTGGTTGATGAACGAAAAAATATGATGGAGAAAATAAAACAAGAGGAAAAAAAGGTTGAGGGTCTGAACAAGAATTTTAAAGTTGAACAAGGGAAAGTTATGGATGTAACAGAGAAATTGATAGAAGAAAGTAAGAAATTTTTGAAACTGAAATCTGAAATGGAGGAAAAAGTGTCTAGTTTGACAAAGGAAAGAGATGAGTTAATTGGCAAACTGAGAAGTGAAGAAGAAAAATCCTCTCAACTAAGCTGTAGAGTTGACTTGTTAAAGAAAAGAATTGATGGTGTGGAGGAAGTAGAAAGAGAAATTACAAGAGGTCGAACTAGGAAAGGACCAGAGCCTGGTTGTCATGAGGACAACAAGATTAAGGAACTCACCATTGAAATTGAAAGACTGAAAAAACGTCTCAAACAATTGGAAGTGGTTGAAGGAGATTTGATGAAGACAGAAGATGAATATGATCAGCTAGAGCAGAAATTTAGGACTGAGCAGGATAAAGCTAACTTTCTTTCTCAACAGTTGGAGGAAATGAAACTCCAGATTGCCAAAACCAAAGCAATAGAAAAAGGTGAAGTGGTGAGCCAGGAGGCAGAACTGAGGCACAGGTTTCGTCTGGAAGAGGCCAAAAGCAGAGATTTGAAAGCAGAAGTTCAAGCTCTTAAGGAAAAAATCCATGAGCTGATGAACAAAGAAGACCAGCTTTCTCAGCTCCAAGTTGATTATTCAGTTCTGCAGCAAAGGTTCATGGAAGAAGAAAACAAAAACAAGAGTATGGGGCAGGAAGTTCTGAACCTAACAAGAGAGCTTGAGCTTTCTAAGCGTTACAGCCGTGCTCTGAGGCCCAGCATAAATGGACGAAGAATGGTCGATGTCCCTGTGACATCCACTGGCGTGCAGACAGATGCCGTAAGCAATGAAGCAGCAGAAGAAGAAACTCCAGCAGTGTTTATAAGGAAATCCTTCCAGGAGGAGAATCATATCATGAGCAATCTGCGACAGGTAGGTCTGAAAAAACCCATGGAGCGTTCTTCAGTGCTCGAGAGATATCCTCCAGCAGCAAATGAGCTTGCTATGAGGAAATCTTGGATACCGTGGATGAAAAAGAGGGAAACTGGGGCTCAGGCAACTCCTGATAAAGGAGCCCGGACCCACAGTAGTCCAGCACATCCTGGAGAGGTTGTCCTTTCACCAAAACAGGGTCAACCTCTTCATATTCGGGTGACACCAGACCATGAGAACAGCACAGCAACTTTGGAGATAACCAGTCCAACTGCAGAGGAATTTTTTTCAAGTACCACTGTCATTCCTACTTTGGGAAATCAGAAGCCACGAATAACCATCATTCCCTCTCCAAACGTTATGCCACAAAAAGGAAAAGGCAGTGAAAGTCCAATGGGCCCAGATCGTTCTATGTCTCCAGTCACTATAACAACGTTCTCCAGGGAAAAGTCCCCAGAGGGAGGGAGAGCACCCTTTGCCGACAGACCTGCATCGCCAATTCAGATTATGACAGTATCAACATCTGCAGCACCAGCAGAAATCTCTGTCTCTCCACAGTCACAAGATATGACCTTGGGAAGAGCTGTCTTCAAAGTAACACCAGAAAAGCAAACCGTCCCGACTCCAATCCGCAAGTACAATGCCAATGCCAACATTATTACGACAGAAGACAACAAAATCCACATCCACTTAGGTTCCCAGTTTAAACGTTCTCCCAGTGCTGTACCTGATGGTGCAAGTCCTGTGATAACAGTGAGACCAGTGAACATAGCAGCAGAGAAAGAAGTTGTGACTGGTACCGTCCTTCGATCACCTCGAAACAACTTGTCCTCGCGACCCGCAGCGAGCAAGGTGACAAGTACCATCACTATAACACCTGTTACAACGTCTTCCACACGAGGAACACAATCAGTGGTAAGCAGCCTAGTCTCATGATGTAGTCTTCATGGTAAGGAGAAGGGCAACTCTGGTTTGGGTTTGAGACATCAGAAGGAAAATGGGTGAGGTGAAGAGAAACTCTTGACTTCCCTACATTTGTTTCAGATACGAGCTTAATTATAAAATCAGAATTTGCCTGATTCATATATTTTTGTACCACTATTGAATGCTTCTATACTTTTGGTATTATCTCCTAAAGCAGTAATTTTCAGAGGAAGTCCCTTCAAAGTTACTTTCAAGTTATTTTCATAATGGCAATCCAGTAAAATTGAAAGTGAGAGACAGATGGACAAAGAATGATGGAGATGACGGAGTAGGAAATTGTATTTTTATTTTCTGTGATTGCAATTCCTGACTTTTGAAAATACTCCTCATGTTTTTTGGCTTGGCTGGTGGGTATTTAGACTGATCATGCAGGCTGGTCTTTCTTTGGTATAATCCCATTATAGTTATAATTCAGTTAATGTCTGCTCTAATACTGAACTCCAAAGGAATAAGTAAGGAGACATATTATCATTGCTTACAGCTCCAAGCCTCTTTCAGCCAGTGAATAGTAAAGCTCTTTTTGTTCCTCTGAACTTCCTCAAGTGCTGTATTACAATAGTGCTTCCTTTAACATATTTTTTTCTGCTTTCTCTCTGGGCTTCTGTGGTGGTACCCCAGCTTGCTTTTCCTACTTCAATCAGTTTCTCACCTCTGTCTTTAAGCACAGTGGGCAGTATTTATTGATAATCCTTCCCCCCGTTTATTACTGGATGCAGTTTTGTGTTGCTTTAGTTGGAAATACCCTGAGAAAGAAGAATTTAACTAAAATAGAAAACCATCAGTACTGTATTAGTCCAAAAACTTACTTAGCTAGACAGAGTCTGCAACAGATGCTTAGGGGAAGATTATTTTGAGTGGGTAAACACACAGTTTCCCTCAGTGTCTGTTCCCAGTTTTTGGCAATAGGTGGTTATTTCTTTCTGAACCAGGGCCTGTAGCAACATCTTTGTCTTTAATAGACGATGGCTGAGTTTTCTTCTATTTATTCTTTAAATTACTTTTTGAACTGATTTATACTGCTGTTTCCACAACATCGGGGGCAGTGAATTCAGTTGTGGGCTTTGGAAAAAATGCTCTTTTGTTCAATACCTTTTATGCAATACCTTCATTGTTTACAGCCTCTTTCTTGTATCTTGAAAAATACTGAATAGTTATCCCCTGTTCATTTGTCCATGCAGCTCAGGAGTCTGCCGACCCCTACAACACGCCTCTTCAGCCATCTCTTTCCAAGCTGAAATATCGAAGTGTATTTAAGATACACTTCCACACCTTTGCAGAGAGGCTGCCATTCCCATTTAAGCCTTCTGACATTAAGAAAACTTGCATTCATCATACAGATTTGTGGGTTGCACACGTGCTGTCTCTCTCCCCACATATATAATGTATTGTTGTACATTTACTGTACAGTGCTTTCCTACATATTAGAGGCAACTGTTCATTTTTTAAAAAGTCTTGAATTAATTAATTACAAGCTCCTTTGTCTCTCAGAAGCTTGGAAAACTTGTTTTTAAACTTTTCTTTTTAACTAGATGTCTGTCTCTACTGTGATGATGCACTGAACCATGGCAGACAAAACTTTTTGTTTTGTTTTTTTCTGGCTAAAAACTGGCTTCTTTCTTCATCCTTCCTGATTTGGAAGGTAAGGAAAATAGTTCAACCATAAGATTTACTTTATCTTATGCTTCCCTCTGCTTTTTAATGTCCCTAGTTAGATGAGCAGGCAACTTCGAACAAGCCCAAATGTGCCTTTTCCTCCCCAACCTCCTGCAAAAAAAACCAAAAAAGAAAACAAGTTGTATATTCCCCGTATTTTTTGCAAATTACTTTACAAACAGTCAGAAAAAACAAGTATCTGATCATTTACTCAGTAACCCTAGCAGAAACCAACATTGATACAATTTTGAGGGTTTAAGTTAACAAAATCAAACCAGACAAATTGATACACAGCTGCTTACTTTAGCTCACTGGGTTTAAGTTTTGTCTTAATGTTCCTCATACGAGATGCTTTGTACAATGTGCTAATGCAGTGCCAAGCTACAAAGGGGAAGTCTGAAATTGCTAGGTCTCATCTGTTTCTATAACAGATTTGTAGTTACCGTTTTCCTGTTTGAAAACATTTAGTTTTTCCCATTTGAATTTATAGAGTAATCTTCAGTGTGCACACACAGTACTTTTAAATGTTCAGCCTGAACTGTGGTGTCTGTCTGCATATGTGAGTCCAAAACCAGAGACTGTGATTTCATTGTGGACCCTCATGATTTTTGAATCCCATGAATCCCATGGATTAAGAGGGTTTCTGGTTGCATTGATTGACACTGACATACTCTATAGAGTACCTAGAGATTTATATTTTATTATATAAAATGAGACCCTGTCCAAAGAAAGACAGAGGCCTCTGAAGGAGAACATGAGAAATTTTTGAGCATTTAATCAAGAAAAAACAAAAAAGGCACCCCTCAGTGACAATATCTCCACTGGTGCCTGGACTCACTGGACTCAAATGTTTTGGAAGTGCTTCCTGTTGTGCCTGCTGGACAAGCCCAAGGCTGGCCAGCTGAACAGCAGGTCTCATCACAACAGTCCCACAGGGGTCTCCATGGTAGGAGCTGATGTGATGGAGACTATTTGATCAGTTGGATTGAGTTCTGCATTTAACAGAACCATCACCACTTTGATGAAAAAAAAAAAGAAAAAGAACCAAACCCTAAAATGGCAATTGCCTTTTCTATGGCAGCCTATGGATTTAGACAGTTCCCACTGAAGTAGAAAACAGGGGGTTGGTTCTCCTTAGCTTGATTAGAGTCAAACCCACTCCTAGGGAGATACTTGAACTACCCTAGCAGACCTAGGAGATTATTTTTTTATTACAGGTGGACCACAGAGTATATGGAGACCAAAATGAGCCTGAAACTCTGTAGCCTGGTTGTGCCTTAGCACATTGGCCCAAATTCCTGTTCCCAGGACAGTTCATACAGTTTACAGTAAAAATCCCACAGTATTAAAAACAAATATTCTTTGTGGACAAAACCCAAAACAAACTGTGGTGCCAATATCCTGTTTTTTGATTCAGACCTTTTATTTGGTGGTAGGATTGCTGGTGAATTTGGATCTTCTTTGGCTACCAGGATAGGTGTCAGTCTTATAATCACGTAATCCCTGTGCTCCCCACCTCCTACAAGCCTGACATCAGTGCCAGCTGTTTATGCTGCCAGGCTCCACAGTGACTTCAGTGCCATGCAAATCTGCAGAAAGCAGAGGGAATCCTGGCTGCAGCAGAGCCAGCATAGTGGCACAGCACCAACCATGCACAGCGTCCTGTGACCGGAGCAGGAAGGCACAGCTGAGAGGCTGTTGGGTGCCTGAGCGAACTAGACACGCATTTATGCAGCTATAAGGCTACTTTCATTTGGGCAGCATTTAGTTTGAGGTCAGCATCTAAATGTAGCTCTTTGTAGGTGACCCAGATATGCTCTAAGCATCTGCTAGAGCTGCTGGAGATCCAGGGGTCAGCTCATTTGCCCGTGCAGAGGTGTGTGGTGCTGGCTGTGTGTCCTGTGGCAGTTGAGACACATATTTGAGGCTGGGAGGCATAGCACAGACCTGTACCTTTCTGCTATGGCAGCTGATGGGACACCTCAGATGGCACAGGATGCCTCAGTGTGGGCACCTGAGTCAGCCTGTTGTCATCAGTCCCCTTGTCATCACTGAGGTCTGTGTGCTGGCTCCATGGAGACTGGAGTGCGATTTCAGCTGAGATTTCAGCTAGCTTCAGTGTGAGCTGAATTGCCCACTGGGGTCCACTGACTGTATTGGCTAGTTCTCCAGTCCCACTCTTTCAGGATGCAATTGCCTAAACATACTTTTTTAGTGTCATTTTAAGTGCCTACCTAACTTCCAGCTGCTTTATCAGAGATTGCATGTCTCCTTTCTCCTTGGGTCCTGTGGCTCATCTGCCAGCTCTAGCTTGAGTAGCCCAGGGCATCTCAAATTACACTAGGTGTCTGTTGGTCACTGAACTGAACCATTTCTGTCCAGGGCAAGCTGGGCCCTGATCTGATCAGGAACAAATGCTGAAAATCACCTTTGTTCTTAAAATATTCCAAAGTCAATGTGTGCATAAAAGCACTGGTGTGTGTCTGTAAAATGCACCAAGCAAGATCTGTTACAAACTACTAAAACATGCTAAATGTTTTGTATATTCAAATTGCTTTTCTTCCTTTAATGGGACTGTCCAGCCTTACTGCAACTTCACAGGTTAATAAAACCTGCCAGTGTCCTTGGTGAGGGCTGATGATTGACTGAACCAGCTCAGCAGCTGTGTGTGTTCATCTCACTCTCAGTAATGTCTTTAGTAACCTCACTCGGTCCCCGTGGTGTTCGAACACCACATACTGCCTCACTAGGTCAGAGCCAACCCACATCACCCAGCGTCCTATGGGGTCTCATCTCATGCGCTCCATGCTAGCTGTGTAAGAGTTCCTTTCTGTTTGGATCCACATTCCTGGATCAAGCAAAAGGCAGCAGCCTACAGACAAACAGAGCTGGAAGGAATGGTCTAGAGTTTTTTTCTTGGAAGGAATGACGAAGAGACAGACAGCCCTGTGGGTTTTCTGCCAGACAGGACAGACACAGGGGAGAGTGTCCTCTGCTTGCCTGCCCTGTCACGCACCAGAGGGGACTGCCGGCTGGGCTGGAGAGGCACCTTTGTGCCATTTCACTTGGCAAACACAAAATACTTAAGCAACTGTGTGTGAAGCAGGCATTAGCTTCCATAGGATGAACATGTTAGTATGCTGTAAGGAACGCAACTAAGAAATTTGAACCAAGTTAGAGTTCTTTTCAAAGTGCTTTTGAGTGATTTAGCCTTGAAATGAGTAACTTGAAAGCACCCAAATCCTCAGTTAATAATTTACATGTGAATAAAGCTGAAGAAATGCCTGAGATTCCAGCTACTCCATTTGATTGCCTCATGTTTACACACTGTGAAACTCTTTCAGGGAGTACAAGATGTTTGTCATTTGGGTTCCCTGGGATGTTGACATATTTTCCAAGGCTGATGGAATGTATTTGCATGTTTTGCCCTACACAATTGTATGGGCCTAACTTGTTTTGACATCTACATGTGAGTTCCATATTAGCCTTTACACTGCTATTGTAAATGTTGCTCTTAGTTATTGAAAATGGCTTCCTTCCTGTCAGGCAGACTGCATTCAAGTTTTCCAATTGTGATTTTTTTTGAGTGTACACATGGGGTTTTGAACTGTTCTTAGAAGATTAAGGAATGGTTTTCCTTTGCATACTCAGGATGCAGACAGAAAGCTCTGATGCTACTGACTGAAAAATGTTGGAGAGAGAAAAGTGCTCCTTTGTTGAGCGTTTTTACGAGCATTTTTTAGTAAATGTGCAAATACATGTTGCAGCTGACACGATCCCTTAATCGAGTCTATGTCAGTAGTTTACTTTTATTTTGCTTAAGTGTCATAAGTTACAGGGTTTAGTAATTTAGCAGATGGGCCTAGCTAGAATTCCAGGATCTTATGAGAATTGTTCTCTTTCATTAGATCAAAATCTTCATCCGTTATCTGAACAGAAAACAATCACATATGAAAGTCAGCGAAGACACTGAAGTTGTCACCATGAATATTTGTGTCTGTATTGCACACTGCAGGAGATAAAGCCCATTTTCCTTTCAGAATTGTCATGTTTAGAAATATTCTCTTTAGGTCATGGTTCATAGGAGGTAGCTTCCAGTTTTGACCTTGCAGAGTACGTGCATCATTATCTGGTCAACAGAGACAGAAAATGCAATTGGCCCTTTTGAATCTTTTTATCCTATCCAAGTACTCCTTGTGCGTTTACAGGATGGGATTCAGTTGCCTAAGCATATGAACTGATTGCAACTTCAAAGCTATGGGATAGCTCTGGCCTGGCCTCTGTCTCAGACTCCAGAAGGGCACATGAGCCATGTTGGGTCTGCCTGCCCCAGACCAAACACTTAGGCCATTTTTATATATATTTTTTTAATTCTGAAGTACTCACACTTGAGGATAAGTGTGCTTGATAGGTTGTTGGCCAGGGCAGCAGATTGGCAGAAACAGTAAAATGACCATGTCCACACTGCCATGAGGTATCCCTGGAAATCTAGGTTGGCTGCTTCGCCTTCACAAGAGTTCATTAAGTTGTGGGTGGGCTAGAGGGGGAGAGCCTTTTCCTACATCCTTCCTACCACAGTCACAGGAAAAGGAAATCCCAATCTTTGCTCTGTCTCTTTCTCTCAACCCCCCTGCTCTTCCAGTGCAGAAATAAGTGGCCCCAGCCATGACCCCAGCATACTTTGTGAAGTAAAATTCAATTTTATCTATAATGCTAAGCTATCGTGCCCCAGCTCTGAAAATATGGCAGTTACCCTGGGTTCAGTGTTAGCCTCACATGGCTATACTGTTTTGAGGACCCTTGTTAGTCTCTGTACACAATGCTAATATTGTACCTGTCTGACAACTAAGCCAGTGTTGTGGTATCCTCTAAGGTCAGCCTGCACTGTGTTGTGGTGTGGAATGGGAGTTTTGCAACGATTCCCATCCTGATCCCACCTTGATTCAAAACACTGGACCTCAGATCTGGGAAACTCATTTGATCTCGACTGTACCTTCAGCCATATTCTAGCAGTACGTGCCACAGCCAGATTCCAAATGTGAACGTTACTTTGCTAATGGGTATGATTTGGAATAGTGTTGCTTAAGAGATAAATGAAGAACCGATGAAAAGTGTAAGGTAAGAATACATGAGAAGAAAAAGTCCTCCATTCATGGCATTTTTCTCTGTCTCTCTCTTTTGCAGACAGGCCAGGATGGGTCATCCCCGAGACCTACACCCACCCGCATTCCTGTGTCAAAAGGTATGAAAGCAGGAAAGCCAGTAGTGGCAGCCCCGGGAGCAGGAAATGTGACAAAATTCGAGCCTCGTGCCGAGACTCAGTCTATGAAAATAGAACTGAAGAAATCTTCAGCCAGCAGCTCTGCCTCCCTGGGCGGGGGTCAGGGCTGATGGCAGTGGCTCAGGGGGTACGTTCTGCAGGTTTTACTGCTCCCATGGAAGTCAGCCCCCCTGTCTATGTAGTTGCTCACGTTTGCCTGTACTAATGAAGTCCTGCAGCTGTCACTTACAAAAAACTAATAAGTGTGCGCACTGACTACTTAAGTAACAATATCCTTTTGTTTTCTTGAACTCAAGTTTAAAAAAGGAAAAAAAAGCCATCATAAAGGCAGTTCTTGTATGCCAGGAAGATTTTCAGTCTAGGAAATGAGAATGGTGCAGCTAAACTAGGTTATTAATCTAGTTCAGGAATTCTTAATGATGGACTTGGTCATTTGAAGGAAGTTTGGTCACTTTTACTGGTTGTCTTTCACCTTAACGGATCACTTTGCACCTTTGCTACTGCATGGGACACTTTTCTTCCTGCCTGTGATCACATTATTGAAATGCCACTTGGCCTAGGGAAGCAATGCCAGGAGACAGTGCATTTGAGGTCCTGTTTTACTGAAAGCTAGTACCTCAGCTGTGGGAGGGAGGGGAAGAGAGAAAGGATGGGCACTATGTGACCCGCCTTCTCTCGAGGAGCCTCCCATCCGAGTTAGCATTTCTCAGTGGTGAGGTGCTTTCTCAAGATAGTTACAGAATTTGGGGGCGTAGGGATGTAGCACAATGTTTGGCAGCAGCAGTGTTAAGCACCAACTTAATTCTTCCAGAGGGGATTAACATTTGTAGACAGTACTCAGAACCGGGTCCCTGACTTACACACACTGGGTACTGCCAGCTCAGGGCTCAGATGAAGCTACGTGAGCCAAAAAGTGTTTAGTCTTTAGCAAAAGCTGAAGAAACACTGATCTGGCTAAAATCAATACAGTCCATTTATGCCTGCTCCAAAGACCACTAACGCTATGAAGCAAGTCACTCTGTTGACTTAACTAGGTTTTCAGTTGTTGTTTTCTTTGTTGGGATCTTATAATTAAACCTTAGTTGTCAAGCATCTGTATGTCTTACAGGGGAAGTCAATACAGACTGCTGGTGGCAGGAATTGCTATCTAAAGACACAGCTCAGGTACAGACAGTGAAAGAGAGGGTTTGATAAGGAAGTTAGTCTCATTTTTCAGTTTATAATATTTTGTCATAAATACAGACTGCCTCACAATACCATGGTGATTCATTGTTTTTCCTTCCCTCTTTGTAATTTCCTCATTTATATGCTTGCATTTTTAAAGCATGTTCTAAGAAATTGTTCCAGCATGGAAATAGTGTGGATGCCCATGATTGTTATGATTTTTTATTTAATAACAGTAAAGTTATTAAAGGACATTTCCATTAAGCGATCAATTTCCACAGAAGAAAGTCTCAACCAAAAGAAATGGAGCCAAGCAGACTGATAAGTGATGGGTTTAAAGTTTGTATAATGCTTCAACCATCTCAGCAAGCTGTGAAGGACCCAGTGGTTGAAACAGCTTTCAGAAAGCAAGGCGGGAAGACCACCCATAAATAATAAATACAATTCACAGAAAGGAAAATGCACCAGTCGGTGAAATATGAAATGGCTTTCTGTCTAGGAGAAGAGATTTGATGGAAGTATCTGTCACAGAAGGTCAACAAAATTATATTCATCCAAGCACTGTTTAGTTTTCAGTCTGTGCTTTGCATTGCTCTCCAGTTTAAGATTCAAATATAAAGCTAGTATTTTATTATTTGCATGAAGGGCATTTTTTAATTTGCCACATCAAAAAAGAAGTAGGTTTTGATTTTTTTACATATGTAGCACCTACAGTACCTGTTAATTCGAAGGTTCTGGTTCCTATGACATCCAAAAATCAGATGAATATTTCCTAACACCCTATTCAGTATTTCAGATAAAACTTGGAAACTGGAATTATCAAGCAATATGAGTTACTGTTTCAGAAATACATCAGATGCTCTCAAGTAATTCTTATCACTTGAAAGCCTCAGTATGTCAATAAATTGTTGCTGAGATCTTACTGTTCTTGTTGTAACACGGATTTTTTAACAGATGTTTGAAGAAAACACATTTTTAAGAGCTTTTTCCTGGATATTCACTCTAAATACTGGCATGGAAGCAAGTCTTAAGGTCAAAACAGTCATTTAAATAATATTGTGAACATGAGCCCCAAGCTAATGTGGCTTGATACAGTGATGAACTACAGCTGCCTTAAGCCTTCCTTATATCAAAGAAACTTAGTTCCTCAGTTAACTGTTGCTGCACTCAAGGCAATGTTCTGTGCATACCTGTGGTTGAAAAATTTGTTTTTGTTTGAGGTCTAAGAAACTAATTCACCCAAAGAAACAAGCCAGCCGCACAGTACCTGAAATCCAGGGCACACAAGCTGGTTCAACTAGAGCCAGAACTGCAGGCGCAATCTGGGGATTGCTCCTGTGGAGTCAGTAGGATTTGATGAGACAGATTTGAGAAATTCCAGACAGGTCAGACTGAGGATCCTGTTATTTTTCCCCGGGCAAGCACAACAAAAAGGAACTTTCACTCCACAGCAGAAACCTAAAGAGCTGGAATCAGGCAGCTGGTTTAACTGTTAGCTAAAAATAGGTATTTAGTTATAAATTTTAACATCTGTTTTAATTGAACTTATCCTTGTTTCTTAAAGGTAGAAGAAGGTTAAGATGAAGAAAAAAAAAAGCCTGTAGTTCAGAAGTCTCAAAATTTGAAGCGTAACTCTCTGTATTATATTGGAATTTCCTCTAAGTCTGAAGGCAATTATGTTTAGTGACTACAGTAAGATTCTCCATTCAATAGGTCAGGTCCAGAAGACAGTTTAAACAACCAAGTCTAAAGACAGTATCTAAGCCCCAGAGGCATCCTGAAGATCTTCCTGATGTTCTTCCACTGCCTTTGTCTAGTCAGTGTTTCTGTTGTGAGTTAACTCTAGCACTGCAGCCTCTGAACCTCACCAAGATCCATAATCCAGGTATTCCTGTATTTCTTCTAAGAGCTTCTAAGTCAAGCCACAATTTCTTGGTCACTTAAAGTCAGGATGTAATCCCACTCTGGAGGGAAAGCTGTAGTCCTGTCTTTGTCATCTCCAGCCAAGAAAATGCTCACTTAGTCACTCAACATGTGTCCCTTGAGCTGGCACAAGTGTTTGAACCTAACTGGGGAACTGATCCGAATTAAAAGGAATCTGGCAAAACAAAGAAAGGCTAGCTTCAATATAGCTTAGTTCCAGGCTCTCAGGCCAGAAAAAGAAGGAAGGCACAGGAAACCAGGGGCTGTTTTAAAGTGACTGGAATCATGAATTCTTCCTAGTAGATAAATACCACAGAAATGCAGGGGTATTGCTACTTATTTTAAAAAATTTTTGATTGAAACCTTTTTTCAAATGTAGGAGACAGATCCCCCTTCCCACCAATACCTGAGGAGACTCAAACTCACATCAGCTGCAGGCAGGTTCACCAATGGCACTGACAGACTGAGGAGGGGAAGAAGGTGGCATTCTTATTCCCTCCTTTGAAGGCTGGGCTGTTCTGCATGAAGTGCTTCAGTATTCACTGAGCAGAAACAAGTGAGTGGTTGAGTGATCAGGATATTGAACTAGGAGGAGGGAGCCCCCCTATTTTCATGTCCTTGTTCCAAAGGCTGCCTTTGAGCCCAGCCTTTTGTGAAAAAAAAAGCTTATAAGATGAAGTGTCTGTGTTCGTCCATCGTTCCATCTGTCCTTCCCTGATGAATAACACTGAACACATCAACCAATTTCAACCAAACCTAACAAAGCAATAGGAGTCTTCAGAATAAGAATTTTATCCAGTTTAATGAAAAGGGCGGCAGAGAAGAGGAGCAAGATCTTAGCAGTGCCCCACTGCGCGGAAGAGTAGAGCATGAGCTCACCTTCATACAGGATCAAAGAATGAACACAAGAGAGTGATGTCAGAAGTACCACAAGGACAAGCTTTGTTCAAACCTCAGATTTGACAAGGCAACAAAGAATCCAACTGTGATACACCAATCCATAGGAAAATACTAGGGCCTTTATTTACAGGGCTTTTTTGTATTCTACATTAGTGGATTATAATGTGGAAAACAAGCTTTCCTAAGTGATCATCTGGAATCACTCATCCTCATACTTTCTCTCTCTTACCTTTTTTTCTGTCATTTTGTTTGTTGTTTGTTTTTTTTTAATGAAGTGGAACAATTTCAGTAGCAAAACACACTCAACTCAGAGTCATAATGATAGTTAAAATGGTTCGTCAGGAAACTAAGGTGGTTGAGAACCAATCTTTGCATTTTTAGTAGTTTTCAACATCGGCTGAAGAAATATCCTGTTTTGGCTGATGGCATGGCCATATAAGCAGTTGTGATAAGCCAAGCACTGGGAACATAGGACAGCAGTAAGGTGAAGAGGGGGAAGAGTAGGGAAAATGCCAACTCATTCATAAGCAGCACACATGGACCAAGAAAGTCCTCAGTTCTCCGGGTGATCTCTCTGATTTTAAATTTAGTTCCTAATAAGTTTTCTACTGTGTTTCCCATCACCAGAATTACTGCTACATGTGAGTATTGCTAATGTAGTCATTAGCAGATCAATACATTTGAGTAAGTGTGACTAAAAATGAAGGAGCACAGAGCTTCAACCCTCATGCCTGAGGGATTTCTCTCAAAATTGGTAAACATGCTAAGTTAACGGTAGAGGAAAAACAGATCTTCATTTATTTTGCGCACCGTTTTTCCTTTTGCGACACCCATTAGTGTGAATTTTCAAAAATCAAACAACACTTTGTGAATCTTCTGAACATGTCCACAGAATATGCATGTTACTGTATTTAAACCGCAAACCACTTACAGCTAATAGTAATTAGCATCATGTGAGTAATTAAAGCCACATTAATATATTGATTCATGCCAACTGGATGCCAAGTCATAGGTCACTGCCTGAAATACACTACTAATGTTCAAAAACATGCTCAATATTTACATGATTTCTGATCAGATGTGGAAGAGCATGTCTTTAAAGAGAGTAAGCTACCTGCTGGGTTTCAGGTACTTGGCATAAACCGCAACAGTCAGGACAATTTTCAGACCAATTATATGTTCCCATCACACATCAGTGGCCAATTTCATTGAGTTGCTTTGAAATACGTAGTTTTCTGGCAAGAGTTTCTGTGAGCTCATCTTTCAAACTTGTTTTCATTTAGGGGAATGGCTTTTTCCCCTACGTCAATGTGAGTTATCCTTATTCCCTTAATTTTGCCTGAGCTCTCTCAGGCAAAACTATATGCAACATTTCTCATTACAGATGTTAACTTCACTTTGAATCTTACTCCCTGCACACTGCTCTTAACCTGGCTTTTTTTTGAAAATGCCACCAGGGTTAACTACTGTGAGGTTCAGAACTATCAGCTCTGGGAGTCAGGTGTTAAACACTCAGGTGTGAATTGTTCTCCAAACAAAAAAACTCTCATTGGGATTTTAAAAATAAAATTACTGATGTATGTTCTCTTCTGTTGCTTGGGCGTGTGCTCTGTGGCACATACATTTTTGTATTACCTGGTGTTACTTGTTTGTATATATTATAAGAAGAAATTAAACTTTGTATGTTAAAATGTCAGTTTATGTGCTTCATTATGTGAACTGGTATCCTGATGAGTTTCCTGGAGAAGTTCTGATTTACATCAGTGGGACTGAAAGCAGAATTAGTTGTTTCACATTAACTGTCATGAAAATAAATTGTTTAAGTTAATTCATAGCTCCTAGAACTATTCACATCTATAACCCTAAAAAAAATTATGTAATCATATCATTCAGATATAATCATATTCCTACAGAAGCTGGTCCAAAAGAACTCTTACAAAATATGCCCTACTCTAATTTTAGCTTAATAGCTGCTCAGACACCTCTTTTAGTAACTACAGTATGTGTGTGTGTGTATAATATATATGTATATATATCTGTAAGCATTTCAAATACAAACAACTGATAGACAATTATTTGATTTTTTAAAAATTGTTTCTCCTACTCATGCAAAATTGCTGTATTGGGCCTGTAGGAGGAAGACAGATTGAGAAACCTGCTGTAGTTTTGCTGTTCATTCAGTGACTGAGCCTTAACAAGGAGCATGATATTTTTCTGCTCTCCAATTAGTTTTTAGAATTTCAAGTCTAAACTCCATATTAATATATAATGTGCATAGCAAATATTAAGAAAATAATTGTTTCATATAGAGTTCACGTGACTCCCATTGAAATTAGGGGAGAGTTTGCCTGAGGTTACAGTCTGATATTATATAAATGCAGCTTTTAACATCGTATTTCACAAAAGCTTCAAGCTAGAACAGCACTGGTTGTAAGGTAAATTCATACAGTAGTCTGTGGTTCTTTCACATTCACTGCTCAAATGTGGTAGAACTGGTATATATATCTAAGATGTTGAAAATCATTTGTTAATGATATATTGTATGGAAAATAAATACTTTCAGTCTGGGAAATTCTATTATTTCATTTGCCTTAACGTATTGTCTTGGATGTTGCCTCAACACTGCTTTTCTGATTCAGGAATCACCATCAGCACTATGATCTGCCATCTAGTGGCAAAGTTCTGGCAGTAAGAGTACGTGGAAAATATTTTCATTTTTCTTTCTTAAGTTATAATATAACTTAAACATCTTGCAAATATTAGTTAGGAAGCAAAAAAAGCAGAAGTCAATAAAAATGTCAAAGGCAATAATGATTTGATTAGTGACATTTCTTGGGTCGTGTACATCTTGAAAAATCTTAAGACTATTAAAAAGGGAAGGAATCTTAAGAAAAATAATTTCCTGCATAAAACACAATTTTTCAGAGAAAAATGTCATTGATAGCTAAATTCTTATATTAAAAAAGTTGCCTGTAAGAGCCATGTATACAGAATAGAAGAACGGACCAGGTCATTAGTACTTCAGCAGAGCCAGGAATTAATCAGGATCAGGGACCTCCTATATTATATATAGGCCAAAGTTAAATCCAGCCTTTTGAAGAAATGGCCAACACTTATTTGCATGCTGTGGCTGAAATTTATTCCCATTAAAGTCAGTAGCAAATTCAAGAAGACTTGCTGAATAAATCCAGCATAGGTTTGTAAGCCAAGTTTAAATAGAAAAAGTGAGAAATGGTCCCGTACGTCTTCCTCATCTCCATTTCAGAATTGTCATCAGATTTATGATGGATTTGCTTAGACAGGGTACAAGACATCCAACTCCAAGTCTTCCTTGTGGAACTGAAACTTTAGTGTCCCTGTGGTTTAATCCATTGAACTGTATTTCTCTTTTCCCTATGGACGACCAAATGATAGTCTTGACATCAAAGTGGAAGCAAGGGGGCTCTGGGCCCTAGACAGGAACTAATTTAGTTTCCCTCTGTAGCATTAGCCAGGACAGTTTTATCAAGCAGTGATGTGAGGGTAAGTCTGTGAGATGTTTCTAGAAAAATGCCTAGCACTGCCACTGTAATTGTTCTTCTTTAAAGTAACTTGCAATGAATGCATTTGCAGTTTCGTAAACCCAAATGTTTTGCTCTCTTTTCTTTTAGAGAGTGTCATCATTCACCAGTTACGCATGAACTCTAGATGAGTTACGGCCCCGCTAGAGCTCCCTGTGTGCACTACCCTCCACGCCTGTGGGATGGATCACTGTAAAGCTCCCTGCCATCAACACCAGGGTCACTTGTGCTACTGACTATTCATGGAAGTATTAGTGCTTCCATTACATTTTATATATTTTTTTTTTCTTGGTAGAGCTTTAAAAATGAAGGGCCTTGCTGGCATTTTGAAAGTACCTAGTCAGAGAGAGAGAAGCATTCTTTCTGCCAGCTGAATTTCACTTTTATTTGCAAAGCCTAAGGCATGTGCTTGATTTTGTTTGATATTTGCCATATAATTTATTTTTATAATACACTTTGTAAAGTAACTGTCCCAAAGTTGCAATTCCTGTTGCTCATGGCGCATTTATTTGTAGAATACACTGTTAATTTGCAATTTGATATTTTTGTAATAGAGAGTTTGTAAAGAAAAATGTAACTACAGCAATGTTTTGAGTTTAAGTGGAAAAGTATTCAGCACTGCTGTATGGAATTTGTACTATTGCAGAATATTTCTTGCACTGTGTGATGGTTTGGCATAAAATTAGGTATTAAAGTCCAATGCCTTGAAATACAACCAGGTTTGCTCATTTTAAACAATGTAAGCCAGTTTTTAAAGCTGTGATTTTTTTTAATGTAAAGTATGTTTTTACTTCTGCCTGTACCAAAAAAAGGTTGATTTTCATTACACTGTAACTAATAAATTTTCACAACTATGCAAATATAATCAAGTGTTTGCATTTTAACTCCAGTTGCTTAAGGCTGGCAGTGCTCATCTCTGTATTTGTTTATGGGGACAGAATTATGGGTTTGGAAGTTCCTTTTTTTGACTTATGTCTCATCTGGTGTCACAGTGATGTACAGAGTAAAACTGATTCATAGAATCCTAGAATGTTTTGGGTTGGAAAGACCTTAAAGATCATCTAGTTCCTAACTCCCTGCTGTGGGCAGGGACACCTTCCACTAGACTGGGTTGCTCAGAGCCCCATCCAACCTGGCCTTGAACACTTCCAGGGATGGGGCATCCACAACTTCTCTGGGCAACCTGTTCCAGTGCGTCACCACCCTCACATGAAAGAATTTCCTCCTAATACCTAATCTAAACTGTCTTTCAGTTTGAAACTATTCCTCCTTATTCTGTCACTACATGCTCTTCTAAATAGTCTCTCTCCATCTTTCTTGTAGGCTCAGAAATTAAGGAGAGGGATCAATCACTAAGCCGTTAATGACTTGATTGTTTCTAATCTTGTGCATCACAGCACTGGCAGAGATGTTTGACTGGTACAGTCAGAATCTTTAGTCCTGGACTAGCAGGACTGTAAAACTTAGACACCATGCACTCTGCACATACTGAAGGGCCCCTTTTACACTGGTAGCTGTAGCTTCTCAAGTAGCATCCAGAGAGTTCTGTGGCAGCTATACTTAATATGGTTTTTGAATTAATTATATCTAAAACTACATACAACCCAGGCAGGGTCTTTTTTTTCTTATACACTTCATAATCAATTATTTTTAATATAAGTCATTGGCATATATTTAAAATACTGCAGATTTTTTAACTGCAGAAGCTACTGGGAGAAACTACTTTTTTGGAAAGGAAAATGGTGATGCTTGAAGGAGATGTGCTGTGAGACGCCAGAAAGAGTACATTAACTCAGCATCCCACTGGGATGACTAGGTCAGTCCATCTTCAAAGCTGGAATATTGCACTGCTGTGTATTCAATTTGATCTTCACTGGAGCCATGGGAGCTGTTTTTTCCTTCTACATATGAGTTCTGCAGCAAATGCTAACATTGTAGAGAAGCAGGATATTCTGAGATATGCCTTGGACTTGATCTCCATTGTAAAGGGTTTGCTAATACAGCTATACTGAGGAATCAAAATAAGCACTGCTTATCCTGGCAGAAGAGTAATTTTGTTGGTATATCTTATGCTTAGCTAGTACACCATGATTTTTAAGGAGTGGATTTTTTTTGTACAGCAGACAATGTATGCCAATAATATAGCTGTGTCTGTAGATCATATTTTAGAGCAATCCGAGAACAATTCCAGCTTTCAGAGAGCAATACAGCTGAAGTGAATAAAGTTTAGTGTGTGCCGCATAGTGTTTACTGCTCAGTAGAATGAATATTGTAGTGACCCAGATCTTGTATTTTCAAAACATCACTTTAGAATCAAAACCTGTATATGTTAAGATCTACACTGAGCTCATCTGGAATGAAATTCCTGTCTATTTGAAAGTGACAGTGACACGCCCGAAATAAACTTCAGCTTTTAAATATGAATAAGCCATAAGTAAAATCATATTCTGAAATTGACTCTACATTTAAAAGGTCCAAATCAAAGTAGAAAATATTTTTCCTTGTCTAGATTTTAATATAAAGCCACTTCAATATGAGTGTAAGTTTATGATACCTAAACAAATGGCAAATATATTTTTAAGTTTTTAATCTTCACAAAATAAAGATTTGTTTAAAGCATAAATACTTCATGATATATTTGAAATAATTTTGATGAGCTGCAGCACTTTGGAGTAGGAGGCTGGTGATTTCATCTTCAATGCATTTATGTTCTTGGTCAATTTTTTACATTACCTTATTTGGATATGAATTTAAGACAAATAAGTAATAAAAGTGCATTAGCCACATAATTAGCCTGTATTTCAGAGACACTCAGGAAGAAATCTATTAATATAGACTAAAGGTGATTAATTTCTACAAGTATTGTCATCCTAAAGGAGGTAATCAAGAAGTGCTTTCAGACTAAGACAATGAAGAGGCTGCCTTGGGCTAAAGATATCAGTAGCTTTGAAGTAATAGAAAACCAGTGAAAGATCTACTTTTCTCCTAAAGATCTCTTCCTGTCTAAAGAGGATTGAAAGACCTCTGTGGGTATAGTTATAGGTGATAAAATACAATGTTTCAATCTATTAAAAAATCTCAAATACTTTGATTTCTAGGGAGAAATTATGCAGCCTGTGAGTTTTCCTTTTGCCTTGCTGTGAAATATAATTGGACAAATTTAACATGCCCTTTCTTGCCAGTCTTCTCACACCTGGCAGCGTCAGGTCCCAGCTTCCCAATATTGCCTCTCCGTTATCCTGCTGCCAGAGAAATTTCTTGCCATCTCTCAGCACAGAGAGAGATGCAGTCTTATTCCTTTGGCATCCCAGGTTGAGCTTCCCTGATTCTCTGTAAGGCTGTGGGAATAAATATTGCCATAGCTGAAGGTGGTAATGGAAAAGATAATATAATAAAGAAAAGGGTGATATTAGGGACAAGCAGCTTAGCTATGGGGAATGGAAGCAAAAGGTGGGGCCCACAAGATAATGGAAAAGATAAACTAGGAATGAGATATAGTTTTACCACAGATGACACAAGGAATACTTGTGGATTAACTTTTGTACCCTATAGAGTTTTTTAGGCACCGAATTAATTCTTAAATTTTAGATGCTTATATGTCTAAATTCCCTATGCTGTCTATGACAAGAGGCCTTTTGAGCCTCCGCAGAGGCTCATTTGCACAAGTCATTTGCTCCCCCCAGTGGTCTTGGCTTATACTCTGGCTGTTGCAGAGAACTAAAAGGCATTTATTTTAGGGAAACTGTTCTACAGGCAGCTAAAAAGTCTTAAGACTGGAACTACATGCTTACAAAGTTATTAAATAATTCTAATTATTTTTCCCTAAAGTCAAGTAAATACATAAATACTTGCCGAAAGTGGATTTTGGTTACACTCTAGAGACTACAGAGGAAGGACTACAGAGTCCTCACAAAGAGTAATGCAGAAGTGCCAATAAAGTGAGAAACATGGACTTTCAATGTCGCATTAGGATGAGGAAAGCCTGCTAAGGCAAGTATTCTGAGATACAAATACATACTCCTGCACTGCGTTCCACAAGGTGACTGTTTCTTCACAGGAAGGGTGTTAAGCATTGGAATGTGCTGCCCTGGAAGGTGATGGAGTCACCGTCCCTGGAGGTGTTTAAGAAAAGACTGGAATGTGGCACTTAGTGCCATGGTCTTGTTGACATGCTGGTGTTTGGTCATAGGTTGGACTCGATGATCTCAGAGGTCTTTTCCAACCTAATTGATTTCATGATTCTGTGATTCTATGTAATGCAATCAGATTAGCTCCTAAGGGCAATGCAACAACTCTGACAGGAACATCCATATGTATAACTATCTGAACGGAGGGTGTCAAGAGGATGGAGCCAGGCTCTTCTCAGTGGTGCCAACCAATAGGACAAGAAGCAATGGGCAGAAACTGATGCACAGGAAGTTCCACCTGAATATGAAGAAGAACTTCTTTACTGTGCGAATGACCATTCACTGGAACAGATTGCCCAGAGAGGTTGTGGAGTCTCCCTCACTGAAGATATTCAAGCACCTTTCGGATGCAATCCGGTGTGATGTGCTCTAGGATGACCCTGCTTGAGCATGGAAGTTGGACTAGATGACTCTCTGTGGTCCCTTCCAACCTGATCAATTCAATTTACTGCACTGATTCAGTCACACAGTTCCTGACAGCTGACCAAAAGTGGTGGTTAGCATGCACGGCTCCGCTAAGCTCTCACAACTCTCCTGCATTATTACGTCTCTATAGTTGCACTTCTCCATTTTCGACCCATTGGATGCTGCCTTTTACCAGCACCCCTCCCCATGGCAATGGGAGGACGAGGCGCGGGAGAGGGCCCTCCTGGAGCGCTGGGCGGGGTGAGGAGGCTGCGGGCCCAGGCCTCGCCCGGACTATGGGGCACAAGACGGCTGGATTTAACTTTGCCCTGTGTGTAATACAGGAGATCCCTGCCCGGAGCCCTGCCCAGGTCGGCAGCGCCTGCGCGGCCAGCGCACAAAACATTTGAGGACCGACTGAGGGAGCTGAGGTTGTGAGAAAAGGAGGCTCCTGGGGGACCTCATCGCTCTCCACAACTCCATGAAAGGAGGCTGTAGTGGGGTGGGGGTCGATCTCTTCTGCCGTTCCTGCAGTGAGAGAACAAGAGGAAATGGCCTGAAACTGAGACAGGGAAAATTCAGATAAGATATCAGAAAAAAATTTTCACTGTTAGTGTGCTGAGGCATTGGAATGAGCTGCCCAGGGAGGTGTTGGAGTCACCATCCCTGGACGTGTTTAAGAGGCGTCTGGATCTGGCGCAGGGTGCTGCGGTTTAGAGGCTCGGGGGTTACAGTGGTAGTGCTGGGTGGGTGGTAATACCGCGTGACATCGCAAATCTCTCCCAGTCTCTATGATCCCACGATTCCCTAATCCCGCGCTTTAGGGAAGGGCGCGCCCCGTGCGCGTCACCAGCCGCGCGCCTGCCGGCCCGCGCCGCTGCCGAGTGCGCAGGCGCGGTGCCCGGTCACATGTGCGGCGGTGCCGGTGGTGCGGGCGCCATGGCGGTGAACTACAGCGCCAAGGAGGAGGCGGATGGGCATCCCTCGGGCGGTGTCGGCGTCCCGGGCGGCGGTGCCGTGGGCAGCAGCGGCGGAGGGGGGGCCGTGAAGACTCGCAAGCCCGACAACACGGCGTTCAAGCAGCAGCGGCTGCCGGCCTGGCAGCCCATCCTGACGGCGGGCACGGTGCTGCCGGCCTTCTTCATCATCGGCCTCATCTTCATCCCTATAGGCATCGGCATCTTCGTCACCTCCAACAACATCCGCGAGTACGAGGTGCGTGGGGCGGGGGTGCCCGGGCGGGGGGCCGGGCGGGCAGTGCTCTGGGATCGCCTGCTCCAGGCCGTCTGCGCCTCCCGGGAAATCCGGCCCCGGCCGGGACGGGCGGGACCCAGGGGGGTTCTGTGCGGAGCCCACACGGCGCTCGGGCGGTTCCGATCCGGAGTCACGTTCGTGGTTGTCAACATTAGTTGCCCTCAGCAGACACCGAGCTAACGGAGTCACCTCTGCATAGACGATGTCCCTCCTGTCAGCCTTGCCAGTGCTCCCGAGTGAACTTCCGGGGAAGTTACTGCCAACGTTTAATCAATACAGCCCAGCAAGTTTTTTTGTCATTAGTATGTCATCATTGCGGTAGCTTGTGGCCGTGGATTATATATCTTCAAACGTTCCAAAGTAATTTTATTCTCAGGACAAAGCTCTGTGTTGAGTGTTTTGCTGTAATTCTTACGTGCACTGATGATACAACGTTTCAGATGCTCTGTGGAAGACTAGGGTGTCTGGAATAAACCTGGAGTGAGTGACTTTTTCTGATTACACTTAAAAAACTGAGTTGTTTAGATATGATAATTAGTCAGGCTACTGCTGTGAAAAGTTGCTGAACGTTAGCTGGAAGTGGAACTGTATATCACAGATTGATCCATTTGATAACAGAATCACTTCGTGTTGTAAGGAAGGAAACAACTCGCAGGGCTTAGGAACAGCCTTGAGAAGCAAATTGAAGGCTGTGATTAGTTTCTGTGAGGTAACGCGTCCAAGACTGATTGTAGAGAAAAAAGTGTGTAGTTGTTTGTTGGATTATTATGTTGGAGAGTATGAATTTTTGTGGATCAAATCTTTGTAGTT
Source organism: Neopelma chrysocephalum (assembly GCF_003984885.1). Taxonomy (NCBI): domain Eukaryota; kingdom Metazoa; phylum Chordata; class Aves; order Passeriformes; family Pipridae; genus Neopelma; species Neopelma chrysocephalum. The sequence continues at coordinate 11,275,984 of NW_020897692.1, forward strand.
AGAATCATGGAATCATAGAATCAAGCGGGTTGCAAAAGACCTCCGAGTTATTGGAGGTATGCTGCCACTTTCAAATAAGGACTGTTCAAGAGAGTGGCTTAATTAGTGGTAACAATGTGGCAGTGAAGCCCAGTTAACTAAAGAAATCTTGAGGTAGGCAACAAATGGTATTTTCATATTTCTGTTAAAATGGAAATGTTCGAATAAAACTGGTTTCACTTTAATTTTCCTTTTATGTTAAAAACTAAAATTCCAGTCGAGGAGAAAAGTATAAGAGGAAAAAAATAAAGCTGAAGTGTATTTTACAGCATCTAAATTGGTATTTAAGCATACTTTTTGAAAAGAAGTTGCTACTTTTTTGTCAAGTTTTGGGGGTATGATGAACATATGAAAATTGACACAAGTGCCTAGAGAACACGTTGTCCTGGGCATGTAGACTTTTAAATTGTCATGTTATAAATATGTATATTTAAGGTAAATACAATCCCATGTTTTCAGCATGGCACTCATTGGAGAGAAGTAAAAAAATATCCTCGTTAACTCTAATTTTTTGACAAGTGCATTAAACATAGTCATTTCTATAGTAAAGCAGTAGTCTTAGATCATAATGATTGTAAGGTAAATATAATTGGAAAAGTATATCTTGGTTTTCATTATGACTGAATCTGCATTGATCTGTAGGGACAAGAAATGCATCAGAGTTTTGTGAGTCCAAACATGTAAGTGACTTCTTGTGCCTGTATTGCTGCTTTATGCATATACAAAATTTTTATTGACTGTTGTTGCTTAGCAGCTCAGTCATGTACTCCTGGTAAGGTCCAGTAGAAGCCAAAAACTAGCTGCTCCCACCTAATGTTCCGCACAGAAATCATAGGAGAGTTGGGAGCATGACTGAGGCTCCCCTACGCAATCAAGTTGCACATATACAGCAGTAGTAACCAATTGTAGGGGAAACCAGTTGGCAGGTGCTGGCCTTCAGTCCTCTCAGATTTCAGGTTCAAGACTGGAAGAGGTTTCATTTGTTTGTTTTGCTATATGGGTTCACTCTTCTATCATTCCCTCATGTGAAGTTCTCAAAAGTCCAATTGCTAGGCTTTCATGAGGACAGGAGGGACAGAGTCCCTGCCTTCTGGGAGTGTGGTTAGTTAGAATGGGGACACTTGAGTTCTGTTCTCTGATCCTCATATGTGTTTTATCAAGTGCTTATCGAGTGAGATTATCAATCTAAAGGCAGCTGAATTTTGGAAGAAAATAGTTTAAATCAAAAAAGTTTTTACAGTTGCAACAACAAAACATAAAGCATTTTACAGGCCAACATTTTGGCTCTGAACATGAGTGAGGGATGCAGTTTAAGACAGTGCTATCACCTATATGCATAGCTGACATATGTCCCTTCTTAGAATGCTGGCTTTTGTTATAACCTCCAAATGTTATTCACAAATAGCTGTAAATTTAGCTGTAGGAGACAAAACATTTAGAAGCTAAAAGCAGTGACTAAGCTTTTTAAAAAATGTAATCAGGGGAGGAAGCAGAGGTAGTTATTTACATCTACCTCCTAGGCAATAACATACTTCTTAAGTGTGTGTGTGCACATATGCATGTCTGTAAACTTGGAATATTGGAATTGAATAGGATGTGTAATTTATAACCCTGATATACATATTGAAATTAAAGTCACCCTTTCCTGGAACAAGATATTGCAGGCATCACCATCTCTGTGAACTGTTCTGTTCTCATACAGGTACAAGGACTGACCAGCAAAATGTACCTCTTCCATTGATTTCCTATGTAAATGCTCTTGAATTCAAGTGTAGAAGATTTCCAACAGCTTAGGTGTACTAGAATTATAGCATAGTAATGTGTGATAAAAGTTGAGAAATATCCAAAACATTACCCATTTAGAAAAGAGATCTTTGTGCTGTAACTGCTGCTATGAAATGCATAATGGTAGTTAAAAAGCCAGATTGACTGAAGGCATGGCTATGAATGGAGAGCTGGAAGTAAGCAGATTACTGTTGCGCACATCTTCAGCCTTGTGTGCAGTTCTGGAAGCCTCTTCTCAAAAATGATACACAACTTAATAAAACCTACAGAGAGGAACAGCAAAGAGGACCAGAGTTATGGGATGCCTTTTATACAAGAAGTGGTTAAGCAGAGCAAGATAAATATGTGATAGCATATGAAGTCTACAAAATCACAAATGGTTTGGAGAATATGTGTACGCAGCAGTAACATTATTTCTATACTGCAAATGTGTAAATCCACTGACAAAGACATTAACAGCCTGAAAAGCCATTGATGTGGATAAACCCAATGTCATTAAATCAGAGGTTGTTAGGAAGGGCTCATGGTCTGGAGTTGTCATACTTAGCTGCTGGCTGATCCCAGGGGGCACAAGGTGGGGTCAGGTGGGTTCCTGCTGTGGACTCCAAAGTCACTCCTTCAGTTGTCAAAGAGATTTTGTTATTTTGTCAAGAGGTGAAGATGGATACCTTTATCCCTTTAAATAAGCTCTCTGTTGAATGTAACCTGTAAATGTAGATGCAGAAAAAAATACTTTTGTTGGCAGTTACTGTATAGGAAAGCTCTTTTGGATGGCATGGAAGCTGGCAGCAGTCATCAGAAGCACGGTTCTGCTTCAATATACATCAATTTCATGCTCCACAGAATTTAGTCAATTATGTTTTTAGAATTGAAGTATTTAGGTCTTTTGCAACCTTGGAGTTTGTTCTTGATCTGAAACTTTTCCACACATTGGAGAACTGGCTCAAGATACAGGGATTTAATTTCTCTCTAAAGGAAATACTTGCTTCAGCTTACTTTAGCAGAACACACCCGCTCCCGAGTTAGCCTTGAACAAATGAGGTGCATTGTTCATTGCGAGCAGTGGTCTGTCTATCTGCTGTAGCCAAACAGAGCTGTTGAGGGCTCTGCAGCAGTGCTATTTCTAGATCAGCATAAACTCAGAATCTTGTTCAACTGAGGAACAAAGATTATGTGATCTCCCTCTCTCTCTCTGCCAGCTAATAGCTTTTGAAGCTGTCTCGTTTCAGCTAGGCTCATTAGGGTGTAGTCTGGTCTGTCAGAAATCTGGCAGCAGAGCAGATTCCAATAAAAGTGCTGATGGAAGGGTTTCAACTTAATAGATACTGAAAGAATCACAGGAAGAAAGACCTTGAGGAAGATCCAGAGGAAAATAGACTTCATGTGTTTCCTGAACCTTGAAACTGCATGTTTGTTTTAGCTAACCTTAATACGGGTATTAGGACAGATCATAAATCACTAACTCTTGGTAATGCCTTTCACTACAAACATAAATCAGGACAAACCATTTGCAGCAGCCTTTCATAAAACTCTACAGGTGTAGTTTAAATGCTACTGCCATTAAACATTTTTTTTGTCATAATTTGTTATGTATTGCACCAGTCTGAGTCTTAAATTCTAAAATAGGAAGTTCATGCTAAGTATAAAAATATATTGTTTATGGGCAGATGGAAGCTTTCTCCTGCTACACTTGCTGGAGCTACACATGAGAGAGAGCTAATGTGGTCAAGGCCCTTGAGTTAGCTTGGACTGTAGGGTGAGCTCTTGGCTGCTGAGGGTATGTTATGAGTACTGTCCACGTAGCCTGACTGTGCAGATTTCAAATAATGGCTTACTTTTTGGGCTACACTGTTAAAACCAGATAATATTGTATAAGCCAGATTAATACTGATCATCTTTCTTGTCTGTTTACTGGTTATTTTACCATTCCTGCCAAAACAGTATTGGTATCTTAATCTTCCCTATTTTAGAATAATTTTGAGGCATTAAGTGATTTTTTTAATTTGTTTTTAACCTTCTGACTAATTAGGTGGCTAAAAATGGTCAACAAAGCAAGTTTTCTAACACAGATCTTATTAAATACTTAGACTTTTAAAAGCTTTAGCTCTCTGGAAAGCTTGTAAAAGCTGAGATCTGCGTATCATATAGTGTGTGTCTTTGGAAACATTGTGTTGTCTGGAGTGTCTGCTGTTTGTGTTTTGGTGTGGGTTGTTTGTTTGGTTTTTTGTTTGGTTTGTGGTTTTTTTTGTTTTGTTTTGTTTTTGTTTTTGTTTGGTTTTGCCCCAGCAGTAATCTCACCTCAGGGTTAAATTTATTTGAGTCTGAAATCAAGGATATAGTCAGAATCACAAAAACTGTTTACAAAATCACAGAATGGTTAAGGTTGGAAGACACCTCTTGAGATTGTCAGATAGCCCTGAATGGGCTTTTGGTGTTGAGGTGTAATATGATTTCAAAATAAATGCCACAAAAACTCTCTTAATAATTTTTCTTTACTCTCCCATTGTAAATTAATGACTTTTTTTTCTATTACAGATTGACTATACGGGAACGGAGCCTTCTAGTCCCTGCAACAAATGCTTAAATGTGTCCTGGGACAGCACACCACCTTGTACTTGCACCATCAACTTCACACTGGAACATTCATTTGAGGTATGCTGCCCTGTATACAGAGTGAAATTAGAACGATTTATATTATCTCTTTCCTGTTCAAAATGAAAGTTTTATCACTTAAGTATTTTATTTTTTTTCCTATTTTAAAGGATTATTTCTAGTTGTCCTATGAACTTGGACCTGATTTTTGTGTCCCCTTTTTCATTAGAAGGTGTGAGATGTTTCTTAATGCCTCTGTTTATCTGGAAATGTAAAACATTAAATGGAACGCTTGTGTTTTATGTGTTCAGAGTTACCATACAGTGTCATATAGCTGGAGAGCAGATGAGCTATTCCTGCATGATTTACAAAAACCCTGTTCAACAAGAATTGGAAATACCAGATAAGTGCTTTCTAACAAATTGGAGGCAAAGGAGGTTTATGGGTTCTGCGTTGGACAAGACAGGTGTTAGGATTAGTGCTGGTGAATATCATCTAGTTTGTGGGACGTTTATACCGTTCGATTTCAGGCTGCCAGCTTATGTTAGGATAGTACTCTTGTGTACTCATTGTGAAGAAAAGGTTGAGGTCTTACTTCATGAATGTTGCTTTAAACACAGAGTTTAAGAACTTAAAACTGAAGGTTTGTGTGAATGAAAGCCCTTCTTTCCCCGTCTTGCTTTTTGTAGAGCAATGTATTCATGTATTATGGACTTTCCAACTTCTACCAAAACCACCGTCGTTACGTGAAATCTCGAGATGACAGCCAGCTAAATGGAGACAACAGTTCGTTACTTGTAGGTATTCATGCTTGCATATCCATAAGCAACTAACTTCTGACCACTGCATAAATCACCACACAGTATTTAGTTTAATGATAATGAGGTACTAAAATTTTTGCATAACAGAAGGCAACCATAAGGAATTCTGTTTATTGAAAATAACTGTAAAATATTATAAAATTTCATGTTGATCATTTTATTAAACAGACACCAGTGCAGTACTTGCAATCACTTCTCAAATTTGAATAGTTTTAAACTCTCTTGTTGTCTTCTTGTTATCTTGTTACCTGTCTGTACCCGTTCTGTTTGAAGCTTTCATTTTCAACATAAAATAACATTCAGTTACCTAGCATTTGGTTGGGGTATTACAACTAAATATAATTTTTATGGACTCTAGTTCAATATTGAACATCAGCAATATTGGAAAATATCACTACAGTGTATTCTGTTCAAGGCACTATAATGTTTAGGGCTAGACCTCTCCTTTTCCTAATTTTTATGAGGAGTGGAAATAGCAGTCGTGTTGTTGCTCCAGCAAGAATGATTCTCTTCTTTTACCAGTAAACTTTAAAAAGGGGAGAGTTTCAAGAGACGATATTAGATGACTAGCAGAGTTTTTGTGGGGGGCTTTTTCTTCTTCCATTTTGGCATGCTGTTGGAGTTCTTGCAACTTCTTGTGTTTTATGTTATGCTTGGTTTCTTGGTATGGCCTTACTTTGTATAACACTGATGCATATTCAAATAAAACCCTTTAATAAAAGAGTACTTCATGTTGGACAGCTGTTTTTATTAAAATATAAAAGTCCTAATAGCTTCCAAGAAAAGCCTTATTTTTACTATGACCATGATGGCATTCTGACTTTATTCATGTTTTTCTTAGATTTTATTCCTGCTTGTAGGAGAAAAATCAATCATGCTAACTAGCATTGAATGCTGAAATATTTGTAAAGAACCTGACTTGTGAAAAGATTGTTTTGTGGTACGTTTAAGATGTGCACATTAGAAGTACTGTAGTAGAAACCAGGTTAGTTGGATAAACCAGCGCAGACTCATCTGCCTTTTTTCTTTCTATCAGAATCCAAGTAAGGAATGTGAGCCTTACCGCACAAATGAGGACAAACCCATTGCTCCTTGTGGAGCTATTGCCAACAGTATGTTTAATGGTATGGTAACACTGTTAAGTTATCATATAGATGGTTCTCTGATCTAGTGTATGTTTTGTGTTGTGTTGCAAATTATTCTGAGTAAAGACATCGGGGTTTCTTTTGTTTTGAATGAACACATTTTCAATTGTTCAGAATAAAATAAATACCTTTTACTGCTGTTGCTTTTTTCAAAATTGCTATGAGAATTAATTGTATCTCATAGCACACAAGGGATGGAAATAGCTGTTGTGAGAAGCTGCTACTGCTATGGAGTAGAAACATAGATATCATATATGGATAATATGCTGCTATCTGATACACACTGATTCTTATAGAACAGTTTGTGATTGTGGCAGGCAGGTAGTAAATGCCTTGTCCAGTTTTTTTGGTTTTGTTTTCTCCTCGAGGTAATTGTTTCACTGCCTGTCAAGATCATCTATCAAATGAAAGTTTCTTCAGCTAGTTTTCTGATTTGATTTTGTCTTTAGATACATTGGAGTTATACCGCATTGATAATGACACGAGGACTCCGATTACTTTGATTAAAAAAGGCATTGCATGGTGGACAGATAAAAATGTAAAGTTCAGGAATCCTACAGGAGATGGAAACAACTTAACTGCACTTTTCCAAGGTAACAAAAAAAAAAAGTTAAATTTTAAGAATAACAAAACGCTTCAAAGCACATTTTGATTCCAGTGAGTATTGCCTCACTGACATTTTACTGAATGTGCTAATTAAATGGGGTTCTCTGAAGAAATCTAAGCTAAGGACTGCTCTGCTATTTAGAAAAGTTGTCTTTAAGTAACAAAAGCTGCAAGTTTCGGTTTCCTGTGAACGTGTTTGGTTTTAATCTTTACTGTAATCATTAATTATTTTTTTTTAAATTTCTGAATACCTTGAATACTAAAAAAACTGTAATATGTGCACTGCTTGGGTTTAACCTCAGTTGGCAACTAAGCATCAAACTAACTAAAAAAATAATCAAACAACCCCCAGAAAACACAAGAAAGAGAGAGGGAGATAAAACCCAAGAAAAACAAGTAATGCAAAATAAAAGAATTGCTTACCACCATCTAAGTTCCTGAGCAAAGGCAGCCCCCGTACCCACCCATTTGTATTGCTGAGCCTGATGCCACATGGTATGGGATGTCCCTCTGGTCAGCTGGGGTCTGCTCTCTGGTCTGTGCCCCCTGCCGATCTCTCATGGGCCCCCAGCCTCCTTGCTGGTGGGGTGGGGTGAGAAGTAGAACAGGCCTTGATGCTGTGCAAATACTGCTCAGCAATAGTGGAAACATCCCTGTGTTATCAACATTTGTTCCCAGCACAAATCCAAAACATTCTTCCATACCAGCTACTGTGAAGAAATTTAACTTTATTACAGTCAAGACCAGTACAACTGCTATAATGCTTGGATTTAACTTGTAAAGAAATCCTGCAGTTGTTAAATGAAACTCTTCATATGGAGTATTCGTTTAAATGTTTCTACTGCTAAATTGTGCTAAGTTTTCTAAAAAACTGATTCTTTTTTTGTGATTAGAAGGACTGATGTCTCTCATTTGTTAGGTTATATACGATTTGGCAAATCAAAGTTTCCTTTGGCTACTACGTCTGAAAATGGTCTTAGGGCTCTAAAAGCATGTGTGTTTATGCAAGGTATACAATAACTTCAGGTTTAACCTGATGTGGGTTTTTTGCTTAGTCACAGTCAAATTACATGTTGTCAGTGTGATGGCTACCCTTGGAAAAGCAGATACCTTACCCTTATGCAATGTGGAATTGTATTTTCAATAACATTAGCAAAAGCATTTGTACATAATCTAAAATACTGTACACAATTTTACTTGCTCGTGGTTCAGGAAAGGGTGCTCAAACTCTACCATGTGAGCAGAGAAGCTGTTGTCATAATGGAGAACTACCTCACAAAGTAGTGCTTTGAGACTAGACTTCCTAGCTGTATGAATCTGTAGGGAAGGCAGAATTGTTTAAACAAATGGACAGTGCTGTCATTAATTAAACTATTTATTTATAGAAATTACACTATTTAAACTGCAAAATAAAAAGTTCCTAAACAGCCCGGTGTGTTGCAATAGTAATGTCAGCCTGTCTGTAAATACTGTTTAGAAGTTAATATGGCTTTTTGTTATAATAGAATGAATTTTGATGAGCCAGTGTGTTACTCACTCCTGTATTTGAAATACTTTGTTTTGTTTTTTTTTTAATCTTAGGCACAACAAAACCTGTGAACTGGCCCAAGCCAGTGTATATGCTGGACTCAGAGCCTGACAACAATGGCTTTATCAACGAGGACTTCATCGTGTGGATGCGTACTGCTGCTCTGCCAACGTTCCGCAAGCTGTATCGTCTCATTGAAAGGAAGAACAACTTACAGCCTACCTTACAGGCTGGAAACTACTCTTTGGATATTGCATACAGTATCCTTTGAAAAGCCTTTGAAAGCAACTAAGGGCCTTATACCCAGGCATGTATTTGCAAGTTCAGTTTCTTATTACCATCTCTAAAAAAAAGATGGTATTGAGCTGTGGTTGAAAACTGGTATTGAGAGATGGGTAGAATGTTACCATCTTTTACTTCTGGTTTTATGGAAAGTGTAGCTTTGTAGTGAGAAGGAAATCAGATTGCTTGGGTGCTGTAAAGGAAATGACAGAGAAGCATAGAAAAAAAGGAAAAGCAGAGAGAGTTGGTAGCCTAGAAATTTGAGAACTGTAACTTCAGGGTGAAATGACAATATATAATGAAGGGCAGACTGACTTTGGAAGTTGGAAAAATGCCAGAGATGTGGATCACGTGGAGGTCTGTCACTCTGTTTTGGACAAACTAAAGACTAGGTAAAAGTGCAGGAGACTAGACGAGGAGGGTTGTCATAGTTACCAAATTCTTCAAATTCAAGAGCACTGAATGATCATTTTTATATAACTACTGCAGTATTTTCCTTTGCTGCAAAACTGTGGGGACTGCATATAAAATTGAATGAACATAAAGAAAAATTTTGTACTAAAATATATTCAAGAATCAAGATTTTCCTCACTTTATTGAAGCTGCTTTCAAAAGCCCACAAGGTCCTACATTTATTTTTCCCTTAAAAAGGAGTTAACATCTTCTAGTGTGGCAGTTTTCTTGAAGTAGCTGACAGTGCCCAGTTTAGTCTTAGCCTAAAATGAACAGCTAAATGTGTCATATTTGCAGTTCCAGTATTCAAAGGTAGCAGTTTGTATTTGGAACATGAATGAAATGACCCTAAATTGATGTGCCTGACCACATCAAGCTAGGTTTGGAAATTTGCTTCTTGTTTTCCTAAATGTTTTTCAGATTATCCTGTACACAGTTTTGATGGACGAAAAAGGATGATCCTAAGCACCATCTCATGGATGGGAGGCAAAAATCCCTTTCTGGGAATTGCTTACATCACTGTTGGGTCCATATGCTTCTTCTTAGGAGTGGTATTGCTGATCATTCATCACAAATATGGCAATCGAAACACTAGTGCAGACATTCCCAATTAATCTTGCATTCTGAAAATAAATGTACTGCATGTGCATCAAGGCCAGTCCAGAATGGATCCAATTTTTGAAAGAGAAATCTCTGCCTCTGTCACTTCTCAGACCGGGTGCATAATTTTTATCTAAAGCTCCCCTTTCCCATACTGTGGATTAACTCTTGAAAATGACGGGTATACAATTAGCTCTATTGATTGTATCTCTGCCTGTGTCAGAAACAGTTTTTCTGATGTTTGCCTCTAACTGGGCAGGCCACACGATGCATATAGCTCCTGTTCCCTTGATGCATCTGCTGCTTGTTCACATGCTGTGTAATGTTGTTATGATTCAGTACATTTAGATTGTATGGAGAAAGACTGTTAAAAGATACTGTATATTGTTAACTTTCCAGAATTCAGGTGTCAGTGGTGTTGAAAGGAAAAGTCAAGTCTTTAAATTTTTTTTTCAATTTACTGTCTTGTGTGCATGGGCTCTTACATTTCTTGCTGAGATTTTAATATATTTATACAAGTTGTTAAATATTTTTCCTGTGTCCTACCCACTTTAAGTGCTGTGTAAAATTCAGCACTCTGGATTCTTTGTATATTTACTATATATGTGCCTGGCCAGTAAACAAGCATCCTATGAAGATACCAGAAAACCTATTTGTTAATTATCTGCGTGAGTCTCTTAAAAAGATTGTTCTAAATTGGGACGTTTGTTGCAGGTATAATCTGCTTTTTCTAATTTTCTTTTCTTTGAGTCATATCCCATAATACTTTATTTTTTGTGCTTGCTGGTTTTGCTTTTTATGAGCAGCTCCAAGCATTAATCAAGAAGAACCTAAAAGGTTTTTTTCTGTTCACAAATTTGGGTGAATTCCTTGTACTGGGGTGAATTCCTTTTACTGGAGGAGTTTCCTAATTTTCTTAAGGCATATGTATTCTGAGCAGGCTTTGTTGCAAGGGAATTGTATACTTTTTCCTTATTTGGAGTGAACACCACATTAATTTTTTGCGGTGTTAAAGAAGTAAACTATAGAAATTCAAAAGTTGAGATGGCAGTGACCTGTTTTACCTGAAATGCAGGTTTAGCTTGCTGTGAAATGTAATTTAAATATTGCAGTAAGAAGCAATGTGCAGCTTAGTGTCTTAAATGAAATAACAGACGGATTCACCTTTAGGTTAATTAAAAGTTAACTGCAACCTGTAAAATATTAATTTTTGGTGACTTTTTTTTTTAGATGATGCACAGAAACTGTAATGTATATGGTGGAGATCACTTTATATGCAACTAGCTTGATAAAATATTGAGTATATTAAAAGAGACTAATAAATTCTGCAAACCATTTAATAAGAGATTTGGTGTTGTTTTTGAACATATATTTATTTTCATTTGGATGAAAAGACATCATTAAGTGTAAATGCAGTTTTAAGTGAGTTGTGTTTCTGGGATTGTGTATTTTTTACAAAAATTTATGTTCCAATATCCTAATCTATGGGCAGGTTTAAACAAAACTTAATAATTTACCACATAAACACATGACTGGTTTCACTTAATTACTTGTGTAGCCTAACAGTTTACCTGTGTAACTCTGGGTTAACTGTGGAATGGGGCAGCTTTTCCAGTGTCCTAGCTCACTGTAGCTCCATATAATAATTTGTTTGCACAGTACAGTCTGGCAGCACAGGGCTTTCAAATAGTCAGAAGCTTTTAAGGTCTTATTTACAGTGCTGTACCTGTGTTGCTGGAGTTACAGAATACTGGTAATGGAACTTTGTATGTTGTAAGGCAGAAAATTCGCAGAACATGTTAAACTGGCTTCCATCTGTTGATTAAAGCTGCTAGTCCAAAATACAGTGAGTAAGGGGCTGTCTCACAATTACTAGTTATTAAAATATTTTGATTTTTAAACTTTGTGTTTGTCACTTGATGTGCAACTATATTCTGCTTCATTCATAATTCCTATTTTTTCCAAGTGGGAAAGGCTGCTTTTTGTGCTTAAAACTAAAACCAAAGTTTTTTTCTGTCTTCACCTTATAATATTTTTCAATGCCTTACATTTTTTTACTGACTACAGCTGTCAGTGCATCTTTGATCTTTTCAATTAAATGCACCAGGGTGAGAATTGCTGTCTGGTTTTTGTTGCAATTAAGTGGGTTCTCTGAGAGCCTGTAGCAGCAAATACATGGGACAGTGTGCCCACAGAGCTTAAAATGCTTAATGTAAGTCAAATTTGTAAACTCTTCCTTCAGTCATGGCCATTTGTCTTGGTGTCATGTTGATAACTATGGAGATCCTTGGAATTTGTGTTTCTTACAAGTTGCCCATATGTCACATGTTCAAAGGTGAAACCACAACATCTCTGTCTGATGCTTCTCAGGGCAGTGTCACTCTCCTAATGTTCAGTGTCATGTGTCGAATCTGGATTTGACCACCAGTGACCTGCTTCTTCACTGGTGTCCTTCACAGGTATTCACTACCAAGCTTCAGAAGTACCAAGAGCAATACCTCTGCTTTCAGAGTGCCCACACTGAGTGCTTTCTGAGCCTTACCCAGCTGAGGTAGTGCCCACAGTGTGAGAGATTATAAACTTTCTGGAGGCTGTTGCTGTTATGAGAGTCTTGCTTATAAAATGAGCCTTTCCTGGAGACAGTATTTTGGGGAAGTAGGATTTGTCCTCAGTGTATGCAACAGCTCTCCAGACCAATTCCCTTGTGTGAGAGCAGTTTCTTCTATTTTCTTGTAAAAATCTGCGTCCCTGTAACAAAGCAGATTGTCATCTCAGATGTTTCTTTAACTGCATCAAACTATTTGGGGAGCTGACAGTTGTGTTTTGCTCAGTCAGAGGGAAGAGTTCCCAGTTTATAATTGAATTGTGAAGGATCCTTCACAGCCTTTGCCTCTTTTCAGTACACTGGTACTGAAACTAGGTTCAGTAGCTAGTTCCAAGTTCAGTACTAGGTTCCCAGCAGCATGGTTTTTCTTTAATTATGAATATTAAACCTTGAAGGATGTAAGTCTTTTTTTAATAGAAGTCTCTGAGGGAGGAAAGGTCATGACAGTCAGGTCAAATAACATCTGGAAACACATTATCTGCTCGAATCCATCAAATAGAGCAAAGAACTGGGCTGGTTGGATTGGATTCACAAGAAGTGTTATTGACTGCATCCTTCTCTCAGATGCCTTACTTGCAGTGGGAAAAAGAGTTACAATATCAATAAACAGCTTGACTTGAAGTGAGTGCCTGGTGGAAAAATGTGACTTGTGTCTAAAGCAGAATGTACTTAATGTTAACCATTACTTAAAAAGAGAAGTTACTGGAATGCAACTGCTGAAGACAAAGAACAGTGCATAACCACAGAGTAATCTGATCTTCAAAGTTCCTGTGACAAGACTATGCTTTCTGATCTTGCCAGAAGACATGACCTATCCTTGGTACTACATCAGTTTGTTTTGGTAACAGTTCAATAGCAAACCCAACATAAAAAAACCTCCAACATTCTCAAATGTTCCACATACTGAATACTTGTCTGTATTGAACAACCTGCCAAAAATTCTCTCTTTCAAAGTAGAAGAAAAAACTGAAAGTCTAAGACAATTTTATTCTTGCTTCTTAGCAATGTGGCCGGTTTATGGAAAAGACTGCTTCTGACAGTGTGAAAATGGACTCTTGAGGTAGAAAGCAAGCCCAATTGCGAGAAGTTCTTTTATTGTAGTAGTAGTAAATTTTCCTCAGTTCAGCAGAAGTATTTCAATGTAAAAATACCCTGTGTTCTAGCTCACAGAATCTGTTCTGGTTACCATATTTTTTCTGTGCCTAAATGTGAAGTCTAATTTTACTTCACAGTTTTAATTAAGACTAAAGTCCATTATGAAATAGCCTGATAGCAGGTCCTTACATGACCTGAGTCTCAAATAAGAAACATCCTCAGCCTGTGTTTAATAAATAAATAAAGTAATACTGTCCATTTGCATTATACCAACTGCTGCTACAAACTCTGAAGTTGGAGGATTATCTTTCTCATTTCCTGTTGAGGATGAAATAAAGAGGAATAAAAGCATAAGTCAATCATTATGGAAGCTCAAGAAGTTTTTTTAAAAAATAAATAAATTCAAAGAAAATAGGTGGAGCTCTATCTCACTGGACCCTGATTTCAGATAAAGATCACATAAAATAAACAATTTGAGCAAACAGAACACCAGAGTTAGGTGCAAGTTTAATTGAATTTTTACCTAAGGATTGTGCCTAAATTTTGCAAAATAAAATGTTGAGATGATTTAAGTAGTGTTAGAGGGCCAGGAAGGGAATTAATGACCTCATTAATTCTATTGTGAAAATGGGGAAGACTGGACTGTGATAGTCTTGGAAGAAATGAAAATGTGATTGCCTCAAGGCTTGCCTGCTGAGGCCTGGCATTATGTGATTGAAGTTAGTGTATGCTTTACAACAGATGCTTGTAAACTTCAGAACAAATCTTTGTTCTTTCTGTCAGCAAGTTCTTTTAATGCAGTTTCAGTGTATTGTACAACTCAAAGTAACTTGGCTGTAAAATGGATGTATTAAGGTAGAATACAGCATGTTTTCTCTCTTGGTACACAATGTAGCTTTTAAGTGGGTTAGTCAATTACTTGGTTTGGTGGAAAAACCCTCAGTTTAGCAGGGTTTACATACCCTTCTATCATTGGTTTAAGGGGCAAAACATTTTTTTTATGATGAATGCTTTTTAACAGCTAGATTAACAGCCCTGTTACTGTTTAACAAGGAGTTTTCATAAACAATTTTGTTATTCTTCAATGCAATACATTCAGTTAGGAAAAAGCAGTCTGAGTTTGTTTCTAGGGAAATATCCTCACCCTGAGGCAGTAAGTTGCCATTTCTCTTTCCCTCAAGTTTCATTTCTTCATAAATTAGTCAATACTGAAGACACCAGCTGTGCTTGCTCTGACCAGTCATCACGTAGCTTTGATTGGTACGTAACTCACACGCCAAGCTTTTATATGGTCTTTCGCTTGTAAGATTTGTTTTGACAGACAGTATCCCTGAGGCTTAAGTTCAGACAAATCAGAAAATGGTCCACAGAGCAGAAATTAAAGAATAATAATTTCTCTGTGGATATGATCCTTTTGCCAGTATCTAAATACAACTAAGTGTATGAAGATCAGAATAAAACATTGTATACACTCATAAGAGGAAAGGTTGTAGGAGAAATGAATGGAAATCTGTCTTGCAGTGTTTATGTATTTTTAAGTGTTATTCTGTGATAGCACTGCTTTAGCGTTTGAAAACTATTTGTTAAATAACGCATCCAAGTTCCTCCTCTGTTACAACATGTATTTCTCCATGACAATGCTTTCTAAATGCATTTTTAATATTCTGCTCAGCTAAGACTATACCTAGAAATACTTCTTCATCTTTGCATTTTTAGTTTCTTTCTGGGACAGCTGTGCTTTTGAGATATGATCCTTGTCATTTCCATACTAGATTGAACGCTAATTTGCTGCGTTTGACACACGTTATTCATCATGAGGTTTGGCATCAGTGCAAAAGCAGTGTAATGCTAAAAACTAAGTGCACTGCAACTGCAGCAAAGCCACGAAATAGTGTTCCCAACAGCATCGTATTTCAGCATAAGGCTGAAGCATGAGAAGATGCAATTGTGGTGTTGGATCTGCAATGCAGGAAAAACACAAGCTTCTCAGATCAGTTTCTTGAAGGGCAAATAGATTCTTCCTTTAGAATCAAATAGGTTTGCATTTACAAGTCTGGTATTACTTCACTCTACGTAATTATATACTGTGAAACATGAAACTGAAGTTGTTTTTGTTTGTTTGTTTTTTTCCCACATGCAGAGTACTCGGTATCGCTGCTATGTACGGAGTTTCAGGCCCTGGGCAGGTACACGGCTTAGTTTGGGGTTTTCTGTGGGTAATGGCTCAGCAAGGGGATGCCACATCGATCCCACGGGTGTAAGACCCACTCACCTGGGTCGGCCCCAGGCTCTGCTTAGCTCAGTATCCTGCCTCTAGTGGCGGCCAAAGGGAATGTCGGGCGAATCCATATGAACTGCCGCAGCCCGTGGTGCTGCTCTCATAGGACACGCATCCAGCCCTCTGCGGATATTAAACTTTTCAATGAAAGTTCGCTTTAAATTCTGTATGTAGCGGCTCTGGGGGACATTCCATAGATTTCCCGAAGTGCTCTCGCTGTGTTCAGTGAGGAAACGCTCCTGCCGTGTGCCCGCCCGAGCGCCTCAGCCCCTTCCCGGCGCCGCGTGTTCAGAGAGGTCACTGCTCCTTCCTGCCGGTGTTGTAGGGCTTAGCTCTGGTTCCCGGGACACGATCCCGGACACACATCCCATCCGACCCACCGGCCTGCCCCAGCGCTGCCGCCGGGCGGACTGGAGAGGCGGCGCTGTGGGCGCGGCGGCGACGCTCCGGGCGGCTCCCTCTGTGGTGCCACCGGCGTGGGCGGGAGAGGCGCTTCCCCTTCCGCTGCCCTTGTTGCCGGCGGGAGGTGACAGGACCAACAGCCGCGATGTGGCGGAACGTGCTGGTGAGGCCCGGGGACAGCAGCCCGCTGCCGCCAGGGGTGTGTGGGGCTCCCTCGCGGTGCCCCCCCGGGCGGCGGGACTCGGCCGTGGTGACCTCCCCCCGCGCCGGGCGCTGCGGAGGGACATGCGGGGGTCGGGGGAAAGGTGTTGCCCTCCAGGTCGCGGCCCATTCGCTCCATGTATTCCTGAGCTTTAGGGACTTAAGGGGATAGTGTTGAGTCAGGGGCTCTCGGATATGCTTAGCGCGTCTCCAAGGATATACATTTTATAGAGTGTTTATTTGGGATAGGCGAGGGGAGGATTGTTGTCCCATTACTTGCAGCCAGCATCACCTGAATGTTTTCCCTCTCCGTGCCCACGTTTTTAGTGGTGATACTTTTGCGGGGAGCGGTGAGTGTTGCCAGTGTTGGTTGAAGGAGACCGCTGGCACCTCGCTGCTTTTGCAAATGGCTGATTGAGGCATTAAGCTTTAACATTTCAGTCTCCTACAGCAGCTTAGAGCTACAGACGGCTCTTTGGCTTTGACACTTGACGTGTTAGCGAAGGCAGACTGGGCCAGCAGAGAAATTATATGTAGATCATTGCTTTTGGTCGCCTAACCTGTGTGATCAGACTGTGGAAACTGATTCCAGCTCAGGACATGGCAGAGTGTTCTTAAGCTGTGTGTGTGGCGAGGTGGAAGTGCTTTCCTAGCTCTGTGAAGGTTACTGCCTGCACTGGGGGCTCACAGGTGAACTGCAGCTGTGACAGAATATCCTTGACTTCTCAAAAATGTTTGATGTGAATGTTATTGTCCCTTTTGTTAGTCAGACACAGAACATGGTGCTTAAAACTTCTATCTAAGGGGCAGAGGCTGAGATTTCCCCAAAAGGGTGCTCACTGTCAAGATTATGCTGCAGATCCATAAATCTGTTGTATCTTACTGGAAGTAATTTTCCTGAGTTTTTCCTTTTTAGGTAATCAGTCAAACGGTCCTTTACAGCATCTGTTGAAAGACTTACTGAACTCAAAACTAGTGCGTTTTGGTGAAGTTTTGTTTGTTTGTTTGTAAAAGGCTTTCACTTTCTTTTTCTGTCTCTTGCACTTATATCGTGCTTTTAAAAGAATTACCCAGTGTGAACAGAGCTGAAAAATATCACTGTTTTAAAAACACTGTTTATCTTTTATTTCAGGCTCTTCGCCAAATTTCTCAGAGAACCATAAGCACTGCTTCACGCAGGCAGATTGAAAACAGAGTTCCTGAGCATCAGAAACTTTTTCAGGTATTGAGTTGAACAATTTTAGTAGATTAACAAGGTTTTAATAGGTCATAATTGCATACATTTTGTTTCTAAAGAACTGGTCAGACTCTTCTTTACACGTGAAGAGAGCTTTTGAAATAGTTGTATGATTATAGTGCTTGTAATCAGCAGTTATTTTCTACAGACACTAAGAGTATTTGTACATGTGCAGTTGACTTGCTCACTCTTCAGGGCTTTTTTACCCTATGAAATGATTTGTACCTGAGTTTCTTGTAAGTATTAGGCACTGTACAAAGATGAAGTACTCTCAAAGGAGTTGAGATGGGGGAATATGTCCTAGGAACAAATAGAGAAAAACAGCAAGTGAGAGGACAAAAAGACAATGAAAAGTTAAGCCTGAAATCTTACAGCTATATCTACAGTTCATAGATGAGCCCCATAATTCTTAATGAGGATGTAGTATTGTGTTGTTCAGTTATGAAAACCGTAAAAGTCTTAAATGATTGGATTCATTCCTAGAAAATTACCGAACCTTTAAAAACAGCTTCTGAATTACTCTGTTCCTGATTGATAAGGCCACCAAGTGAGAACTAGTGAAAGCAGAGAACATTTAAGAGCATACTCCCAACTGTGAGCCATAACCTGGAGATGTAGCTTCATACTGAGGACGGACAGGGCTTCAGCGATGTGAAAGGGACAAAGTATATTAGAAGTCTCACTTTAATAGTTTTTGTATCTTCTTGCTTTCCTTTCCCCTGAAAGAGAAAGCCAGTCTCCTGAGACACTGTGTGAGGAGCACAGTGTTCATTGTGGGCCAAAGGGGGAAGCAGGATGTTGGTGATGGGTGAGGTCAGAGGTTCTGTTTCTGCTGGCAGAGATCTCTAGGCATATCTCTTCCTCCTCCCATTCCTTTCTTGTGGGACAGCAAGTTAAGCTGGGCTGGGTTGCAAGTCACTAGCATGGGAGCCTGGCTTGAATTTTAGAGCAGCGTGAACTTGTGACAAGGGTAAAGATCATGGGATCTGGTGCCTAGGAGTTTGGGTGGAGCACAACAGTTTCCTGTGTGACACCAGGTGATAGTACAGACTCCTCCCCTTGTTGCTCCCTATAGCAGGGATTAACTATTCTAGAGATGGATGGGAAGCTTGTAGGGATGGTAATCACATCCTGTGCACCTGAGGGAGCTGGCAACTGGTGTCGGAAGTGTTTAGGCATCTGCCAGTCACTGCTATAGAAATGAATCATGCACATCATTTATAGTACTCCCCTAGTGAGTGCTCACCTGATAGCAGAGTGAAAGCTTTGAAGACAAAGTGGGACCTAAATAAGGTTCATTGTCTTTTGGGGGTTGGAAGGATAATGTGGGGAAGTAATTCCTCTTCTGGGTAATTGTAGTTATATTAAAACAATATTGCAAGAATTGTATTTAAATAGTTTATTTTTGTCACTTGTTTCCATTAGGAGGATAATGGCCTCCCGGTGCATCTTAAAGGTGGTGCAAAGGATGCTCTGTTGTATAGAACCACCATGGTTATAACTGTGTTTGGTAAGGCTAATACTAAAATCTTTATGCTTTGGTATAATTTCCAATGTGCCAATTTTAATATTATTAAAATACTTTCTCTTTGGTACAATCTCCAACATGACTGGTGTTTTCTCTGTAAATTAGTTACACAGTTCCTTTGGTTTGTTCTTTAGAACATGCAAAATGCATGTAGAGAAGGAAAAAACCCACATTTGGACATACTGTATATATTTATTTGTGCTTTTTCCAAGTTTAGCTTTTCAGATGGCTTTTTTCCATACTGAGTACTGTGGGCTGAATACTCCTTTGGAATTCATGTATAATGTTAGAGAAAACGAGAACTACTTAGAAAGCCTATTCTGAAAAGGAGTAAAATGTAATTATAGCATGAAAGTAAACCATTTTTCTCAGTAGCCTGACTCTTCTTAGTGCTGGGTGATACTCAGCATACTGAGTTTTCATGTGGTGTGAAAACTAGCAGAATTATATCCAAGGTTCATAATGGTGCATATATTTAACCTTTATGTTGCTTATTACATAATTTTGTAGTAGCCTCTAACTTAAATATGTTGATCTAATGGATTTTCAGTTGAGTTGCTTTAAGAATGAGTAACAATTACTTTATGATTGTCTGTGTAGGTTCCACAAACATGCCTCTCCCCACTCTTTTTTTTCCTTGTTTCTTTATTTTTGTGCAGCCTGTGGAGAGGTATTTAAGGATATTTTTTTCTCTATAATATGAATCACCAAAAAAAATAATTGAGACATGGCTATGGAAATGTGTTTTGTCTGAATTGCAGCTGCTTGTTGTCAGTATTTCTTCTGGAACAAACTGCAAAGCTGACTTGAAAGGAATTCTGTTTGCCAGTCTGAAAATATCTTTTCTGTCTCTTAATTCAGGAACAGTCTATTGTATGTATCATCTGGTTGTCTCTTCAATGCCCAAGAAGCAGAAGTGATTCCAGTTCAGGATGCCTCAGTGACTAAACATCTCTTTGTCCAGTTCCATATGACTATGGTGGCAGCTTATACTTATTATAAGCAGCTGACTGAATGCTTGGAATCATAAATTAATTGTAACATGTTAACTGCAATCAATAAAGCAGTTTATACGTGGTGGTGTGGTGGTCTGGACTGTATCATGTGTTCCTGTGTGTGAGCATCTTCAGTCATAGGCTTGCTGAGCTGGTGAAGAGAAACTAAAGGATTATTACTAAGTTTGCCAGGGGAGGAGAACCTCAGTCCATCCCAGTCCTCATCTCAGTTTGATGCCAGAGCCAGCCATAGATGCCCAGAGCCTGAAGTGGAATTGCAGGTCAGCAGGAGCACCTGAAGAGCAGCACAAAGGACTCCCAGGCACTGCAGTCAGTAAGTCACATTCACCAGGGACACAAGTGCAGTGCCTCTGTGCAAATGCACACAGCCTGGGGAGTGAACAGGAGGAGTTAGAGATGTGCTCACACCTGCAGGGCTGTCATCTCAGTGGCAGCATTGACAAGTGGAGAGATGGCTCCTACAACTGGAGTGCTGGGATGGAAGGACAAAGGCTCTCTAAGAAGGACAAAGGCTCTGTAGGAAGGATGGGAAGGGGGACAAGGTGGTATTGCCCTCTATGTCAGTGACCAGCTGGAGCACATGGAGCTCTGCCTGGGGATGGATGAGGAGCCAACCAAGAGCTTATGGGTCAGGATTAAAGGGAGGGCAGGGGCAGGTAACAGTAGTGGAGGTCTGCTACAGGCCACCTGACCAGGAAGACTGGATCAGTCCCTCTATAGACAGACAGGAGCAGCTTCACATTCACAAGCCCTGGTCCTCAGGGGGGAATTCAACCACCCTGATACCTGTTGGAGGGACAACACATCAGGGCATAAGCAATCCAGGTGGTTCTTGGGATGCATTGATGGTAACTTTCTTCTCTAAGTAATAGAGGAGCCAATGGGGACAGGTGCTATGCTGGATCTTGTTCTCACCAACAAGGAGGGGCTGATGGTGAAACCAGAAATAGAGGGATTTGATTCCTGATCATTCAAAGGTGACAGGTTTTACTGTGTAGAGCTGATAACACTGCCCTCTGCAGCTCCAGGTGCACAGAAGTCATCTCAGTTGATCTGACCCCCTTCATCATCTAGGTTTTTTTCAGTAGCTTTTCTCTGTTACAGCTGAATGGGGCGTCAAATATATGCCTTAAGGCAGGTTATGTGCCTTAGCAATAACATTGTTGAGTAGTGCTCTTCTGCTCTATTTGCCAGCAGAACTGTATGACAGCTCTCTGCATATGTAGAACAAATGGCTGATAAAGGCAATGGTTTGATCAGGATCCTTTCTGAAGTCCTCCTCATTCACTGGCTAACGCAGTTACCAGCTTGCTGTGATACTGACAATCACAAATGCAACTGAAGATCTGTCATTGTCTTGGGGGAGAAAAATTTGTGGTTTAGAATTGGGCAGAGATAGCCAGCAATAACTACTAGTTTTTTTGGAAAAACCTTATATCTGAAGTAGCTAGCCCTGTCAGTGAAAAGTCCTGCTCCGTGAAAAATGCTTCAAGGAAGCATCTTTAGGTTGGCAAGTATGAGAATCACTTGTAAGGTACCCCAGTGCTTCTTCCTAGGTTGATGATTGCAATTATTGGGGAAAATCATCATGGAAACCAATCGTAGCTGTGCATCCCTAGATAGGTTTTATGTTTCTAACAGAGTTTGTGCCTTTGTAGCCTTCCTGTCGAATTGCTACTTGTGGATTATTATGCCTGAAGTCTGTAACAAACAGAGCTTCTAAAAAAACCCCAAATAATTTCATCAAAGTAATCCTTTTGTTTCTCTTCTCAAGGGAACACTGGGATTTTCAAATATGAAAATGAGCTCAAAAATCTGGCCTCCCACTACAGTGCTATTTTAAGCCTCTTGTGGATTAAGTTTGTTTGGAATTTTTTTGCTATCCTGGAGAACCAGAGTATGCTTGTTAAACTTGAGGCACAGTGGAAGAGAAGGGACAGTGTACTCAGAACTCTCTAGTAGAACCAAAAATCTTAAAAGACAAGGTGAGTGGGGGAATATCCCTCAATGGTAGCCTCTGCACAGGTGGCTTTGGCCAACTGTTTGACTAAAAGAGTAAGAAATGCCTGGATGGATGTGTTAGAAGGTGGTTTGGGAAGTGGGGTATGGCTTATTTTGAGATGAACATTGATGCCTACAAGGAAGAGAAACCTCCCAGCACAATGAACTATACTTCACAGAAATTGAAGCAATCAGCCTGCTCTCTGTGACACTGGTAAGGCTTCTGCTGCTACCATGTGCCTGGGGTTACTATCAAGATGTGGACCAAGTGATGGGCATCTGGAAGGCAGCATAAGTAAAGATCAAAATATTTTAAAAGCCCACATCCTTTCCTAGCCACAGGAATTATTAAGAATATTGAAAGAAGGGCAATTGTTTAAATAGTCTAAATTATAAAAATCCGGTGATGAGCTAGGCAGTAAGTATGTGTTTGTGTGTGCAACTGAAGCAGAATGTGCCGCTGTTGCTGTTCTTGCACTGAACTATGTCTGAGTCCACTGTGTGGGGATCAGTGGCAGCCTGTGAGCTGTGCTGCAGGGAGTGGCCCTGATGGGATGGCGTGGGGGGGCTCATGCAAGCTGGGAAAAAGAGCTTCATACTACAAAGCAATCGCTATTTATAGACAGAGCCTTGAAATGTTACTTAAATGAATATTAAATGGCAAAAACTTGTTCTGGCAGAGTTGGGGCTGGTAACCCTGAAATGTGTCCCTGGAGTCTGCAGCTGGAGGCCAGCAGGAGAGCGGGTGGAGACTGAGTGGCACTGCCAGGGCCACGCTGTGCAGCTGCCGAGTACCCGCGGGGAGGCGTTCGAAGTCTATGGGGCTGCCAGCACCTCGGGGTTTGTTCAGCTGCAGGAGCAGTAGGAGGAGGAAACCAAACAAGACCCACGGTCAGCTGCTCAGCACCATTTTACTGGACTGCATTACAAAGCTAACAGGGAAATTCCCATCTACTGTGTATTCTATAGATAGATTTATTTTGTTGCAGGCACATCCACATCACAAGTTGCCACAAGATGTAAACTGGCTGCCTATACTGCCTACACTGTCTCTAGGAAAAATCCAAAAAGAGAGCTATGTATCTTCTCTAGAGCTGAAATTATCTGAAGATCTTACCTCCAGTCTTGCTGTGGGTATTCTATGAGTAGCAGAAAATAAAATAAACGACATGCATTACCCCTTGCTAATGTGAAAAAAAAAAAATTTAAAAGAATAAAATAGTTAGTAATATGAAGTAATGGACTTCTAGCAGTTACAATGTTTAAACTGTGTACTTTTCTGATTCTACTATTGCAGTGCTTAATTACTGCCATCTTTAAATAATTTTCTGGAATTAGGTGCTATACCTTACTGCAGTCCTACTTTTAACTGGTGTTTAGGCAATACATACAGTACCTCTCCCCTCTAAAAATTTCACGTAAACTTTATTTGCTATTTCAAGTTAATGTAAAATTTATTTTTCAGTTACTGTTATTAGAAATGGGAGCTATCATTATTTAATATTTTGTTTTAAAGGATGGGAAAGCCTCCTGGAGTTGAGGATGTGGGAACACTGTCCTGGCTTCCACTGAGCTGAATTGTTCTGCTTATCACCCCAAACACTTGGGGGACGTTTTCCATTAGATAGGCAAGAGTACTTAATCTCTTCAACCTTCCTTGCCGCCCTAATTTACATTACTTAAAGCTTTTAAACTTCTGTGTTTTTAAGGTTAACAAAAAAAGCTTAGGGAGGTTGGACTAGATGACTCACTATGGTCTCTTACAGTCTGACCCATTCTGTGATTCTGTGAAAGCTTAGTAGTGTCCCAGCTTTGTTAGAATGAAAAAAAATTGTTCATGCTACTTTAAGAGAAGTGACTATTCAAATAATAATCAGACAGATGAAAGAGAAGAAAATTAAATCCTCAGTGCTGCAGTTCTAGGTTACAATCCTTTCTGAGACTCCAGATGTACAGACCATGTTTTACTTTCTGCATTTGGAAGGTAGCTCAGAATATCAACTCTTAGAATGGTGCCCTGGGCTACATTTTCTTGGCTTGAATATATGTATAGATCCAATTAGCCTGACACACACAAAAATTTCCCCAGTAAAAGTCTTAGGACTAATACTACACAGTAACACAGCACTGACTTTGTAAAAGACACTGTGAAAAAGTTCAGAAACTCTTAGAAGTAAAAAGAAAACACCAAAGAGATCTCTTAAGTGTATGTTCTTATTGGTACTATTTTTTCTGTTTCCAGATCCCAGAGTACAAATATCAATTTCCTAATGTTGCTTACCTTGGCTATCAATGCTCTGAACTATGAGAAAGCACGATGAATTTTCTGGGGCATTTTTCACGTCCTTTCTTACTCTCCCATTCTGTTACATATTAGAACTGGAGATTAACCTTCATAGTTGGTAGAGGATGAATCAGACTTTCAGAGGCAAAATCAATCCGATCAACCTGACTTGACCCTAAAGAAGGTATTTAGGCAGTGAGTAAGTCAGAACCAATGTATCTTTTCATGTGCATGCTTGTGTGATTATTTTTTTAAAGAAGTTCCTTTTAACAATAACACCACCTTCTCTAATCTAACTTGCCTGAGCCTTTCCACTTATTTTTTCAGCAGTCAGTTAATTCTACTGTAAAAATAATGGCTTGTCCAGAAACACAATCGGAGGAGAATCTCTTGGCTGGACTGTACTTTTTCTGAATGTAAGTATTCAAGTCTTCAAACTCAGTGGGCAGTACATACAGTCTGTGATATATGTTTTGGTCTTGCCTCAGTATTTTTCAAGAGTTACTGTTATTACTCACAGGTTTTCTATTAGACTAACTGATCACAGCCTTCTCCAAAACACATCTAAAGCTAAAGCACAATTGTACCTATTTTCTCAAAAAGATATGTCCTCAACAAAAAGAGGTAATCGGCTGTGATTCCTGTTCATAAATGTTGTGACAAACCAAATTAATTCTCAGGGGCTGGGGAGGTACTTGAGGAAAGGGATTATTTCACTGAGTCCTCAGTCAGGCAGTCCTGGTTTTAGATCTTCAAATACCAGTACCTGTATACAGTTCACTCAGTTCACAAAGCATTCACTCCTATTGCATATAGCCTGCTGTGTCCTAGAGAAAACTGCCAAAGAGGGATGAATTTGTCCTTTGTTTATGTGTTTCTTTCTTTGAGTTCCAATCCACCAATCTGAACTCTTTGAAATGTAGGTATCTTTCCTCTCTTCTGTCTGGCTTATCTTCCCTCTCCCTTCATGGTATTTTTTTCTTTTATTGTAATGTTAACCCACTTTGGTATTTTCACTCCTGAAAGTGTCTGTCTGCTGCCTTGTTGGGCCTCTGTCTGCAGAAAAGGCAAGATGCTGTCTGGTAGGCATGGAAATAAATTGGAAAGCGATGGTCAGGGTTATATCTGGTAATATTTAAGCTTTACACATACCAGAAAATGGAAGGAGGTACAATAGAAAATACCACAGGAGGCTTTGAGTTTTAAAATTTTCTAAGTTAAGGTTTCCTAAATAGAATTGTTGCAAACTAAGGATGAAATGAACAAGGTCACAGTACTGCTTTAAAAGCATATGGCAGCGTAAGTGCTCTCTTTCCTCTATGAACAACACATGTTTGACTGCTAACAGAGTAGTAAACTGAGAGAGTAGAGTGATATGTCAATCTAATAAGATGGTATCCTTGCTGTTAAAGGTTTATGGAGGAATAACTCTCTTCTTGAGGGTGCCTGTGAAGCTCACCTAGAGATAGTTCCCTGTGATTTCACCAGGAGCAGCAGCAGAATGTTTCCCTTGAAAAGTACAGTAAGGTGTTTAAATGAGATAATTTAAATGTGCTAATTGGGTTAAAATTTTATAGAGGACTTCTCAGGGCCAAAGAGACATAGTCCAGTTCTAAAAATACCTGAAACAGCAAAAAAAAACCCAACAAAAAAACCCTCAAAAACTTGTAGATGGCTGTTTTCCACATAAGTTTTCCTTTTAGCCAAGACATCTGGCCTGTGCAGGATCTGAAGTATGTGATCTGTCTAAAATGTTCCTACTTAGAGATTGAAATTTCTCTGAGTTTCTATGCAAATCTCCTGGTATCATCCTCATCAATGTGACTGTAATATGATTCCCAGATACTCAGAGGTGCCTTTTGGAATAAAAGCGAGAAAGGGAGATTTGGTTGAGACAGTTTGTTCCTAATAACTGTGAACAGCTTCTGTTCCTACAGGGTTCCAAAGAGGAGCTTGTGATTTCATCAGGACTTTTAAGTTACTAATGTGTTCTTAATAATAATTGAGTTATATATGTTTCTATAATATCAAAACAGTTCCACATTGTTTCATCTCAGCAAGAGCACTTATTCTGGATGGGAATAGTTTATAATGGGAAGGACCTGAAGTTTATAATGGAAAGGCTGACACACACATGCAATCTTATCTATCACAGCACTATGCAAAAGGGAATTATATAATTAAAACATTTTAATGATCTCTATTGCTCAGTGCGAAGTTACAAGTCCCAAAGGAGCCAGGCCAACTGTGTTATCAAGGTTTATTCAGTCATCTCTTAGGAGCAGTAGGGCACATATTGCTAAATATAGTGTGGTGTGCTAATATGTGCCATGTGTGGAACATTGCACTGGGACCACTGTGCCACAGAGCTGGAGAGCAGTGCACAAGGAGGTTACCACACCTTCTCCCTTTGGCTGAGATTTTCAAAAAGAAGTGCCTAAGGTAGACTGCTAAATCCATACTCTGACATTTTCATAAATAGCCTGATATTTCAGAAGAGCAATATGAATAAATTATCTTCTATTAAAATAATAAAATAGAAAAAATCTTACAGCAGCAGGAAAGGATTTTATTATTTTTGGAAATAATATGTATGACCATAATTAATTATGGAGCGTAAATGCAGTTTCTGAAAGAAAGTTACAAAACAGGGGAGTGGTGCAGGAGAGACATCAACTCTATGGCTGGGCTGCATATGATGTATTTTACAGAGTTAGGCAGGAACCTCTGTCACAATCTATGCCTCTTTGGGTCTGAGATCTAAAAGCAGAAAAGCAGGTGGGTCGAACCTGGAAATCCCTACCATCTAAACATCTTTTGATCAGCATCAGGCCCATTTGCTGGTCTTGTTCTGCTTCCTGGTATGTATTTACGTGAGCAGACTAGCACCAGCTCAGCACCAGTAGAAGATTTGTCTGGCAAAGGTACCAGAGATGAAAAGTGAAAGTGCTCAATTCAGTGCCTGAACTTGGGTGCCTAGCACCATCTCAGGCTATATTTGGGACATTTGCTTTGGGCTGGCAAATAGAACAGAGGACCTGCAGGAGACTCATACACTTGTGTTATAGCAATGGGGAACTAATAGGATGCCTGTGGCACTCAAAACAGCACTGGGGGCCTGCCTCTGCCTCCTAAGTGGTCTAGAACAGTTTGAGATGTGTCAGCGTATGTGGGTCCTGGTCTGTATCTGGCAGCTCCACAAGAGATCTCAGATGATGCAGGAAACTAAAATGGCTCTAGAGGCCAATGTGAAAGCAGCTGAGCCAAGCCCCATGGATAGTGGGTGGCCAAACTGCTCAGGCACTCCTGAGTTCATTAACTAGGTCTTCATCAGCCACTGCAGAAGTTTAGATGCTGGGCTCACGTGCAGGCACCTAAATGTATAATAACCCAGAACCAAATACCAACTGAGGTGAGAATGCAGGACAGAGCAATGGGTGCAGTCAACGTTCTCAAGCAGCAAAGCTGTGATGGAGGGGCAAGGAGTACGTGCCTTGTCTGCCTTCTCAGCTTCTCTGGAGATTAGAGAAACATATTCTGAATTTTTTATCAGAAAATAAGGTCCCAGCAGCTACTCCTAGCACAAGGGGACCTCATTTTGCAGCTGCTGCTCTTCCTAGCTGGGGAAGAAGAGCATGATGTAGTAAAGCCCCATGTTGTGATGTGCCTTAAACAGGAAATCCCTTAAACACATTTCAAAGGGCACTGGGCAGAGGGTAAAGGAGCAACAGGTCAGATTTACCAGCTGAACATTTACACTCAAGAAAATGTAATAGCAAAGGATGAAAGAACCTGGGTAGTGTTTCAGAGTGTAATTTGTGCTAAAAATCTTATTTTTAAAAAAATCCTGAGCAGATGAATTTATTTTTTTTTTGAGACACTGCAGCAAAAACATTTCTCCAGATAAGAGATATTTGCAGAAATCAGGACAGTGCCAGAAGCAAGACATGTTCATTAAACTGGGGTGGCTAAACACTAACAGAGTGGCGAGGCCAGCTGGAGAGCATCCAAGAGATTGGAGGAAAGGGCATATGAGAGGAGATATTTTAACAGCTTCAAGTGAAACTTCTCGGCAAGCTGTAGAGGTGTTGATACATGAGAGAGCGCCACAATTCCAACAGGTGAAAAAGGCTGTCAGCAAAGAGTAGGTGGGAGCTTTCAAGTAACCTTTAAAAGTAGAAACAAAAGCCAATAGTTTTCTGTTTACACAACAGAGTAGTTCTGATACAGGGCAACATCTATTTATAATCCAAATAAATCTTATGTTCTGGTATTTGGAACTGTTAGCATTCAACATCTTGGGACGCAGCAGCCACAAGGCTGCATTAAGAAATGCTGAGTTAAATCTGCATTGTTTTGTTCCATGTATTTTACTCCTTAGTCACTAGCCAATTACAACTTGTGCAAAAGAAACAGATTTCCTTTTTAAAGGTGGCTCATGTGGAGTTCATAAATGTCCTGACAAGTGATATCTAGGCAATGGTTCTAATGCCTGCAAACTAAGCTCTTGCCCGCCTCTTTTTTCCACAACCCTCAAAATTTCCACGTGTCCATCAACATCTGTTACAGATGACATGCAGATAAGAGTCCCATAAGTCCCAGGGAAATATATATAATCTGGACTATCCAACTACATGGGCCTGGTGCATTCCCTGGTTGTGTCCTAGCCCAACTTTTGCCTCTTGAGCTCTTTCTTTTGGAAAGGAAAAAGCTGTGATGAATGCCACAACCTGCCAGCCTGGATATCAAGATGCTGAGATTAAAAATTGAGGAGTGTGGAGCAGGGGTGGTGATAATCACAGAGTCCATCCCCCCTAAAGTTTAGAAATGGTCAAAAAACTACATGACTGCCACATGCAGACATATTCTGACAGCAAAAGGGGTCTCAGAAAGACAGGTGGGATCTGTACCTCTGACAGTCATAGGCGGGAAGGAATCTCCCAATCTGAGTTCTTTGCTCTCAGGCTAAGAGTTTGCAGAGATACCAGTTAAGCAAACAATTTTTCACACTTAAATGAGACTATTTTTGTCGAATCAGGCGGGTTGTAACTAGATGATCTTCAAGGTCCCTTCCAACCCAGGCCATTCTGTGATTCTATGATCCATAGATACAGGCTTCTCTGGTACAGGACTTTTTTTCCCCCCCTTAAATAATTTTCTCTTTTACTTCAGAGTAGACTCTTACTCTGTCAATCCAACTTATTTCTGACTGCTGTGCTCATAGTCACACTAAGGACAACTTGCAACTCACTTAAAACAAGTTATTATCTATTGTGAGCCACTACAAAACAGCTCCCCAAAGTATGCTGTTAGTACTAGGTATGGTATGGAGGATTTCTCTTTGAAGTCCAGGGTACTTGAAATAACAGGGGATAAACTAAATGACCTCTCAGGATCTTTTCCAGCCTCATTTACTATGGTTCTATGCATTTGCATCAGATTCACTTGTTAGAGTGCTTAAGGTTTTGAATGTTTGTCCTGCTGAACTGACAGTTTGGGGCTGACCTTTAAATCCTCTAAACCTCCATGGAAAGATGTGCATTGGATAGAGTGCAGCTCTCCCCCTTGAGAGCTTCCCTCCGACCTGCTCTTCAGTCGGGAATCACTGCATCCTCAATGCCTTTTGTCTCTGTGGGGGAGTTAAGGACAGCATCAGTCGTTTGCCTAATGACAAAGATTCTGTCTTAAAATTCCCCCCCATCCTTAACTATTCCATTGTCTGCAACAAAAAGATCCAGTCACTCATTATCTAATGCAACTTGAACTTTCAATACCTTTGAACACCTTGCCCATTCATACACAAGCTTATCTTCTCCATAAGACTATCCACACAGACCCTGCTGTCACAATATACATTGACTTTCTTTTTAATATAGAAGGATTAAGAAGAATTGGCAAAATGTTCCTATTCAGAGCTTGGCACTGTACCATTTCAAACTTTGTTGCTGATTAATGTAGTGAGTTTCTTTGTACAATGTAATTACACTGAAATAGTCGAAAGGTTACCAAATGTAGGGAAACCCACGGCTATTAACCTTTCAGCAGATGTTGAATCCAATTAGGTACTCAGTGACCATTGCAATATAATGTTCAAGTAGCAGCTAATGACTAGTGATTTTTAAAAATGTTTTGATTTTTTAAAATTATGGATTTTTTCAGTGGTGTCAGAATGATGATCTCAATGGATCATCATTCTTTCACTGGGGACCCCTCAGCTATGTGAAGAAGAGGAATGCTTAGATTTGCATTCGCAATTCTTTGTGGCTAGTCCATTGCTGTGACAGGAATGGTCATGTTAAAAGATAGTGTGACACCTGAAAAATATACAGAGTCACTGTGCTCAGTGATTTTATTTTCCTGCTCTCTTTACTTGAGCAAGATTTGTATTTGCTTTATTACAGAATGCTTCCTGAATAGATCAGCATTCTCTCGTGAAATAATGAACTAGCTTCTTTGAAAGAAAGCAACTTTACTTAGGAACGTTTTAATATAAAGTGTGCTGGTGTATATATATGGAAGGGACTGTAAGATGGTTGCATCTATTTTTTCCAATTTTAGTACTAAAGATCTATAGTTTTTTAGAATTACTGCCTACAAATTAACTGGCTTTTTTAAGACTCCCAAATTGTGTTAAAAGACCAGTTCCTTTCTATTTATACCTCTGTTTTTGAATGACTTATTTACTTTTCCAGTTCTACTTATCTGGAGCCACAATAATTTTTTACTTTCAGAGTATTACATGATGGGAAAAATCAGTTAGACAAATAAGAGAAATAAACAGTTGCTAAGGAAAACATACCTGGTGAGGGAGATAATTATTTTGTGGCTGTCACACTCTCCAGGGATGCTGCTTCCACAGTTGTTCCACTAAATGAGTAGATTTCAGGTAGAAACAGTCCTTTCTGAACTCTGCTAATACAAGAAGCCAGTCCTCATTATAAGAAGTCAGACTAGTACTGATCTCTAAATACCAGCTCTGAAATGAAATTATCTAAATAAATAAACACCCCACTGAGTTCTTCTCATTCCATAGACTGAAAATCTCTCAGAGAAGGCAGAGCCTGGAAGAAGCAGTTTGCTCTATTTTGTCCTTTTGAGTTTTATAGGTGCAGATATAATACCATGAAATATTAGTTCTATGACTGACTTAATAGGGAATAAAAAATACAGTAGAAAGGCTGTGCATTGCGCAGTAAGGAATTAATGGGCCTCTTAAGTGACTTAATCTAGATATACTGTAGAGATAGATGCAGTGATACACAACCAGCAAAGTACTTCCCACGTAGATGTAGGCAAGTCACCGGCAGCAGCACAGTTTTGCCTGCACAGCAGTTAATGCTCAATCTATAAATAGCTTAACGTTCAAAGAGCTGAAACTTTTTTTTTATTCTTCCTCTCTGAAAACATATACTCAAATGCATATATTCATATGAATAATGCATTTACCATATTCATATGTAAAGCAGATGCAACTAACTTTCAAGAAGACATAGAAGCCAAATCTAGTGTGATATCCACATGGAAACAATATTCAAGGTTTACAGTGCTGAAATGTAGAATGTACTGTTTTATTCTGCCCTGGCAATGCAGTCTGAAGTAACAAAAAAAAAAAGGTGCCAAAAGGACAAAGTTGCTTGAATTACTCTAGATCCAAAACCAGTTAAAAATTTCTAAGAAATTCCTGGTTACCTGCAATATTACATATCTACACCAGAAATGGACAATATTATTAAAAGCATAAATATCAATTTAAAGATCAATTTTTGTATTTAAATTTGTCACTGTTTCAGGGTATTTGGCTTAGGTAGCAAAGAAAATACAGAGCTGGAGTGCAAGGGTCTTAATGTGTTTAACACTTGTCTGAAAAACAAGCAGTCAGGAGAGTGTTAGTAAATGTTTATGCATTTCAGAAATGCCTTCTGCATCACATATTATGTGGTCAGACTATGAATGTACATAGCAACAGAGCTGATTAAAAACAACCCGTTTAATTACTGTGATGTATGGGAGCACACACTCAAAAAGCAATTTGTTAGTGTATTTTACATGTAAATGATCTTAGGAGAAGCCTGATTAGAATGGTTAGAACAAAGAGTTAAAGATAAGAACAAAATCCTGCTGCCCCAAAAATTATTTGTTTCCTTTTGCCAGCTCCGAATCTTATTTCACGCCAAGAAATTAAGCAAAGCTGGTGAGCTGAGAGGAAAAGGTAGTACCATCAGCAGCATCTGAGGGTCTATGAGGGAGAGTCTGTGAGATTCTTGCAACTCTGAGAGGCCCATTGGTTTCAAAGTCTCCGCTCATATGAATTCATTCATAGCTTTACACCAAATTATTTAAACATTTTTAAGTAATTGGTCTGAGTGATTTAACTTTAATAGAATAATGCATATTTTCTTCCATCCTCATTATTTGCATTAAGTGATTTTAACTATTAACATAAAATCTTCGCTATCCTATGATGGAAAAAAATCCACAGTGAATTGTAAAAAAATACTGTTGCAGTGCACAAGTGATAAAAATACTTCATTTGCCTTAATCCACTTCCTATGGAAGGATATTTCATCGTAATCCCTGATGTTCCCTCTTCTGAAACTGTTGTTGACACCTCATTTATATTGGTGTTCTTGGTAAGTTCATTCGGGAAATTAAAATTTCTAAAACTTAACTTATTATTTCTTAGAAATATTGCTATTACATATCAGATCTGGATAGGAAGAAACTCAGTTCCCCATGCCAAAATGCCAAAAGAGAAAATCCAACTCAACAACTGGGCAAGTGGGGTTAATAGGTCAAGAGTATTTGAAAGTTTACCAGCAGAGGAGATGTTGCTTTTGGAAAGCGCATTCTATCAACACCAGACAGCTGAAACTGTGCTGTGTCCCAAAGAGGAGCTGACTCACTTCCAAAGTGTCTGGAAAGGTCAGTGCATGTCTTCTGGTTACCACTTTCTTTTCAGTGTTTGGGTTCCCATGCAGTTTACAGAAATGAAACTCAGGACACACAAGTCCTCCCGCCTGCTCCTCGATCTCCCAGTCCTGTGGAAAAAGGAGCCGTCCCCTGCTAAAATATTAATCCCTGCTATCGGTCACTTCCATCCCGGCTGGAACCTCTCCTGATGGCTCTGCCAGTCACGTCGTGCACGGAGCCGACATGGACCCAGCATGGCCCCGGAAACTCACCGACAATTCCGAGCTGGGGTCCTCAGCTCCGCGCTGAGGCTTGGCTCCCTCTCTCCCTCTCGCCACCCTTCCTGGCCCTGGTTCCCATCTTGTCCCCATGGCGGTGGCCCCGAGGGCCCAGAGGACAGACAGACGGACGGACGGACGGTCGGTGTGTCGGCCGCCACTCCCGCGCGCCGCCGCCACCGGGGGGCGCTCCCGCACCGTGAATGCGCCGTGCGGCGGCGCTGGGGCTGCGGGGGGAGCGGGGCCGCGGCTTTCAGACATCCGCGAGTCTCTCCCTCCCTGTTTGCCCCCGCTCCTCGCCCAGCTCTGTTCCGCGTCCCGAGTTGCGGACCTGCTCCATGGGGACGGTGACATCCCGTATTTTAGCCCGAAATGGTCCCAGACGAGCTTCTTCGACAGCGTTACCGGGGATGCCCTTGCCCGCTGATGTGGGAGCAGACCCGCTGCTGACGGCGGGCCCCGGGGAAGCCCTGTCCGAGCCCCGCTGGACGACCTGTCCTCTCGGGCAGGGAAGGGATAGGGTGTCTCGCCATGTCACCCTCTGCCACGGTACGCTGCAGAGACCAGGACGCGCCGGGTGCCACGGGCAGGCTCCTGGGAGCGAGAGACGGGAGACCCTCGCGAACCCTGTCCACCAACGGGCTTGGCCCGGTACTGGAAAGTGCAGTTCCTTTGGAAGGCACAGGATTTCAGACAGGGCCTACGGGCGCGGGTTTTCCGCAGGGTCCGACGGAGGGTTTGTGGGGCCGTGCGCCCCGTCCCTCTGCCCGGGGAGCCGTGCTCGCCCCGCCGCAGCTGCTCCCGGCTCCGGCGGCGCTTTGTGCTCGACCCAAAACACCCATGTGGAGGAGGGGTGTCGAGGAGAGTGTGTGTTTAATATATGTCGGCTGCGTAGGGTGGAGGCCAGACACACCTGAACTGTGCCAAAATGACTAAATCCCCTTTGCCCCCGAGGCTCCCGGCTGCGGCACTGGGAGTGCCCTCGCTTTTCTGCAAGATTGTCCTGGAGACCAGCCCCAGCCTCGGCAGGGCGAGCGGGCCCTCCGCAGGGGCGACGGGGCTGCGCGGAACCCACTGCGCAAGGACACCCTCCGCGGCGCCGTCCCTCGAAGCCGTGCCCAGAGACCCACTTCTTACACTGCTCTCCCGTGTCCCCCCCTTTTGGGAAGCCTAGGGGAGGGAGGGGGCGGCGGGCCGGGCCCCTGCCTCCGGGCGCGCTGCCGCGGCGGCCGCCCGTCTCATGCCGCAGGAATGCGCGGAGGTATGCGCCAGTTTCCAGAAGTGGATCCCCTTCCTTGCTGGAGCAGAGCAGCGCATATATCACCCGGTGGCAGCAGTCCACCTTCCCTACAGTTTCGTAACCGCTTACGAGGGTAAATTGAGAGTTGGGAACAGCCCTCTATTAAGTAGCAGATTGAGAAGAGGCTCTTCCCACTTGGAGAAGGCAAGTCTTCCCAGACAGACCCCTCGCATCGGGAGCTACAGTAATCGAGGCGCTTCCTCTGCGCTCAGCTATTGCCGCCGCTGCTGCTCCTCGTTCGCCGCTGCTGCTACTTGCTGCTCTCTCCACAAGGTGCCCCCGGAGCTTCATCCTTTATCCTCCTCCCTTTACCCAGGTCCGACTGCTCCGGCTGCTGCCGCTGCGGGCACCGCCGGAGTCATCGCCGGAGGAGCTGTCCTGTCACCGATCCCGCACCCCGTGGCCACCCCGGCAGGTCTGTGTGTGCCCGCGCAGGAGCGGGGGTCCCCTGCCCTCCCCGCCGCCGACCCCCGCGGCCCGCCCTGTCCGCACGCAGCACGCATGCAGCCCCCTCTGATGCACCTTAGGCTGGGCTTAGCAGCGCCAGGCTGGAGGCTGGCACGGGATTGGGAAGGAGCGTGTTGTGTGCGCTTTGGGCATGTCAGAGCCGGCTGCAGGCGTGCGGCTGGGCGGAGGAGAGGTGAAGAGCAGAGCGCCCCGGCGCTGCTGGCTGTCAGCCCCGGGGAAGGCACGGGGGAGCCCGGCGGGGTGCCGGGCGCCTGGGCAGAAATACATTGGGAGGCGGCGGGGTTCCGCAGACGGAGGCTCCCGGCGGCCGGAGGCTCCAGGCGGAGCCCGCTGTCAGCGCCCAGCGCGCCTGCAGGCAATGCTACCGCTGCGGCTTTGGCAGGAGTTCTCGCTTCCCTCCCCTGTGTGTACAGCTGCCGGTGATGCTTTCTCTTGCTTCCAGTTTTTTATGCCTTTGATAGGTAGTGGGTTTTTCCTGCGGTTTTTTTCGTTTATGTTACTTTTTTCTTCTTTAAGTGGTAAATGTCATGCACTCTGTCTGGGAGAGCTTTGGCTAAGCTTTCATAGGTTGAGTTAGTGTGAGGTTGGACTGGCACTGTGAAAGGCTGGTTTTTTGTTCTTTTGTTCTTTTTTTTTTTTTTAAGCGGTCTCTAAAGGTCAATGAGAAAACCTTTAGTTCTGACACAGAGTCTGTTGTGTCACAACTGAGCCAGTGAGAGGACCTTTCCTCTGCCACCTCCAGGCTTTGTTTCACATTCCTAAGTTCGCAAGAAGGAAACAGTGTTCCTAGGTGGGCAAATGAATGCTTTGACTGAGATGATGTATTTCATGAAACAAAAACGGTAGACCTGCAGCAGTAGTGAACTCCTAGATGCCTTTGTGAGATGATTAATTTCTGTTGCTCTTCAGAAGGATCAAGAGATGGCACTCAAAGCCTGCACAAGATTTCCAGGACAAAATGTCCTTTTGCGTGAAGTTTAGGCGATCATTAAACTCACTGCAGAATGCTGTAGATCTTCCCAGGGACAGCTGTTTCCCATGCAGAGCTGTGATATGATTTTGGAGCTTTCAGGGCAATTTAATACTAACGCTCACCCTTCTTGTGTTGGGGAGTCATTATGGTAATATTACTCTTCTGTTTACCCTCTGGAACTGCCATTGGACTGAAACCATTGCTTAGGTTTTCTTCGAGCTCTTGGTATTTTCATGTGCAGTAAAGGCATTTGGCTAAGGCAAGTATATACAGCTGCTCAAAAGAAGCCTGTTAAGCTCAGTGTCAGTAACTAGGAAATTCCTGGATTTCCATAGCATCCACCCAATAAGTGTGCCTTGCTGGGTAGTTCTCTAGATGGTAGAAGAATATTATTTTCCCTTTCAGTTGTTTCTGTGGATGAATGATTTATGTATTTTTCTTTTGTTTTGCTCTTGGCATCTTCCCGAGAAAATCTGTTGCCTAATTGCTTTTGGAATTCTCTTTCCTCCAGCCTAATTATGATATATGATGCATTTATGACTTTATTCAGACAAATTGCCCCTCCCCTACTTCCCAAGATAGAAAATCCCAAACTTTAGAAACACTTATATTTGTAAGTGATGTGGACTGTTCATATTAGCCTTTACTTAGACAAGGAAATAATTTGGAAGTTTGGCTGGAGTGATCGGGAGTAATTTTACATGGCGCAGACCATATAGTTATGAAGCTGCTTGCAATTAAGAACCGCTAACTTGGCCTAATCCCACCTTTTTTGCCAGACAACCTACAGTGATTGTGAGGCTCTTTTGTCTGTCGGCTTTTAATAGTATATTTTAAATCTATTTTCTCTAAGGACATGTAAATGAATTATCAGATGTTGAAACATCGTGGCTAGACAGACGTGTCGAATTTCAGTTGTGTGTCACACACACTTCTGTATAACCTATTTCAGACCTTCAAGAAATGAAGAATAGTACATTTGTAGGCAGAACCCCTCAAAAAAAATTTTACTACAGTTTCCAAACTGCCTTGAGACCACTAAAACAAAGCTAACTAAGTGGTTCAACAGTTATGAAAAAGGAGCCGAATAAAATCCCCAGCTGAAAGAGACATTTAGTTGATCCAAGTCAGGAATGACCTCTGAATTAGCTATCATCACATTCAGCGATGAAGTCATGGAGCTCCCTTTTGGCTCCTGTCTGTGCGGAGGCACAGGTCTTCACTGCACTTCCCTGATCAAATTAACCCTAACTAGGTTAAAGCTTCAAGTACTTACTGTGGTTGGAAAGACTTCAGCAACAAAAGGCACATTATTGCAAGATGAGACTCTCCAGTTAGTCATACAGATCTTTCATCGTCTTGGACAGCTTTCAAGTCTAGAGTTTTCAACCTGGTCCCATGGGTGGGGGCTGGGGATAAGGGAACAAAGTGAAATCCGTGGTTCGTGGTTTTTATGTTTCATGAATACACCCACGCAGTCCTTTAATCCACACGTATCATTTCCTTCTCCTTTCTCCCCCGTCCCCCCTTCTCCATCACTGCAGATTCATTCATGTTGTTGTGATCTGAAAGGGCAGAAATGAAGACAGCACTGTGCTCGGCAGTCGCTGCTCTGTGTGCAGCCGCCCTCCTCTCCTCCATCGAGGCTGAAGGTAACCTTCCCCTCCCTGCCCCCTTGCCCCGGTGCCCTGCTGACCAGCAAACCTCCCAACCAACCTTGAGCTACTGGCTCTGTCCCTCTCCACTTTTGAGTGTAACTACTTTACTTTTTCTCTCCTTCATAGAAACGCCTCTCCTTCCTTGCCCAGCTCCTTCTGTGCTCTGTTTCTCCCAGCTAGTCAGCTGGACCGTAACTCCCTCTCTCTGTCTCTCTGGTGTGCTGTCCACACCGCCCCACTGACAGAACACAGGCCAGCCGATGTGGCCTCTGGGTGCAGTGCCCCGAGGAGCCCACTGCCACTGCTGCTGCCGGCGGGCAGCCCAGCATGGCTGGGGCTGTGGTGCTGCCCCCCTGATGGACCAAGAATGGCTGGTATCTGGGCTTGTTTAGTAATACTGAGAGAGGAAACGGAAAACCCATCACTCAACAACCCACAGCTTTGAAATAAAATGCTCCAACAGAGTCTGGCTCTCTGCGCCTGTGTGTTTTGTCCAGCCGGACCCCTCGCCTCTGCCCCGCTGGCCTGCTGGTACATTGGCCTCCCCTGCTCAGCGGGGCGACCCCCGGCTGAGCCTTGGGGTGGCCGGACCTTCCCTCAGGGACACTTCGACCTCTGTGGAGGGTCTGACCTGGGGAACATGCCTGGGGAGATGCTGCCATTGCCATGTCATGTGTCCTGGGTACTTCTGAAGGGAAGGCTGGGCCAGGCCTTTGTAGGGAAGCCGGGGCTCCAAGGCTCTGGCATGCATGTGGCCTCATCACCTGCAAAGAGGCTTTCCTCCTCCTCCTCCTCCTTTGGCCCCGGCCCAGTCTCTCTGGAGGCTGAGGCCCCTGTTGGCCCTGGCAGTGTCCTGCCTTCAACTGAAGGGATGAAGACCTGGGGAGACCCGTCTTGGCCACTGCGCTTGCTGTAGCGTGGCTCGAAATGGCCTGGCCCTGGCACATTTGCTCCGCAGCAACTGTGAGAACAACCTCCCCTGCACCCTCAGTGTGAGCTACTTGGCTTTGGTCATAATCATGGCATTTCTGCCAGTGGTGGCTGCCAGGGGCAACAGAGATGCTGAATGTCCTACACTGAAATGGCTTGATCTGACCTCTGGGACCTGACTTCATCATAGGGTGAACCACACCACTGGGTGTGAACTCCCTGGGATTTACTGGAAAAAAAAGCAGAAGCCAGCATCTGATAATTCGTTCTTTTCCCCCTTCCTTCTCCTTCTGTCTTGAATTGAAACAAATTCTCTGATCACAGCCTGCCTGCCACAAGCTCCTGTGTCTGGACCTGGTCTCCTTGACTGATGGTTACTAAAAGCATGGGGTGCCAGACATGCCTTGGCAGTGTTTGCTGCCCCAGCAGCAGTGCTTGCTTGGGGCATGCAGATGTGAAGTACCCTGGCTCTCTGGAAAAAGGTGGCATTTCTGTCAGTAGTGCAACATCTGGTCACCCTAGGAGAGAATCAGCCCACTGCCTTCCTCTTGTGCTGCGTTGTTGTTGGCTAAGGAACCAAAAAAGGTCATTTGAAGTAATTTCAGAGTTGCATTTGAAATGCAGGGCCGCTGTGCCAGAGAAAGCAAAGAAAGTGTACAGTTTTGATGAAAGGAGCGTAATGGTTTGTGTGTTCTTCCCTATCTTAGGAGGGAGCTTGGTTGGAGCTGGAGTACTGTTGCTGTTGTCCTGCCCTACTGATTACACGTAGGGAGTATGCTATTTCTGAAAGTAAGTGAAGGTGTTTTATTTAGCTGTAGTGTAGACTAAACCAGTCATAGCTTCAGTACTGTAAAAAAAAGCTACAAAAATATATTTGGAGCAGCACACAGTTATTTTATAACAGTAAAACTGTACACACTGCCAGACAAGCTGGCCAAGCTTGTTTAGATCCTGTGTGGAGGATGCACTATTGCTAAGCAAAAGAGTGGACAAAGCCTGATCTTGAGAGTTGTAGAGCAGTCCTGACCAGGACTTACATAAACAGAAATGTTTCTTAAATAAAATACCTAGTTTACAGTGATCAGGTTTCTCTGAGGGAATTCTTCTAGTTTCAGAGTTTTGAAGTAAGAGCAGAAAAATGTGCGGTGAAAAAATTGTGGTACTGAAAATGGAA
This sequence comes from Neopelma chrysocephalum, assembly GCF_003984885.1. NCBI lineage: Eukaryota > Metazoa > Chordata > Aves > Passeriformes > Pipridae > Neopelma > Neopelma chrysocephalum. Next base: position 11,316,173 of record NW_020897692.1, read on the forward strand.
GGTCAAAACTAGGAGTACCGTAGGACTTGCTGTGGTAGGAACTGCTTTTGTAGAGCTTTTTGCAGTGTTTTTTGTTTGCACTATACAAAAAGTCATCCTTCTGGACTGTTTTAATCTTGTTCTTCAATTCTGCATCATTTTGTAGATTGCATGTTGGATCTTATTCACTTTAGTTCTGGTATCACTACAACTTAAATCTTGTCCGCTGAACTGAATTTCTACTGTGAACATATGTCCTTTAGTCTTTTTCCTACTTACAGATCACTTTGTGGCAAAACTCCCCTCCCCAGGTCAGTCAATCAGTCTTGTGCCTCTTTGTTTTGGCTCTCTCTGTGGCATTCACGAGAGATGCATTTTGAATTTTCTTTTCCTCAGGTGTGAGTAGACACTTGGTGTGAAGAAAAAGTGAAAGGAGAATAAGGGAGAGGACTATTTGATGTGGTAAAGATTGTTGATATGGGGTGGGAAGGTGGGGTGAAAGCAGAGAGAAGGAAAAGATTAATTCTATTTTTCTGCCTTCCTTCAGCTTTCATTTATCAGTCTCTCCTGGGAGTAGATCTGTCTGGTGTTTATCTGATGCTGCTGTTCACAGATTCCTGAATCTTCCAGTATGAAACTGGTTCTTCATCAGCATCACAGCTGCTCTGAAGTCCTTTGTGAGAACCATGCTCTGTTACTGTTGACAAGTCAGAGCTGCAGTAATGGTGTTAGAGCTTTTCTACAGAGAAGCAGCAGCACAGGGTTTTCCAACTGGGCAGTCACTCTAGGAGTAGAGAGGGTAAAACCCATGTGTAGTCTAAATTCATGGCATTTCAGTGGGGAAGTTGTTTACCCTGGTCAGGACTGCAAATCTGTTTTCAAGCTCAGAATTTTTTCTCTCACAGTGAAATTATTGTTTTATTTTGCAATTCTTCTGATCTCTCTTGCTCAGCTTAAATTTCCTGTGCGTGATGCTATATTTTATGCTATAAGTTCTTTTGTGCCTTTTTATTCTCTCTGCCAAAATTTCTCTCTGTCACAGTATTTTTTCCATCTTTGATCACAAAAAGCCAGGGGTTCTTATTTCAGTCATAGTTATGAGCCTCTAAAGGTGCTGCCTTTTCAGTTTTTCAGGAGCTGGTTCAGACCTGGAAAAGTCTATTGACTTAGGCTGGAGGTAGGGAAGGAAGCCATCACTGATCCAAGTGTGGGACCTTTGTATAGTGCATAAAAAGGTTTGTCCAGTGAAAAATCTGTTACCAGGATATGCAGTAGAGTAAGTGACAAATAATTGCAGCACAGCAGTTGCAGAGGATTACAGAGTTTCTCTTGTAATAAAGCTTGTATTGAGTACACTAATTTTCATTGAATGAATGATTTAGAGATGATCTGAGATAGGTGAAACTTGAAGTTGAACACTAATCCAGCTTTAGAACTGGTTGGTGGGACCATTATTTAATTACCTTTTGATGTCTAATTTCTATCTCTTGAGAAACTAGCTGTTGATTTCTAAGTTCCTAGGAGAGAGGACCATGTAGATTGATATGTGAAATTGAAATTTTTATATATATGAAGGTGAACTATACCTCCCTGTTTTTCATGCTACTAATTAGAATCAAAGTGTACATGCATTTGTAGGTGTATACAGTCATGCACATACATATATATGCACAAACATGCATGAAATTTGGTAAATATTCATGCATGCAGTTGTGTTTAGTTACATACATCTTTATATGTATAGATATATATATTTAAATTAGGTTTTTTTCAAAGTACAGTTATATATCTTGTATTTTGAAGAAGTTTCATACACATGTACAAAATAAAAAAATGCTACGATACAGATGACAATGTTTCAGTGTTGTGATTGGCGATGAATATCCAACAAGTCTGAGAAGCAGCTCTTTACTGCATTTCTAGGCTGTAGCTCATTCTTTCTCCCAGTTGCATTGGCCACACAGACTTCAGAGGAGCTTGACTGGGGTCATGATCTAATTAGTTGTGCCAAATCCATGCCATTTCTGGAAAAAATATGAAATGAGGAGTTTTGGCATCTTCCAGCCTCAGCAGGGCTTATCGCTGTGACAGTAAGGCTGGGCTTACTCTTCAGCTTCTGTAGATTGTATAGATTTCATGTTATTTTAACATGGGCTAACGTTATTTCACGTGCTAATCATAGTCCGTCTTCTCCAGTGAGTGGAATTACAAATTTTGTTTCTCATAGGGATTGTGGATGGCAGCTACTTCCAAGATATATCACTTTTAAGTCTGGTTCTGGATATAAATTACTTGAACTTCTGGTTATATTTTATTTCTATCTTGTTAAAGATATTCATTAGAATTCTCTAGCAGTCACACTGTGTTATCTGCAAAAAGCTGTAGACTTTTGTATATTAGGTTTGTATTACCTGTAAAGTAATACAAGGTATTTCATAGCATGAAAAAGATGTTTTGCTCTATATTTTTTTGTTTCAGAAAATATACTCCTATTACACATGTAAATAACACAAGAAGTGGCTATGAATTAAGTATATTATGTCTGGTTGGTTTTTTGTTTGTTTTTTTTTTGTTTGGGGTTTTGTTTGTGTTTTTTGTTCTGTTTTGGTTTTTTTTTGTGGTGTGTAACATATGCTATCCAGTTAAGAAAATTATCATATCACAGTTCTGAGAGTGGTCAAAATTAATGTAGTGTAAACATTATTGTTGTGCAGCAGGATATTTTTTTCTGCTCTGGAAAACTGTTAGAGAGCCATTCATTTCTGTGCATCGACACTGGGATCACTGTATTAAGACAATACTATAATCTCATCACGTATTATGATCATGACTCAAGTCAGTGAGACGTTTGGCATGAATTTTGATGGACATAGGATGAGCATTGTCACTACACTGTGCGCATTAGGTGCAACTTCACTTCTGCAAGTAGTCTGACATCAGGACTGCTTGCTTGAGTAAAGCTGTGCTCACATGTCAGATTTCGTAAAGTGAAGTTTTAAGGTTTGTCCCAGTAATGGGGCAATCTCCTACCACAACTAAGGTCATTTTGTTCCTAGAACTCTGGTCTGATTCAGTATTGCAGATGTATTATTTTTCCACTGGTGAATTCCCTTCTGGAAGAAGAATTTTAATGAGGTGGAGTAACAGTTGCCCTATTTTATTATCACAATAAGATTTTTATCATCTAAACATTTTGCTGTACTTTGGCTCAGCTTACTGCTCTCAGTCATATGACTATGGTTTGGTCTTCACCCCACATATGGTTTCATTTGGGTGAAATCTGACCCATGTGAAGGTTCATGGATGTTTTGGAGATTCTGTTTGAGTATCAAAAGCTTACAGGCCATCTGGAAGATATTTTGATGACATTGGATCCAAACTGCTCCTTTTTTTCACTCAGGCAAGGTTCCTTTTTGGATTTGAATGGGTGTAGTATTCAGTGCTTGAGTTTGATAAGCCAGCCATAGGTTGAGAATGAATGGATTTAAAGTGCAGCAATGAAGACTGGGGTTAGGTGTCGGGAATAACTTTATGATGATAAAAGCAGTGAGGCCTTTGGAGTAATTTCTGTGGGAAGCTGGCAGTCTTGCCAATAGTGGAGGTCTTTAAGAATGATCTGAGCAAACATGTCAGGAATGACTTGGGGTGGCTCGTCATGTCTTGACTATGGGATGGATGAGGAGACTTTCAAGGTCCCCTGCAATGCCATTGTTCTAAAGTGCTGTGATGACCTGGATGAACGGATACGTCACTTACGAATTGATGTACTATTCTTGTTACCTGCCAAGATCCACATCTGAATTTTCATAAATGGATTAAAATCCTTTAAGATGTTAAAGACTTCCTCACAGTCAGCTTTTTCAGTTTATCTGGAATCCGGTCATTTGGATATCAACAAGTTGGGCTGCTGCTGTCCTTCAGCAGTTAAAGCCTAAAGTCTCTGCTGCAACATGCCAATTTACTTGCAAGGTTGGTAGTGCTATTTTTTCCATGTACTGAATTTTTTTTAAAAGCATGCTCAGGTCAGTTGTCTCTGCCTTTGCATTAAATTTGTCCTGAGCCATTGCTACGGAAACAATATTTTATAATGATATTCTTATCACCTAAATGTATTTTCCTATTAACATGTGTTGCATGATTTTGATACTAAGTAACTACCCTGATGTCTCTAGCATTGTAATACTCATAAACTGAATGATGAATAAAATGTGCATGCAGGTTAATGGTCTAATCTCACTGCCTGTGTATGGACAACAGGAAAAATAACATTTACTTTAGTACTAGTGTTATCTATCATATCAGTATTACAAAGCCATATTATCCTATGGTTTGAAATGACAGAAAATTAAAAGGAGAAAAATGCCAGATTTTTTGAGCAAAAAATTTTACTTTTTGCAACTGAACAGTAACTTTTCATAATTAAACATTCTAGCATTTACCTCTTTATCTGCTTTTAAAATTATATACAAATCTGAAATGAAATTTGACATATGATGGAGATCTTCCATGAAACAGAGATCTGTCTATTAAAAATGCCTGCAAAACCCTCTCTCAAGTAGTTAAGGAAAGTATGGCTGGATCTAATCTTACTTTGTAGACCTATTTAAACAATAATATATAATACACCTACCATGCACTGACAGTGAGTCAGTAAAATACTGCATGAATAAGCATGACAATTTTACAAAGAGAATATCATTATAAAATATTTATGAAACGTCTTTGTGTAATGAACCTTGTACATGGAGGCTTTTGTCCATTGTGGGAAGCTAAAAAAATAATAATCAACATTTCATTTACATATGCATGATGCTGCAAAATAGCGTATGTAAACCGTTTCTTTCTGTACTGTTCAGTTACTTCTGTCATCAGCTCCTACAAATTTTATTTGCAGTCATTTGTTCAGATCACTGGTGCTCTCTTTGCCGTTTTCTATAAATTCTGCAAAATAAATGTCCATAAATATACCTTGATGTTGTCTTTTCATAATTAACCATTGTGTTGTTTGGAACCATACTGGCATTTTACGTTAAAATGCCACTATTAGTATGGGTACACCTGCTGCAAAGGGAACATGAAAACAATAGTTTACACCTTTGAAACTGTACAGAAATCTGGTGTAAACAGATTTTTATTTTTGTGAACTTAGCATTAGCTCAAATATTTTAGCAAATTGCCATAATTATTAATGCTATTTATTATCCCCTTAGTTCCTGAATCCTTTGCTGCTATGTGCATAATATGTCACTTTAGTGGCTTCTAAGGACAAAGGGGTGAAGCTTTCCATATTTTGAAATAAAATGATACCTCAGTGTATCATTATTACAGATATACATTTTGCAACTATATTAATATCTAGACCCTAACAGAAATTGTTTTGCTGAACATTAAATGCCCCATCTTTTCCTGTATTCTTTAAATCATTTCTTTTCTCTGCCAAGTTTCTAGATTCAGTGAAATTGATAGAGAATATTACTATGCAGAGACTATATTAAAAAGCTGATAAATTCTTTGATGTCTAATTAAGAAGACTACTGTGTTGTCCACATCCTAAATGATCTCATGATATTGTAAGCAGGTTGTGATTTGGCATGCTTTTACGGATTGCACCCAGCATGTAAAAAAATTTCCTTTAATTGTTATGTGAAGTGTTTGCATATGTGGTTATTATCTGTGAACTCATTGTACATGTATCCAAATGTGTTTTCTATTGTGCTTGATTTTGCTGGCCATTCTTGAATGTCTTGGCAACTCAAGAAACATATGTTCTGTGCTGTCTTCTGTAATGCATATACTCTTTGATGTTTTGTCACATTTTGTCAGCTTTTATTTTACTCTTTTTCCAACAACATATCTTTATATTTGTTGGAAACAAATTTATGCAAAGACAATTTTAGTAAGCTTTGCTCAACATTCTTTTATTTATTCATTTACCATTTTTCCAATTTTTTAAACATCCACCTGGTATAAATCTTTTGCAGTTAATCCACCATCAGACTTGAATTTTACAATTATAGATGAACATAATGTTCAAATGTCATGGAAAAGGCCACCAGATGCAATAGTGGGTTACAGAATAACTGTGGTTCCAACAAATGGTGAGTTCTGTAAAATTTTGTTATGAGATTACATTTTTTGAAACATTGGGTTTATTTTTGCTTATATCTAATTTAAGTATGAGAGTAACTGTTAAAATATTTCTGAAGTTTGTGATCAAGACTGGGCAGCAGCAAAGGGCATACAAGGACCAGTGATTGTTCCAAGTTAGAGCTTTTTTTACCATAGCATTTACTGTTTTGGGACTGCAAATAATAAGTTTTGGATGCCTTTCCTTTGCAAGAAACAAAGAGAAGGTAGAATTATCACTCTACTCCTCTTCTGTGCTTTTACCTTAAAGGTTAAGAATCGTATTGTGCCATGTAAGAGTCATTATTCTATTTCACTTTGAGAAATAATTAGTGTAAATGTGATATTGAAGCAGACCTGGACCATGATTTATTAGATGATAGTACATTTTGTATGTGCATTTTGAGATTCAAATTTCCTGGAATTTAGTAATTTTGTTCACTGTTGAAAGCAAGTTAGTTTGAAGTTTCATGTTTCAATATTCATACTTCATGAAAACCGAAAGTCTATCGTTCTGAAATTATTATTGGATTTTAGATAGATTATTCTCTGTTGCATTTTGTTTTATGATAAACTTATCGATATTATTGGATTTAAAGACTGCATTAAGTGTTTTATATATTTATTGCAGATGGACCTACTAAAGAATTTACTCTTTCACCTAGCACTACCCAAACTGTCTTATCAGATCTTATACCTGATGTAGAGTATGTTGTATCAATAGCTTCATATGATGACAGAGAAGAGAGTCTACCTGTTTTTGGCCAGCTGACAAGTAAGTAGCTGTTATACAATCAGAAACCCAAGTAAGATAACTGAGTGGTCATTCATAAAACTTTGATCCAGTTCCTCAATAAAATTGCCACATACCTAAACTCTCATTAGATGGAGCTGTCTGAACATCCTTTTCCCATTATTCGTAGTAGAAGCAGAGAAAATTTGCAAGAGATCAAAGGAGACTAACATGGATATATAGTGTCTGACAACCCCATAGAATTCTTGACAGGAGACACCTGGTTTTTTTTTATTTTTTTGAGCTAAACCTACTTTCTGTAATTGCGTCTGCTGAAGTCAAGGGGAAGATGATCATTGACCTCAGTAACAAATGAATTCCACAGACAACCTGTGTGTGTATGTGTGTGTGTGCGTGTGTGAAAAAACTAACTATAGTCATCAAATAATAATAAAATGTGACACAATATATCTGAATGCATACTAAAATATTGAATTTAAGTTTTTATAATTTATATTAATAATTAAAACATAAAATAAATTTAATTGAATAAAAATCCACAGCATGCTCTCTTCTATGATGTATTTTGTCTCATGTATCAAGCTTCACAAACAACCATGGGAAAATTACTTATGATAAATTACCCTAGTTTTTAGAAATGGGAAATACTGGTGTTTCATCCAGGGATGTTGCAGTTAATTTTCAGGAAATTACTGTACAAGATATATAAATACATAGTATCCTTAGTTATTTGCATTTTCTGTATTTTGTGTTGTCCTGAATATTATGTTGTCACATCTGTAAGTACAGGTGATGTATTATTCACAACCTATATTTATATTTTTATGTTCTGAGTCTTGTCAGATTTGTGTCTCTAATTCCATAAATGCTTTTCTTTGATGTTTACAAATTTAACCTGATTTCCTCCATTAATTCTGTCTGTTGTGTGCTTTCTGCAGTTCAGACAGGTGGTCCAGGGATACCAGAGGAAAAGAAGGTTGAGGCTCAGTTACAAAGTAAGGTGTTTTGTCTTTCAAGTTACCTGATATTTATCTTATCTGAGGTCTAGCTCTAGTACCCCATAAAGTTAAACTGTGTTACCTAGCAATGAAGTTCACTTGTAAAGTTGTCCGGAGCTAAGAAAACTTTTGAAGGGACTGGGATAGAAGGAATTTAGTGACTGGATTGAAAGATTAAGGTGCAAAGTTGGTACTGAAACTAGGAATTTCATGCAACCAACCTAAGCAAGTCCATGAGTGTCTTGGTCCTATTAACAACAAGCATTGTGCTGTGGATAAAAGACATTGCAGAAGAGCCAGTGCAGCTATAATGGGGAGATAAAGATACAAGGCAGAAGTGGTAACAAAATTATGTTTTTCTGTAACACCAAATCACTGCAAAAAGTTTTGTATGTGTGTTTTCATCTGTTGTGGCATAACAGATCTTGTGGATTAGCATGAGAAGTGTTTCAAAACAGTTTCTTTTTAATAATGGCGGCTAGAAAACTCATATGGGTAAATTCACTTCTGTGAATAATGCTTCCATAACTAAGATATTCCAGATAAGAAGATCAATCTATTAAACATCTGTTTGTTTTGACTTTTCCCTACTAAGTTCCCATTAGACGTCTCAATTATTTGTAAGAATGCTATTGCTCATTTGCTAATAGTGTTTTGCTTTTTTTTCTCCTGTTATGTTCCAGGATGCTCCATAAGTGCAATGACAGACTTAGTTTTCCTGGTAGATGGCTCATGGAGTGTAGGGAGAAATAACTTTGGATATATTCTGGACTTCATGGTTGCCCTTGTATCAGCTTTTGACATTGGGGAAGAAAAGACAAGAGTTGGAGTTGTTCAGTACAGTTCAGATACGAGAACAGAGTTCAATTTAAATCAGTATTTCAGAAGAAGTGATCTTATTGATGCAATTAAAAGGATACCTTACAAAGGTGGCAACACAATGACAGGTACAGATTTTCCACATACATGTTTATTCAGCATTTAGTTTCGTAATTCAAATTTGCTTTAAATTCTGGTTCATACAGGTCTAGTAAAACACAACTTGTGGTGTTGTTTTTAGGTGAGGCTATTGATTACCTGGTTCAAAACACCTTCACTGAGTCTGCTGGAGCAAGAAAAGGCTTTCCCAAAGTAGCAATTGTCATTACTGATGGAAAAGCTCAAGACGATGTAGAAATTCCTGCAAGAGAGCTTCGCAACATAGGAGTTGAAGTTTTTTCTTTGGGTATGTTGAGTTTTTCTAATGATTGAGAGATTAACATTGATAAAGAAGTAATGTATATGTTGTAGAGATTTGTGTTTTAGGAATTTCATTATGCCTCTCTTTTAATCCGTATGCATTAGTGGGTCATATCTGATCTCCAGAGTGAAAAATACCATTTATGTTGATTTGATAGTAATTCTGTAGCTCCTACATGGAGATTAGGATGACAGACTAGCATAGTTTCAACCCTGGCCTCACTGAGGATATCATATTATTTTCTTGCGTTGGAAATGGAGTGTGTCACCTCATTATTTTGTATGTTTTTGTAGTTCGATTATTGATAATGATAAAAGACAGAAGAGAAATTAAACTCAGCTTTACCCCAGGATGTTCTGACATTTCATGGGTACATTCACAGGTGTCTGTATTTTATGGCTACTTAACACAGTCCTGTCTATTGCAACTTCTAGGTATAAAAGCAGCAGATGCAAAGGAACTCAAGTTAATTGCATCTCAGCCTTCACTGAAGCATGTGTTCAATGTGGCTAATTTTGATGGAATTATGGATATACAGAATGAAATTATCTTGCAAGTGTGCTCCGGTGTTGACGAACAACTAGGTGAACTGGTTAGTGGAGAAGAAGGTGAGGTACTTTATATACACATATTTATAGAACTCAGTTTATTCCAATGCATATTTAAGAGGCTATCCCTACTTCCTTTGCTTTATTTCTGGAATTTGATCCGTTGTCTCATTTAGCAAGTGTGGAAAACTGGTCTCAGTCTTGTGTATTTAAATGCACGAGAACAGAACATGTGATGTAGTAGGTTTGGAATAGCTCCATTATTCCATAGTTTTGAAGGCAACATTGATGTGCAGTTGTCAGTCTCATACAGTCAGTTTGGACACGGGCATCACTTCTGTGGAAAAATGTATTAAAGGGAAAAAACTGCTTGATAAAGGGGCAGAATATGTAATAGGTTAAGAGCCAAGGAATGAAAACTGGAGAATACTGAGAAAACACAGACACCAACCTGTGTCACTGCAGGTTTCTGGCCCTGTAAGGTTTTAAGTAACTAGTTATTCTTTGACCAAAATGGCAGCAGAGATGACTCCACTGTCATAGTGCTCTGCTTAAGTCTGCATTTGTTCACACTTTCTACTGTGTTTCTGTGAGTGTAGCTTTCACTTCTGGTTGAAATGGGTTTAAAGCAAGGCAGAATTTCTCTTGGAACTTCTTCTATACTTGAGGGACCACGAATGCATTGTTCATATTTCTACACTGATGTCGCTTTTGGACAGTCCTGTCATTCACTTCTGTTTATTTATGCTAAAAGTGATTTTTAGTAAAGATTAAGCAAAGATAAGTAAGTTTATTCCAGAAATAAAAATCATGAAGAAAATATGTTTTTATTGTCGTTAATATTTTGGGTTTGCTTTTCATTTCTTTCAGTGGTGGAGCCTCCTTCAAATCTGGTGGCCACTCAGATCTCCTCAAAATCTGTTAGGATCACTTGGGATCCATCCACAAGCCAAATAACTGGCTATCGGCTGCAGTTCATTCCAATGATAGCTGGTGGAAAACAGCATGTACTGAGTGTGGGTCCTCAGACTACTGCTCTCAATGTTAAAGATCTCTCTCCAGACACAGAGTATCAAATAAATGTTTATGCAATGAAAGGACTGACTCCCAGTGAGCCAATAACGATAATGGAAAAAACACAACAAGTAAAAGTTCAAGTGGGTGAGTTAGGAGCCACTACATTATTTTCACATGGTAGCTTTTCATTGATTAAAGCTCTGATGCTTGTTTTAATCACATACCTTTATAATTTATGAGAAACAGCTTTGCTTAGCATAGTTATTTTGTTTATAAGCAAGTGGGTGTGATACATGAACTACAGATGGAATTGTAATGCTGTGGCTATTGAAAATCTGTTTACAGTGGTTATTCTTTCTCTTTGCAGAATGCTCACGGGGTGTGGATGTAAAAGCTGATGTTGTGTTTTTAGTGGATGGTTCCTACAGCATTGGTATCGCCAATTTTGTGAAAGTAAGAGCCTTTTTGGAAGTGTTAGTTAAAAGCTTTGAGATATCGCCTCGAAAAGTACAGATAAGTCTTGTCCAGTACAGCAGAGATCCCCATATGGAGTTTTCTTTGAACAGATACAACAAAGTGGAAGACATAATTCAGGCTATTAACACCTTCCCCTACAGAGGTGGATCTACCAACACAGGCAAAGCAATGACATATGTGAGGGAGAAAGTATTTGTTACCAGCAAAGGATCAAGACCAAATGTGCCGAGAGTCATGATTCTTATTACTGATGGAAAATCGTCAGATGCTTTTAAAGAACCTGCAATAAAGCTGAGGGATGCAGATGTAGAAATATTTGCAGTTGGTGTGAAGGATGCAGTGCGTACAGAGTTGGAAGCAATTGCATCACCTCCTGCTGAGACCCACGTTTACACAGTGGAAGATTTTGATGCTTTTCAAAGAATATCATTTGAGCTTACACAGTCAGTCTGCCTACGAATTGAGCAGGAACTGGCTGCTATAAGGAGAAAATGTAAGTAACTGCTATTACTTAGAGGAATGTAGAAAATGCAGTGAAAAAAGATCTGAATCAATGTTTTGTGCTTGTAGTTACCTAAAGAATGTAAATTGATGAAATTGTCCACATACAAATGATAATTTTAATAACTGGGGATTTGCTTCTCATTTTCAAACATATTAAAAGCAATGGGGGAAATGAATGGTGAAATGGAGATGAAAAAAATATTGGAGAAATTTTTTTCCCCCTCCCCTGCTAAGTATCTAAAAAGCTATTAAATGTGTGTCTATTGGAATGACCTTAGTGGGTGTGCTCTGCTTTTACACTCAGTGTCTTGAGTAGAACAGTACTATGCCCATTCTTTTTTAGCTGTCTAAGATGAGGTAGCTAATATAGGCTTGTCTTTTAGATTTCCAAAGGCAGTGAAGCAATGCCAACAACTCTAGGGGTGATTTGATTAATATTTAGAGTAAAATTAATGGCCCTCTGGTATGGGCTTAGACAATACAACTTGAGACAGCAGATGCTGGGTGATATTATCTCAGTCTAACTGTACGAAGACTAAAGACTTCTAAGACTGAACTGAAGTAGCACATGGAAGTCTTCACATGCATCCAAATTTAGCCATCTTGGATGTTAAGAACTTAAAAGATTTCTAAATGACCAGCTTTTGATCAACTGAAGTTACTTATGATTAGTTGCACCCTCAATGCCCCTACCTATGTTTAGTAGAGCACAAACATTGAATAGTCCCCAATATTGAAAACCCCACTCTCTTTAAAAATAAGCCTTTTGTTTCAGGATAGCTTTGAGGAACAAACCAGCAGCACAGCCTTTGTTTAGTGGGCTGAAGCAGTTTTAAGATTCCCACTATTAGGCTGACTAGGCCAAACAAAACAAGCCCAGGGTGTCAGGTTTGTGTTTGTGCTTCATGTCGAATTCCTTGTTTCCCCTTCAACTTCATTCCTGAAAAAATACTGGTATTTATTTTGTCCTATTTCTAATCTAGATCTGAAAGAAATCCCAACAATTCTTAGTTATTACCGTCGATGGGACATATAAAAGAGGAAACCTAACTTGATCATCAGATTCTAACTTAAGTTTTCATGAGTATAGATGGGCTGTTTTAATTTGATTTAGAAATCACTGAGTTGATGCTTCTACTCATTGTTGAATGATTGTAGGCAACCTAGATATGGGCTTCATCAAATTTGATAGCTATAAGCAAATACTGTGCACATGCAATAAAATATCTGTTCAATTAGAATAAATGAAATTATTGAGGGTTTTTTTATTTATTTTAGAGATTTTGTGTTTAAAATATTCTAGGAGGTATGCCTCACATGCACATTTTTATTTCTATACAGCTTATGTGCCTGCAAAGAACATGGTCTTTTCTGACAAAACATCTGACAGTTTCAAAGTGAGCTGGTCTCCAGCTGGATCTGAGGTTTTGTCCTATCTCATTAAATATAAAGTAGCAGTTGGTGGAGATGAATTCATTGTTTCAGTACCAGCTTCAAGTACTAGCTCAGTTCTCACCAATTTACTGCCTGAAACTACTTATGCAGTCAGTGTGATTTCTGAATATGAAGATGGTGATGGCCCTCCCTTGGATGGAGAGGAAACCACCTTAGAAGGTAGGATTCCCATTATTCTCAGAAACAAAGGAGTCATATGTTCAAATAAGAATTTGCATAATTGAAGAATGGGTCTATGAGGAGCATCAGCTGAGGCTGAGAAGCTATGCAGAATGAAAATAAACATTATTGTATCTCAATGCATTCAGTAAAGATACAGAATTCCAATAATATGCAAACATTAAGTTGTTAAGATTGGATTTTATTTTCCCTGAAAGCTGTATGGATGCTGTGCTTCTCTGCATTCGTCTCTTTTCAGAGGAAGTAGTAAGTTTTCAATAATAAATTCAGTGGCATGAATTAATGTTAATATACAGTCCAGTTAGAGTAGATGAATATTGTAGGTCCCTTCCAACTGAACTATTCAATTCTGTTCTGCTCTATTGAATAGTTATGACTCTGATGCAAGAATGCATGTTGACTTCAATACATTTAAAGTGAAATGTGTGTCTATGTAATTTGTTATGCCAGCGAACTTAGCATTAGTAGAAATTCTGTTTTAGATACAATAGGCTTAAAGGGGGTTGAGTTTTGGTCACCTGTTTTTTTGTCAGAACTTCATGGGTCTGATCCAATAACTAATGCAAAACTTCTACTCATGTCAGTGTCAGTTTATGTGATCAAGGGCTGTCAATTTAAGCATGGTAACTGTACTTTTTCTTGATACAGTTGCCATGATGTATTTCTGCTGGTTGAAAGGAACAGCATGACAGTAAATTTGATTTTCTATTCTAGTAGTTGTATACTTGGTCTGCTCTAAATCATGCTTTTAAAAATATTGATCCACTCTTTTTAATTATTCCATGCTGTCATTTGTGACCTTTGGTGACATAAATTGTTCCCAGGGAGAAAAAGAAACAACACGGAGCTTTGTTAATTGGTGTTTCCTCTTAGGACTGATAGAAATAAATGCTTATAAAATAGCTTATTTTGGATGTTAAGTTTGGAAGATACAGGTTTCACTGTCAGCATTCACATTTCCATGACATTACCAGTCAGAATATTTTGGACACACATAATTTTCCCTTAGGAAAACAGACAAACTCTTGGCTGATTAGAATATGTAGCTTTTGTGTGTAAGGGACAGGGGAAGGAAAAGCTATAATAAAAATAGTAAATTCTCCCATGTTGTAATTGATACTGCCTTAAATAACTGTCAGCATCATGATCTGATGATATCCCAACGTGTCTGAGAAGATAGTCCTTCTGCAGTCAAGTAAACATCAGCAGCTCTCCATGCAGATCTAGCCAACAGTTTGGGCCAGATGGCTTTCTTGGCAATTAACTTTGATTTCAGGCTTTTAAAGGATTTGAAGTTGAGTATTGTATTTCTGATTAATAGGAAACAAGTTTGTTTGTTTAAAACTAAGATTATTAATTGCTTCACTTTTAACATTAAAGAACAATGCTTATAGCATATGGGTAGTAAAGAACAAAAAACTGGGGTTTTTTTCCCCTAAATGACAATGCAACTCTAGGCAACTTGCAGTACAGTAGATCTTAATGTCTGTTGGAAGAGCTGAGTCTTGTTTGGTGTGCCCACAAGTTCATCTGAGCTGCTGCTGCATCCTTTGTCAAGGAGCAGACTAGCTTAAATGATTCACCACAGTTTTTCTTTAGTTTCTGGAATAACAAGCTATTTCTTTGAGTTAGAGATGAAATTCAGAAGCCTTTTTTAAACGTTAGGTGCAACTCATATAGCAATGAATACATTTTTTGTTGAAAAAATTTTACTTAGAGAAATAGAATTGTTTTGGTGGTTTTTTCCCTGTTGCATTTTCTTTGGTCATTTTTTAAAATAGGAGAGCTGCCTGTGTGTAATCAGGTGTATCTGAGAACTGTCTGTAAATGGAAGTGGTGCAGATGCAAATGGCTACAGCAAGGAAACCTATACCATTTGTCGTGTTAAGAAGTTTCCCCACTATGCCCAAATGTCCCTTACACAGTTGAGTTCTACTGGTACTGCTAAACATGGTCAGACTGTCTTAATTTTCAGAATCTATTATATAAACTGGGATTAATATACTTTTGGGGACAACTTTGTTACACTGCTGAATGTAACTCTGGCCCTAAATTTTCAGAAATTACTAGTGGTGTATGTATCCTAAAACAATGGGAGGGCACGATAAGCTGTTGTTTTGCTAAACTGGATGAGCCAACAGAATGGTTGGAATGGTTTTACTTTAGATACTACTTCACCAAAGGCAAATATTTACAAATTATATGTGTATATTTTTTGTAGTTAAAGGTGCTCCTCGAAACTTAAGGATAACAGATGAAACTACTGATAGCTTTGTAGTTGGCTGGACACCAGCTCCAGGAAATGTCCTACGGTACAGGCTTGTTTATAGACCCCTTACTGGAGGAGAAAGGAGACAAGTGACTGTATCAGCAAATGATAGATCAACTATTCTGCAGAATTTGATCCAAGATACAAGATATGAAGTGTCTGTTATTCCTGAGTATCAGTCTGGGCCTGGGAATTCGTTGAATGGATATGCAAAAACTGACGAAGGTACATGACAAATGCTATGAATGTAGCAAGCTTAAGAAGAACTCCCTGGATGCTAACATATTCATACTAAAAAGAGAATAAATCTCATAATTAATATGTATTATCCAGATGAACAAAGAATTATAACATTGCCTAAGCCTAGTGGAGAGGCAATTTAATTTATCAAAATGGCAAAATTTATCAAAATTTGAAATATAGTCTCTTGAACCTGTAACACCTGATATGGCAAGGTAACTTGGGTGAAGAATCTACCTGTATATTTAATTAATTGTCCTCATGATTCTTCATATTGTCAGTGATATAAATTATATGCCTTTTGAGCAAATTCAGGCCCTGTTTGCATTTTGTTCTGAGTGCTTAGCAAGGAATTAATGAAGCATTTAATTTAATGAAGTTATCACTGTAGACTTGTGTGAAGATGCATGATCCTTTAACATGTATCATACCTTATTAAACAAAATCCAGAGAGTATGGAGACATTTATGAATGTCCTAATCATTGTTGAAATTTCACTGAGATCTTAGATATTATAAACCAGAAGAATTTTAATCAAAAGAACTCTGTAGGTGTGTTAATTTCATTGGTCATCTTTGACTTGATTCTGCAGATAGTGACTTCAACATGGATCTTGGCGTATTGAAGTTGAGCATATATTAAGTTTCTAGTACATATAAGTACTAGAATGATTGAGCCTGTTTTAACAGAAAAAAAAATGGAAGTAAAAAGACTTTATTGGGCATTTTTGCCTAAGGAGGGTGGGGATGATATTGTAAAATCCTGGTTATGGTAAAAGTATACTGTAGCAGTGTTAGTGCAGGCTATTCAGGAATTACTTTTTATCATAAAATCCTATGTCATAGTAACCTAAAAAATCAACCAAGAAATGAAGCTTGCTTCAACTTGTTTTCAACCTCTTTTTGGCATGTGCAGTCCGAGGAAATCCAAGAAATTTGAAAGTTTCTGATGCTACAACATCAACAATGAAGCTGTCTTGGGGTGCTGCTCCAGGCAAAGTGCAGCAGTACTTTATAACCTACACTCCAGCTGCAGGAGGTGAAACCAAGGAAGTGACTGTGAAAGGTGACACTACCTCTAAAGTGCTGAAAGGCTTGGACCAAGCCACTAGGTATGCATTGACTGTGTCCGCCTTGTATGCCTCTGGAGCAGGAGACGCCCTTTCTGGAGAGGGAGAAACACTTGAAGGTAATTATTTAATGTTTTCTGTACGATCATTCATTTATTTGATTGATGTTTATGGTGTCTTAAAGTGTCTTCCCAAGTTTTCCGTAGAAGTAAATATATGAATTAAAAATAGGCATAAAAACACTCTCCTACTTTACATGAATTTTCCAAACCTACTGTCCTCAAAAAAAACACGTGGGTTAAATCACTGGTTGTGGAGGGGACTCTGGGTCTCTTGAAAAAGGTGTTCCCCAGGAGCACCAACCAAAACTGACTGTACTTCCACATCAGCCTCAGTGAAATATTTTGTCTTATAACTCTCAACATCTGAACAGTTTTAGTGGCAGATTGTTCTTAATGTAAGGGGATTAATTAATGGAGTTAAAGTATCTCATCCATTTGAAAATTTGCAGCATTGCTACTGTACTGAGACTGAAAGATGTTCAGGGGCCATTTTTGCGTTAGAGAAACAACATCTAGTCTAGGCAAAGAGATAATGAGTCATACCCTGCTTCTAACTAAAAACCTGGAGCTGAGCATAAACAGTGCTGGCTAAGCGTGAAGTCAGAGCCAAAGACTTTCTTATAAGGAGGGGAGACTGCTCTTTCTCTGCCTTTGAGTGGAGAATTTCCCAGACTAGTTCGCTGTGAGCATTCTCAATATCATCTGTAGATTGTCAGAGGATAGGGAAAGCTGCGTCCTAGGCCTTGAAAGGAAATGTGACTGCTCTGTGCTGGCCAGGTATATATTGCTGAAGGCTGGCACTGCAGCTGTGTAGGCATGACACTTGAAAACATCTTGCAAATGAATTATGTGGAATTAAGACTTGTCCATTGATGCTAATGGAGTTAGAGACTAGCAATATACTTGACTCCCGGTTTCTGCATAAGTCTCACTTTTTGTTTACAATATAGGTTAGGAACCAAACCAGAAAAACCTTTTTAAAAAGGAAAATATAAAATCAAATAATTTAAAAAAATAATTTCCAGTCATATGCCAGTGTGCTGAATTCTTTCCACTAAAGTTTAGGCACTTACTTGAACACTGCAGTTTGCAGCATGGATGCTCTAGAATTCTTCTGTGGTTGATGAAGAAAGACAGATAGTCCATCTGAAGTCTCATTTTTCCTTCAGCTGAACATTTATTTGTCTGTTGACTATAGAAGGAGCAAATGAGAGCTCTAGGCACCAATGCCCTGCCCATCCCACTAAGACAAAGATCCAATCCACGTACTTACGCTGAGACAGGATGCAGCCGTTAGAGAATCAGGCACCTTGCAATTCACGCTGAAAGTTCCCTAACTCACTTGCTTTCACTACCCATGCAAGATCTGAATGCTTCTTTTGAGGGGAAAAGAGCTTGTCTCCTGCCCAGAACACTTCTGAGATCCAGGTAAATGAGAAGAGAGATCTGCTGCCCATATCCTCCAGAAAAGCCAGAGGTGATCAGGACCTAATGAACTTCCCTGTTGGCGGTGGTGCTGCCCCTTTTGAGGTCTAACACTTTTTTGGAGAGAAGAGGGAGAATGGAAATGTAGGCTTTACACATTCCAGGAGAATTTGAATTCACATCTCCACCATCTCCACATCCCAGCAGATTCACAAAGCTGCAGTGTATGCTGGGCAAGAATCTTCTTTACTCTTTCCATTGAACCTGAGCCACTGCACATCCAGGAATGCAAATTTCACTCTCAGAACAAAAGCAGACTGGATCTCAAGTAGACAGAGGAGGTGACATCCCTGCTTTTTCTTCTGTGCTGTCAGTGGTTAGAGGAATTCCTCTCTTCCTTTGCAAATCTCGAGAGGCCTCTGTCTCACTGTTAAACAGACTGAATTGTCCACATCCTTAGGGAGGTGTCTCAAATTTTAGTACAGGATTGACCAAGTTAACTGTTAACATTTGGTGGCAACATTTTCAGGAGTATATTTGTAGTAAACTCATGAGAAATCCTTTATTAACATGGAGATGTAGAGATAAAGTGTTTCAAATTCATAAAGTAAGCTTAGCTTTTTATCCTATCATAAAACTTGAGCAAGAGAAAAGTCTTTTAAGGCATTGCCTAGAGCTTCTGTTAGAACATATCCTAGAGAGCAGTGAATGAAATACAGTAGAATCCAAACAATGAAGTCATCAGAAAACCAGAATTCAGACTCAGGTACAGACTGTCTTGTCCTTTCAGTGCTCCCTGCCCCATCCCACCTCTCCAGGGCTCCAATTCCTATTTGGCCTTTCTGCCTTACTAAATTGTTAATAAGAAGAAAAATATTCTCAAAATTGGTTAAAGAGTCAAAGAATTTAAAAGAATAGTTGCGTGTACCTCAAGAATGAATTCATATGCAATCAGATGAAATTTAAAATGGGTGTTTCACTTAAAATGTCACAGAAGCATTCCTGTAAGAGATTTTACTCTAAGCAACTGAATTAAAACATTACATAAAAAATTCTGTGACAGATTTTTTCTTGGGATAAATATGAATAACCGAGCATCTTATCACTCAACTGAATTACTTTTTATTCAGTTCTTCAGCTGGGAGAAAACTAAATTTGAAATTACTTGTACCATTTTGACATATATAGCTTTGTGACTCAAATGTAAATTCTTTGAAGATTCAGCTGAATTTGAAAATCCTATCATGGTGCACTCCAAAAAACATTACTCTTCATATTAAAACTGTCTATTTAATTTTCTTGGTTAGATAAAATGTTAGTAAGAGCATTGTAGAGATGTCAGTCATTACTGGGTGATCAAAGGGAACAAACAGAATACAAATTTCTGTTTGCATGACAGCAAAGACCTAAATCAAATTTCCTTGTGGAACATCTATCTTGTATTTCAGCAATCAGCATATCTGCAGTTTTGAGGGGCAATAAAAGTACTTGAATTAGGCCAGAACTCTTTGAACATGGTCTGTAGATATTTTAACACACTCTTTGACTAATGGTATGAAAGGTTCTCAGAATATTTGTTGCAGCATATAAGGCAATATTTCACTGTATGGTATTATCTTACCTCATTGAAGGATAAAATGACAAACCTTTGAGGAAAACCAGACAATTAAGAGCAAAAGGTTCACAATTTTGGAACTGAAAGGTATCATTCAAACTTCAAAGCTTAGTATAGAAGTTTACATGAAAAGAGAAGTCATGCTGGCTGTGAAGCTAAAATAAATATGGTTGGACCCAGATGAAAAGTTACACGGGTTGGTGAAATGAATACTTGACCAACAAGTAGCTGAAATAATTTGTCTGACTGAGGCTGGAAACAGGACAGATCTTAACTTCTGGAGAAATAAACTTATCAACAGTAATAACAAAAAAGCTGTGAAAGGAAGCATAAAAAAGTGTTTAGTATTTCAGCTAGTTTTTCCGTGAGCTATGGTGTCTGAGAAACAAAACAGTGTGGTGTGTGTTTTGCATTGCCAACAACACTGAAATACTGAGCACTAAAGTGTTTTCCTGTATCAGGAATCCCTATGGGGCTTACTTGATGTCTTCACCATATGAATTCTCACCAAACCTATTCAGTGATGCCATAGCTGCTGGCCACTTCAGCTCCTCATCATATCAAGAGCTAAGCTTGAGATTGCCTTTCAAACTGGGGCAGTTGCTAGTTCATAGTATTGATATGTAGCCTGAGAGGAATCAGTTTGGGTGTAGTGAACATTTCAGCCCTAACAGGCAAGTGAGAAAAGGGGAGCTTGATACAGTAGTTTCTCCAACTATCTTATAGTCAAGTGGCAGGAAATGAAAAATCCAAACTCTCAGATATTTATGGAATTTTACTGAATTACTAAATGGTCTCCTGCAATTAAAGGTGTAGGCAAGCATTCTTACTGCTATCAGTAATGATTTATTTTGCTCTGCACGTAGTAGGAGAATGCACATGGGCAGTTACACTATCCCAGACAAGGGTATCCTTCACCAGAGAGCAAAAAAATGAGAAGTTTTTAGACTGCTCTAACCTGATCTGCAAGGACGTGTCTGCCCAGGCTTTCACTGAAGGCCCTTCAGTTATGTTTGTTATCTTCAAAGTATTTTGGAGCAGTTACAAATTGCTCTTGGAAGTTCCTCCTCTTCCTCTGCTTTGCTCTGCAAGGCAGTTTTTCAGTGTTTTGAAGTGGCTCGTTTGTTTCAGGATTCACGGGAAAAATCAATCCACATAAACCTAGAAATCATTCTGTGTACTTGATATCATTTACCAGCTGGGTAATCTCAGTTTCACCTTGTATTTTTATTTTCGCTAAGTATATGCTTGCCCTTATTGTTTCTCTTCATAAAACAGAGAGGGCAAATATTCCCCCAAGTAACTGTAGATAATCTCTTCTATAAACTGTTTGCATAGCTCTCTGGTGCAGCCCAAAGATAAACACATGCCAGAGGATCATCATTTTATGAACTGCTCAGAGACAACCCAGCATAGAGAGTTTAGCAAATGAGTAATCAGAAAATGACTCATTTCTGAGAGTGCCATTCCATTACCAGGTAATTGTTATTCAGAGAGAATGGGTTTATTTCGTTTTTGTGTGTTTGTGGAGCAGGAAAAGGGAAACAGTGTTTTGCCACTTTGTTAAAGGAGTGTGCTTTCCTTTTCAGTCATCCAGACTTGGGAAATTTATAGTGCTCTCATCTTTTATACAACCTCTTTCAGTCAAGGCTGATTTTGTCTACAGTTATGAGGTACTGTCCAGAGGTGAAAGTTCTGGAGCTTTATATTTCATACTCCTTTAAACATAATTGCATGTGCAAAATATGTGCTGTAGAAAACTCTCCACTTATGCATATTCTCTCACTTTCAAAAGTGCATGGTGATCCATCACTAGGCAGCTTTGGTTGGAGTCCTTCTATAAAGGTGCTGTGGAAAAATTTTCCTCAGACATGCTTTTTTGGCTATGATTCCCCTCAGCTCACACAAAGTTGTTGAAACTGCTAAAGTAAATTAAATCTGCGCAGACTGCCGTTTGCCCCGGCGTGGAACAAGGCTTCTGAGAACTGGGGGAACTAAACAAATTAGCACTGATGGTTATATTTGATGATGCGTAATACAGATTGAAGAAGAAGCAAAAAACACCCACAGAATGTCTTAGGGAAAAATCCCACTGTTATCCCCAAACACTCCAAACAAACCATTTGGCTTTCAGTGTATTTTGGGATCATATGATCTTACCCAAGTCATCATACACCAGAAATAAAATACAATGAGAAACATGGTAAGGGCAGTGAGTGGAAATGCAGCAGACAGTGAGCAGTTTGTGAGTGCTACTGTTTTCCTAATCTGTTTTTTAATAAGAGATGTGGTTTTAAGTCTGGCAAGAATTTGGTTTTCTGCCCAAATTCATGCTGTCAGATGAAAAGAACATACTGTACATTAGCTGCTAAATAGATTAACTTTCATAATTTGCAGTTGTTTTAAAGAGTAACAAATTCATTGCTAGATTAATCAATCTATACAGAAATGCTTAATCCTAAGAAATGTCTGAAAAGTTTGAAAGCTGAGGATGTTTTATGAGTGCCCTTTTGCTGCCAGTTATATATTTTTCAGAACATCTTTAAGAATATTTGAGTAACTGACTGTAAGCAGGGAAGTCATTACACTTTTAAATACGAATTTCAGAAAAATTTAGAAAAAAAGCTAGGTGGGTTTTTTTTCAGAAAAAATATTCAGTGATCAGATTCCCGTCTTGCTTTCACTGAGAAATTTCAAAGGGCTCCACTTATATCAGTGAAGATCCTAGGCTAGGCCCATCGTTTGTAAAAATGGACAGAGTTCTTTTGACATACATGAGATTGCTAGTCTTGATTAGCAGAGATGTCACCCATTTTATTTCTTACCTTTGCGCATTTTAGAATAAACAAAAAGAGGCGCAGTGTATTATATTCAGGAGATAAATTTGAGAGATAATTACGTAGTAGTCTCTCCCCCTTTAGAAAGACAATTTTTCTGTTTCTGTGATATAGGGCCCAATGCTACCATCCCATTTGATGAGTAGCTATGTGTGCTGTGACCATTGATCTGTACTAAAGCAATGTATAAAAAAAATTTGTCATGACTGAATCACTTTTAATTTTTAAGTTATTTTCTCTTGTATACATTTCTTGTAGCTTAGCTTTTGGATTTCTCTTTTTCAGTCAGAAAATGGATGGTAGTTCTTTGATAAAAAAATTATTTCTTTTTGCTGTTTCTATGGTAACATAAGAATGCTTTAGAAATTAATGACCTCCTACAGGCAGAATAGTACAAATTCAAGTGACATTTTCTTACAATGAGGTTTTTAGCATATCACAGGGACTTTACGTAATGTTCAGACTGCGTAGTGCTGCTTCTGTCCTGACAGAAACAAGGACTCAGTGTCCTCAGCAATTTAATGCTGTTTCATGCATTTTTAAAATTAGACATTCCAAGATGTTTGAGTATGACATTTTGATAATCTGTGGAAAATTATCTTAGTTATATCTAGGAAATGAAATATGTGACAGAAAAAAATAAGACAGATAATAAGATACTTCCACACAGTTGAGAGCAGTGTTAATTGACTAACTTTTGGAAAAGACAGATAAAATATTAAAAGGACTGAATATGAACACCTGTTGTTGTTGTCCTAGATCAGGGACTCAGGAGTGTTCTGGCCAAAGTCCCTGTTTTTTGTCAGAACTCTCCTGGTTGGCATCTTCTTACCTTTCTGCAGAAGATCAAGAAACCTTCTCTAATGGAGTCATGTGAGCATCCCTCTGTGTAGCAAGTCCTTTACTATCCCCTGTAGTATGCCCACATCCCCTCTCTACATGCCTGAGGTCTGACATTCCACCTACCTTATGTCTTGGAGGGAAGGATATCAGCCAACCCAAGTGATTCTGCTATCATCTCATCTGATGGGTGCACTTGGATCCTTGGCTGTGGCAATTTAACCTGTTGATTCAATGGGATACTCCTGACTTATGCCTATTGTAAACAAGGCAGGACTCAGGCCGTAACATACGCCTCTGCAGAGGAAGGCTCATTTATTCAGTTGATTATGACCTTTTAGGATGCTGGCTTAGATAAATACTATGTTTAACTTAAATGAAACATGGCTCTGCATAAAATTTAGCACTGCAGATTGATTTTGAAACCTGGTTTTAAAAACCACATATAGAAAGCTGTTTAAACTTTGGGCCCAAAATGTATGCAAAAATCCCACTGATATCAGCTGGAGTTTTGTGAATGTTTCTGAGGGGAAAGGTCATTTGAATAAGGCCATTTAATTTTTATGAATGTCAACATTTTAATTTTAGCTGATTCAGTCTTGTGTTCAATAACAACAGTGTTTGCTGGAGAGCTATGGGAGGTAAGCCAAGTGGACAGAGGGAAACTGCTTTAATATCATATTGTGTCTCTGGCACTCTACAGTGGAAAAACTTACTAGGGAGACTGGACATTACAGAAGTCCAGAACAGGGTGTAAAAGCACCTGACTGAAAGTTACCAAGTGAATTTTTGAGAGTGTATCTGCACTGAGTGATGGTAGAAGTGTACAGGGGACTGTGGGCAGTGAAAAGTGCTCTGAGCTAAAAACTGCCAAAGTGAATCTGATGGCCTGAAGCTGATGACTGGCTTGCTCTCCCAGACAGGGTTTTGACCTGTGCATGCAAACACTTTGTTTTACTGTGTACATACTCAGTATGCCTTACAGCTGTGCTTACACCAGCTGGTTTGGTGCTCCAGAGCATCATAGGACTTCATGCCTGTTGGGGAATAATTTTCAAAAAGGAAGTCCTTCCTTGCTTGATGATGTCTCGGGGGCTGTATGAAGTGATGAACATACATTGGCTTCCACTCGAAGTCAAGAAAAAGCAGGGGTGTTTTGACAGCCACTTGCCAGGCAGCCAGCCAGCCCTTTTCTTTCTTACAGTGTGCAGTGTCTTTCCATGCTCCTTATATGTCCTGTCTAATAATGGCCCATCTTCGCGAACGAAGATTTGGGGAAAGGTCTTTTACCTTTCCAGCCTGCGCAATGGATTTTTTAGGTGAGACACAGCCTGCGCTGAACTGAGCCCACCCTTTAATCCTAAGGTTCATCTGCCGGGGCCAAGCAAGCTTGGACAATGGCAGTGAGGTCCTCAGGACGTAGGTTTGTTTTAGAGTGTCCTTCTCATAGATGGATGGCCACACAGGGCTAACGACCTCCATCAGGCCAGGAGACCGGGATTTGAACCCGTGGTCGCAGCAGTGAAAGTCCTGCACGCTAACCACTAGGCCACCAGGGGTCTCATGTCCTGTCTAAACAAGGAGGTGTAAAGGCAAGAAGCAGGTGTAAAACAAGTATTTCTGAACACATGGACCAAGGAACAAAATTACTGTTCAGGTGTTAGTGTTGTAGATTTTTCTGTGTGCATGGAATGTAAGGAAGTTACCTAGGTATTTTGTTTTAATCCAAGGGAAAAATATTTCAAAGGTCTAATTGTATATTTGCTAGTCACCATGTTATACCTGTGTTATTGTGGAGCATAAATATGTTTCTTGATTCTGAATGGAGCAGCTTAGATAATATTTAATGGAATCCTAAGAATTTAAGACTTAGAGTTGGACTATATCTTCAACACAGCTGTTTCCTTAATAAAAAAAAACAAAAACCAAAAACCAACCACTTCTGGGAGATCCAGTGAAGCAAAAAAAAAAAAAAATCTGTGAGTGAACTTCCACCTCATGCATGAGGTGCAAATCAAGTTAGTGTGTAATGTTAAAGAAGTGTTCTCAGTTGCAGTGTAACATATAAAAAGTCTAATTTCCCTTAGTAGGTAAGTTGTCTTGTCAGCAGTTTCCAACTATTTGAAGTAAAAATTTTCCATTTAGTTCTAGTGGTTTGGTAGGAATCCCAGATCCTTTTCCCTCTCTTACCTTGCCTTATAAAAAAGACATTTAGTTCCAAAGAATATTTCTTTCAGAACCAACATATTACAGTAACTGCAGTTCATTTTAGTCCATTCCAAACAAATTATTTTCCTCCCTTATTTAATGACCTCAGTAATTGCTTAATCAATAAGGGTTTTAAATAAGCAGTTATTTTTGCAGTATTTCCAACATATATCATTAGCTCTGGTGTCCAAGAGTAGACTTGCAAAAAATTGTGCTGTGGTAGCAGATACTTTAATACTGAAATCATGTTGTGGCAGAGCCATGTTTTAAAGTAGCCAAAATAAAGTGACTTGTATATTTATATTACATTAAAATATGGAAAGAAAGGTTTTTATTGTGAGACATCTGTGCATTATATCAAGTTAAGTTTTCCATATTTTTTCCATTTGGATTGCCTTAATATTTTTTTTATTGTACGAAAAAGCCAAGATTTGGAAGCAGGAGCTTAAGAGCAGACAGAAAAATTGGTGTAATTTACTTTTGAAGGCAAATCTTTTTTTCAGGCTTCCAGGAAAATTGTTCTTTGGAGTTTAGATTCCGCCCTGGCTTTCATTTAATGCAGTCACTGAATTTGGTGAGACTTCATGAAGCATGAGCTGAATCAGGCCTTTTCACTATAACTTTTTTTCACTCTATGCAACCACTGTTATGAAAGGATAAGTGAACTTTACTAAAACCTCTCTATCTTAACCTTTTTTTGAAGAGAAGATGACATAAATTGTGGTGATTTATATTGTAAGGCTAAAAATTAGTTTGAAGAGTAAAATTGTAAGGACTGATGCAGAGTTAGGATGGAAAAGAATTGTCTCCAGAAAAACATAATGGGATGACTCTAAGACTGTGAAACCCCCACAACATGCACTGTTAGCTATACTTGAGAGTCATCTTCATGGTTGTTGTGGTACCCTTTGGTTCTGTAATCTGTGTAGCTGATGAATCTTTACTAAATTCAGATAGGTTGACATTAGTTTCCATTCATCATTAAGCCAAGTGGGATTTGTTAGCTCAATTTTAATGAAGTTATGCTGGCACTGAGATGTTTTCAAAATGAAGCTTTCTATAAGTAGTCTTGTTTGCTCCAGTGGGATTGGGCTTGGAAATATTGCAGGTTTGTGGTGGAAGTAAAAGACAAATATGAAAAGTGAAAACACAGTATATGACTTTGAGCAACTTGTTGCTCAGCCTGAAACTGCTTCAGGCTTCTGAATGTAGTTAGCCCTGTTCTTGCAAGGGGTGGAAATTGGATAGGTACTGAATTTCTTTGTGTTCCAAGAATTTTGATTCTAGTCCTATGGCTGCTGTGGTATAGTATAGGGATATGTTTTTATCAGTGAGAGTAAAACTTAACTGTGATGCCATGAGGCCACTTCAAGTGTTTAAGTCCTCTTGCTAAGCAGTCTCTTGGGAATGTCCTGTACAGTCGAAATGCCACAGAGAATAAACATCAAAGAATCAAAAAGCTTCTGTGTGTATGCAGATCTGGTTCCACAGATCCCTTTTTCAGATTTTGCTTTAATAAGACCATTGCACTAAACTCACCAGTGAGTGCTCCTTTCCTGCCATCAAAAACAAGCTAGTGCAATGGGAAAATTGAACGTATGTTATAAATGTACATTAAATGTTAAACAGAGGCACTCCTTTCACTGCACCACTCTAAACCAATGAGCTTCATTTTTAAGCTGTGGAATTACTCTAGTGTGTTAGGTGAGATTCATGCATCCAGCTGACAATTGAGTTTCACAGACTAATGAGCTGCTTCCTTTGTTCTAAGCTGGTTGAAACAACCTCCTCTGGGAGGATAGAGATACAGTTCTTCTGAGTAAAAAGATGGAGGGTGTTTTCCACTCTAAGGTTGGCATGAAGTAAAGACACTGCAAATTAGTTGTAAACATAAAATGAAATAGATGGTAGATCTGGTGAGTGGTAGTCTGGAAGATAATAGTACCATTAAACAAGAAGTTAAAGTTGTCAGAGAAAGGACTATTTGACCCAGGTAAAAGTCTCCTTTATTTAACCCCCAGAAAAAAATTACGCACATAAGGATGAAGATGAATGAATGAAATAAAGTTATTTATTTGAGAGTTAGAACTTGCCCAAGTGAGCTGCACCACATTTAAGCACTGGCTTCATTCCAAGTCTTCGAATACTGCCATTTTTATTTTGCGTATTCCAAAGCATGACTGCTAAGTATCTTACATGGTAAGGCACAGGATCATTCATAGTCTAAAGCTAGCTTGAAGCATCTTGTTGAAATGTTCATGAATTTTCTCTTGGAACTACAAATGTATGACATTGAAACTAATATTGATGGGAAAAGTTTGTTTTCGCTCTTATGATCATTTGACTTTCACATTTGTACTTTGCTATTGGTTTTTAAAATACATTTTACTGTTTTCTTTCTTGCAGAACGCGGTTCACCACGTAATTTGGTTACCACAGACATAACTGACACTACAGTTGGGTTGTCATGGACACCAGCTCCAGGAACAGTTAACCATTATAGGATAGTATGGAAATCACTTTATGATGATACAATGGCAGAGAAGAGAGTCCCTGGAAATACAGTGGATGCTGTGATAGAAGGCTTGGAGCCAGAGACTAAATACAGGATTTCAGTATATGCAGCCTACAGCAGTGGAGAAGGAGACCCAGTTGAAGGAGAGGCTTTTACTGATGGTGAGTGCAGTACAACATTTGTAACATTCTGTTCTTGATGAAATTGCCATTTTTAAAAGACAATGGACCTTATTTTTCTTCTTTTTTTTTTTTCCCCCAAAAAGTTGCCCCAAACCAAAATGCCACCTGAGCTCAGTCAATTCTGGCATTTTGCTGGACAATTAAAAAACACGAAAATCTGTTCTATGTCATATAGGTTTGGATTCAGCAAGAGTTACCTCCAATTTAAGATATGATTTTGTCTGCAAATTACTCTGAAGTTGGCCTTTCATAGGCTTGGTGTGACTACTGGAAATAAGGTGGAGGAAATGTTATGGATAAATTAGGGAGGAAAGGTGGTGTAAATTCCCACAGAATCAATGAGTATGCTTTCCAAGCTAACTGCCCTTTCCAGTCTTCACAGTCCTCAAACTGAGGCTTACTGGGTGGTTTTGATATTTGTTATTTACCTTTCTGGGGCTCTTCTTTTTTTTTCTTATTTGCCAAACATTATGTATTATTTGTGGAAGCAGGCTCAAGCCTCTCCTGCAGTGTAGGCAAAGTGAAAAAACACCAAGAGGCCAGAGGTGGCTTGTTGCTTTATAGCCAGAACTGGCAAGTAAAGCAGTCTGAACGAATGAATGAAGGGATGCCCTGAATCAGCCTTGATATTTCTGTTGTTTGTCTAAAGGGGCCATGTGAAGACAAAGCCTGAGGGAGAGCTCTGGGGAAGCATCATGTGTGTTTATATGTTCTTGTACTCTTTCCCAAGCATCTGTTTTGACTACTGTTGGAGACAGGCTGATGAACTACCTTAACCTTTGTCCTTGACCCATTTTAGTTTTTCTTAAGGTTTTGCAAGAGTAGTGATTGCTGCTGTTCCTAAGAGCTGACTCCCCAGAGTCAAAGCAGACTGCTGTCCCATGCCTTCCTTCTTTGTTCAAGCACAGCAGCCATCCTGCCCTTTTCAAGTTCAGTAGGCAGCTTAGCCATATCATTTGTTGCTTCTCTCTATGTGCTGACTGAGGGAACTTGCTATCAGGCCTATCAATAGCCCTAGACCTGAGACTAATATTGCATCTTTCTGGTACAAACAATTATTAGAAATTGTCAGTTCCTAGGAGCTGCAAAGCCTACCTTACCATGTGATGAAATATTGACCGATTCCAGCATGCCAAGAGGGTTCAGTTTGCCAAAACCTAGATGGCTTATTTCGGCTGACAGCCAGCATTGCATACCTTTCAGTTCACTTTGGATTATTTATACCATTTATACAGTCTGGAAAATATTTCTTAGAAGCCAAATGCTGCAATTTGTAGAGAAAATGATTTATTAGTCCATGGGCTTATTTCAGCACATATACTATGTTGCGAATAGTGATGAGTGATTTTCCAGCAGGATAGTTTGTATGGGCTCCAATACCCAGCAGTTTAGCTTTTTATCAGTATGTTATCAGACCAGTAAACTCAAAACTTTGAAAATCTGACCGCTATAGGACATTGTGTCAAAGAAAAAATAACTTTATAATTTATCACTTTCAATTTAGAGTGGTGAATCCATTATTTAATGGATTGCTGAAAAGTGACTAAAAAACCTCCCAATTATGCTGTGTCATCATGTGATTTATACTTCCCTCTTTTTCTCTCTGTAGTGAAGAGCACACTTCTGTTTGTTTAGTCCATTACAATTAAAAAATAATTAACAATGGCCTGTGAGATTCTGCTGTGCCTTCCCCACAATCAAATACTGTAATTTTAAAGAGGGCAATT
Source organism: Neopelma chrysocephalum (assembly GCF_003984885.1). NCBI lineage: Eukaryota > Metazoa > Chordata > Aves > Passeriformes > Pipridae > Neopelma > Neopelma chrysocephalum. Next base: position 11,346,440 of record NW_020897692.1, read on the forward strand.
TTATTTTTTAATACAGTAGAATTAATTTTGTAGTCAAGCAATTGAATATATCTGTATGTGATAAAGTAAACATTTATCTGTATTTTTACTCTGAAAAGTGTCACCAGATGCCAGGACTGTGACAGTAGACAACGAGACAGAAAATACAATGAGAGTTTCATGGCAGCCTTCACCTGGCAAAGTCTTGTCTTATCGTGTGTATTACCGACCACGCAGTGGAGGAAGACAGATGTTTGGAAGAGTAAATGCTCCTGCTACAAGCATAGTGTTAAAGCGGCTTAAGCCACGAACTACATATGACTTAAGTGTTGTTCCAATTTATGATTTTGGACAAGGAAAATCAAGAAAAGCAGAAGGAACAACAGGTATGTATCACAAGGTTGTACAGGACTTAATAATGCAAGTTTTGTGCTTAAAATTAATAATAGTGATACATAGAAAAGTATGGTGGTGTCTGCCAAGATCATGAATTGACAGGCAAATTGAAGAAAATGTTAGAGGTTGACAAGAGAGTTTGATTTGTTGTAAGCTTCACTATGGCATAGCCTGAGCACAGCTTTTTGCTGTTGATATTGAGGGTGTAAATATGGTGTAAAATGCTAGAAAATACTAGACTTGTTTTGAAACACTGTCATCAGAAGTCAAAACAAGGTGTTTTGTGAGGAAGACAATATATCAACAGACTACCTAATGAAGTATTGTCAGCTGTTTCATAATTTGCCTTTTGGTTGTGGGTATTGATTAAAGAGCTACCCAGCATCATTTTATTTAGGTTTGTCTTCTTTGGTCACTGTATTTTCTGGGAAAGACCTGAGGTAATAAAGAGGGGCCGTAGATGATTTTGAAGTTTCATCTGTGGAAGCCTGACTTCCTGGTCTTTTGGACAAGCTGTCTTCTCTCTCAGAAACTGAAACTCTTAATAGTCCTTTGTGGTAAAAGCAAAATTAATTTTCTACTCTACCTTTAGTATGTATCTGATGCTGATCTTATATTTTGTGAGGAAATGTTTTCTAGATATCCAGATCAATCAGATTAAGAGTCAGTTTCCTGCTGCAATAGATAGAAAGCCATTACCAAAAGAGAATTTTTTTCAAGATGTTTCTGCCTGTGTGGGGCTAGTGCCATTCACTGAGGTACTCTGTAAACAGCTCATGCCATTCTCTGTTCTCTGAATATAGGTTATATTGAATAATGACAGGAAGTAAGAAAAAAAAGTCTCTTATCAGTGGAGATATCAGCACCTCAGTTACTGAAGATTTCTTTTTAACCTAAAATGTGGTTGATATAAAGGAGTCATGAAAACTTGATCAGATCTTGACCAATACCTAGTTTTCCAGTGTTGAAAATCATACAGCTGCTTTTGATTTTTAAACTCTTCATCTTGATACAGATATGCCTCTGTGCTTTCAGTCTAAATAGTTGTAGTGGTAAACACTCTTTGGAAGAAAGTGAGGCCTGAGTGATCTTTTTATTTGGAGCTGTCATCATAATTCAGGGAGTATCATGGGAGATGAGACAGAGAGGGTATATTTTTCCTTGTAAGTGGGGCTGTATCTACCATTTCTCAGCAGAATTCACAATCTGAGGACATATATGATCTTTAAGCTATAGTTATACAATTGCACAGGCATAAGGATAAAGCAAACTCTTTATTTTTTTCCCTCCATCTTTCACTCCAAAGCTGTCGTGGTGACTTTCTGTTCACTCTCCCATTTTTTGCAACTTTGAGATTACACTGCTGCAGTATTTTCCTTGCTGCACTTCAGAGTTACACAAAAGCAAAAGTGATGCAGAAGCTAGCAACAGGCTTGTTAACCACTCTGTCTGTGAGTACTGACCTTCAGAGGAAGTTACCTCTCAAGCTGGTTGGCTGGCACTTTTCTGAAGAATTATTTTTTGACATACTGCCACACCTCTGGTGGTGAAGTTGCTTCAGCTGCCAGGCTATTTATCCCTCAGTCTGTTGACTGCAGAGGGATCCTCAATAATGAATTTAACGTACCTCTTGGTTAGATTGCTAAAATTCATGGCTAGGCTTCGCGAACAAAGATTTGGGAAAGGCTCTACCCACTTTTCTTGCAAGCACGTTGATGGCTAAAAAGGCCAATGCGAGAAAGGCAAGTCCGGTTGCAAAAGACACAGCAGAAAGACTCCTTAGATGGTATATTCTGCAAGGCACGATTCTTTCTGCGTTGTCTTTTCTCCTCTCAAGTGATCCTGCGTGCTTTCTCAAAAGCATCAGCAGCGTTATAGATGGTCTGTCTCCAGGCCTCCCGATTAGAGGCCAGAGTGGACCAGTTATGGTGATCAATATGCCCGAGGCTGAGTTGTTGCTTCAGGGAGTCCTTGTATCTTTTCTTCGGGGCTCCTCTCTTGCGTCAGCCGGTGGCAAGTTCACCATAAAGCAGGATCTTAGGGAGGCGGTGGTCCTTCATCCTGGAGACGTGCCCTGCCCATCGCAGCTGTGTTCTCAGTAGCATGGCCTCAATACTTGTGATTGCTGCCTGTTCGAGAACAGATGTATTGGTCACATAATCTGACCAGTGAATGTTTAGGATTGTATGGAGGCAGCGTTGATGGAAGCGTTCTAGGAGACGCAGGTGGTGGCGGTAGATGACCCATGATTCGGAACTGTATAAAAGAGTAGACAGCACAATGGCTCTGTAAACACTGATCTTGGTACTTTTCTTCAAGTGACAGGAAAATCACCATTCATCTTTTAATACTTGTATTTATGTCAAAGACACAAAGAGTTTAGGACTATCACTAATACTGGATTTGCATATGTATTTTTACATAAAAGCATGCTTGTTGATTTTTTTCCCATGTGCAGACCTGATCTAAACCATTTTTTCCCCATCCTTGCAGCCTCTCCCTTTAAGCCACCTCGAAATCTGAGAACTTCTGATTCAACTATGTCAAGTTTCCGAGTAACATGGGAGCCAGCACCAGGGCGAGTGAAGGGGTACAAAGTAACTTTCCACCCTACTGAAGATGATGGGAGTCTTGGAGAATTAATAGTGGGGCCATACGACAGCACAGTGGTATTGGAGGAGCTTAGGTATGGATAATAACTCATATTTGGTTTTGGTTGTTTTTTATTTTTTTTAAATAACTTTAGCTTAGGGTTTTTTTTTAATCAGGATCTGGTATTGAAATGCCTGGCAAAATCTACTGTAAGCAAGAAAGTAATTTTGACAATAAACTATGAAGATCTTGTTATGCAGTCTCTGGCAGGTCTCTTTGTGAGATTATCCACTTCCATCATGCTCACAGGAACTGAAGGAGGCAAAGATATGGGCAGGAGCTGTGTTCTGCATTTCAAATATGAGAATGATAACAGAATACTGGAGGATACTTGGGATTTCTAAAGTTTCCTCTCAAAAGTTCCTTGCCTCAGGTTTCTTGAAAAAAGCTGTTTGGTTCTTGATTCATTTTCTCAAAGGCTTGAATCTGTAAAGAAGGCTTCAGAGCATGTCAAAATCTGTTCTGCAAATATACTAAATATATTAAAAGTAGGATAATTAAAAGTCAAAGAATCATACAGTCACAGAATGATTTGAGTTGAAAGGGACCTGAAAGATCATCTACTTCCAACTTTGTTGCTGTGGGCAGGGATGCCTTCTCCAGGGATGGGACACCCACAGCTTCTCTGGGCAATCTGTTCCAGTGCCTCACCACTCGCAGTAAAGAACACCTTCCTAATATCTAATCTAAATCTACTCTCTTTCAGTTTAAAGCCATTACCTGTTGTCCTATCAGTATCTGCCCTGCTTAAATGTCCCTCTCCAGATTTCTTTTAGGTATGGGAAGGCTATCATAAGGTCTCCCTGGACCCTTCTCTTCTCCAGGCTGAACAACCCCAACTCTCAGCCTGTCTTCACAGGATAGATGCTCCACTCCTCTGATATTTTTTTGGCTTTCCTCTGGACTCATTACAACAGGTCCAAGTCCTTATGCTGGTGCCTCCAGAGTTGGACACAGTACTCCAGGTGGGATCTCACATAAGCAAAATAGAGGATGAAAACCACCTCTCTTGACCTGCTGATCAAGCTTCTTGTGATGCAGCCCAGGATACGTTTGGCTTTTGGGGCTTCAGGAGGACACTGCTGGGTCATCCTCAGTTTTTCATCCACCAGTACCTTCAAGTCTCTTTCCTCAGGGCTGCTCTCTATTCATGGATCACTCAGCCCCTATTTGTGCTTGGGATTTCCCAGGTGCAGGACCTTGCACTTGGCCTTGTTGAACTTCATGCGGTTCACACAGTCCCACCTCTCAAACCTTTTAAAGGTCTTTCTGGATGGCATCCCTTCCCTCCAGCTTGTTGGCCACACCACACAGTGCACTTGCTGGGGATGCACTTGATTCCACCATCCCTGCTGCCAGCAAAGATATTAACCAGCACCGTTCCCAATAGTGACTCCTGAGGAATGCCACTCATCACTGATCTCTGCTTGGATGTGGAGCCCTTGATCACAACTCTGTGAGTGCGACCACCCAGCCAATTCCTTATCCACAGAGTGGTCTAGTAGGTAAATCCTACTAGATTTACAGTCTAGACAATCTAGGGGCAAGGTTGTCATGCAGAACAGTGTTGAATGCTTTGCACAAGTCCAGGCAGATGATGTCAGTTGCTCTTCCCTTATCTACTGAAACTGTAAGCCTGTTGTGGAAGGCTACCAAATTTGTTAGGCATGATTTGCCCTTATGAAGCTGTCTTGGCTTTCACCAGTCACCTCTTTATTTTCCACGTGCCTTAGCACAGTTTCCAGGAGGATCTGCTCCTTGATCTTGCCAAGCACTGAGGTGAGACTGACCTCTGTAGTCTGTAGTTCCCCACATCTTCCTTATTTCCCTTTTTAAGAATGGGGATTATGTTCCCCCTTTTCCAGTCAGTGGGAAGTTCACTGAATTGCCATGACTTCTCAAATATGATGGCTGGTGGCTTAGCAACTTCATCTACCAGTTTCCTCAGTACCCGTGGATGCACCTCATCAGATCCCATAGACTTGTGCACCTTTGGATTCCTTAGCTGGTCTCAAACCTGATCTTCTCCTGCAGTGGGTGGTTCTTCCTTCTCCCCACTTCTGACTTTGCCTTGTGTGCCTGGGTGGTATGGCTGGGGCACTTTTCAGTGAAGACTGAGTCAAAAAAGTAATTCGGTACCTCAGTGTTCTCCCTATTCTGGGTGAACATGTCTCCTGTTTTCTTCTGGAGAGGGCCCATGTTTTCCCTAGTCTTCCTTTTATCACTGATGTACCGTAGAAACTTTAACAACTCAGCCTCGGGCATATTGATCACCATAACTGGTCTACTCTGGCCTCCAATCGGGAGGCCTGGAGACAGACCATCTATAACACTGCTGATGCTTTTGAGAAAGCACGCAGGATCACCCTTGAGGAGAGAAGACAACGCAGAAAGAATTGAGACTTGCAGAATATACCATCTAAGGAGTCTTTCTGCTGTGCCTTTTGCAACCAGATGTGCCTTTCTCGTATTGGCCTTTTTAGCCATCAACGCGCTTGCAAGAAATGTGGGCAGAGCCCTTCCCAAATCTTCGTTCACGAAGCCTAGCCATGACCGTAGAAACTTTTCTTGTTTCCCTTGATGTCCCTGGCCAGATTTAATTCTATCAGGGCTTCAACTTTCCTAACCTGATCTCTGGCTCCCTGGACAATTTCTCTATATTCTTCCCAGAATTAAATAACTTGAATGAGGAAGGCTATAAATTTAAGTACAGAGTGTAGAATCAGCTTTTAAATTTTTAAACTTCACTTTCTTGTGGAAGAGCTAGTGTTTGAACTTCATGTTTTAGCACCTTCTTTTCCATGAGTGACTTTTTTCTGTGAGAATTTAATAAGTGAAGTGTTTAGCATTTAACTAGCCAAATGACTTTACTTACAGTACACTTATTTAACTATTGCAGGGCAGGAACTACATATAAGGTAAATGTTTTTGGGATGTTTGAAGGAGGAGAGAGCAACCCCCTGATTGGACAAGAGATGACCACTCTTTCAGATACTACTTCGGAGCCATTTTTATCTAGAGGTAAACATGACTGATTTGAAGAAAAGGCAGTCTTGAATTTTGGATAAAAAAAGACCAAAAGTTTACTATGTTTCCTTATTGTTTTTCTAATGCACATACATATTTGTTTACAGGATTCAGTATATTCCCTACCCTGATGACATAAACCCTGGTCTGAAAAGACCACTAAGCATACTGCAGTTCACAATTCTAGTCCTACGCACCCTTTAGATAATTTTACAAAGCTGATAACGCAGGCAGCCCATGTTTTGCTGATTCTTCAAAGCCATCTGCATTGCATTTTCAAGCCGTCCACATCTGTGTCAAATCACATAAGGTCAAATGTGATTGTAGAGATCATGGCTAATATACAAGGGTGTCCACAGAAGTAGAACAAGGAATTTTAAGCAGATTGTTAGCTCTTTGCTTGTCCTTATATGGTGTCTTTTACTTTCAAGACTAAGATGATATAATGAACAAAGATCTGGTAGTTGGGAATGTCGCAGTGTTATTGTGTATTATTTAAGTTTATATTCAACATATCCATTCTTTAGTCTTTTGTTTTTCACTATAGAAGGAGGAGACAGTTCAGAAAGGCAATTACGGAGTCTCTCCAGTATCTGTTTGGGAGTTTTTCCCTGTGTAGCTAAATGTAGCTAAAGTTTCTGTGAATGTTATGATAGAAGCTCCCTTTGGTGTGATTAGTGGGCCTCTGCATGCTAATACTACTGGATGAGGAAAGTTTCAGGGGTCAGTCCTCCTTTATGGAAAGCATAAAAAAGCAGGTCTTTGCTTCTTAGTTGCCAAGTATAGAAGAATAGGTAAAGACTTTTCTCCTCTGCCATTTCAAAGCTTGCATAACCATCAGAGAGAATTTGGTGACAAGAAAGAACATAAGTGCAAAGTTCTTTCAGAGTTAAATAAAGAAAAAAAGGTTTCTAACAGCTGACAATATTCTTTTTGCTTAACCTCTTTTAGCCTTGTTTCCACACTGGGCTGTGTAAAAAATATTCATCTTGTATAACTTTATTGACAGCAATTTTAGAAAATTCTTAATTAATTGCTGTCCCACTGAGTCTAATACTAGAGGGTAAAACTGAGAAAAACTACAAAACAGTCCATCGGTTACATTAAAGCTTTAATAAGTCTGGAAGAAAAAAAATTGCTCTAACACTGGTTTATTATTTTTCATTATAGCAGCTCTCATTTCTGTCTTCAGTGTTATATTCTTTAAGCTAATTAGTTTTACTAATGCATGTATTTGAGTCATGGTTAATGTGAAAAATAAATTTATATCTCGGACTGTAAATGTAATAGTAAATTATATATTAATAGGGGGAGAAAAATCACCCTAGATCTGGTACCATTGCTAGAATTTTCCACGTGGGGAACTGTAGTAGTTGGAAGAAATCTAAAAGTCAAAATAGCTTAACACTTATATTGTACATGAAGCTAACTTTAACTTCCATATTAAAGTTATGCATGCAATGTTTTGAGCTAACATGGTTTTACTTAAACCCTTCTCCCAACTGATTTTATTGTCCTGATTAAGACCAGATCTATATTTTCTATGCAGAAGAGGATCATGCTTTTAACCCCCAGGTACATGGAATAGTTATATTCATGAGTCTACAGTGTTGGATCAATTCTGTGGAACATATATGAAATCACAATATCTTTCAACTGTGATGAGTGTGGCTGATTTTTCTCAATGGGATTTCTTCCATATAAAGACGAGAAGCTCTGATGGCAGGAAGCCAGAAAATTTGCAGCTGGTAACACAATCTACAGGAAAAGAGAGAGAAAGATTTTTTTTTTTGCAAATGGCTGTGGATAAAATTATTGTGTCTTTCTGTTTTGTATAAATATTTTGTGATTTTTCTTGTGATGAAAACAATATTATGCATATTTTATTCTGTAATTTGTAAACTGAAATATTTGAAATAACTTCCTACCTTTCTAGAATATTGCAGCTTTATATGAATGTTTGTTTTTGTTCCCTCTGTATCTCTTGACCTGTGTTTATGTTTGTGTGTCTTCTTTGAATTGAGCTCTTTCTTTCCTGTACATGTAAACTTCTATACCATCTGTATTACTATGTCTTTTTACCCCAAAATTGAGAAATACTATTTTTTTGAAAGTGGTTGTAATATATGCTGTTAATTCCACTATTACATAGTTGAAAATTAAGTAGTAGTAGTTTTGCTATGCATGACAGACTAAAATACTATTAATTTGTATATTTGTATCTGATAATGCGCACTGCCATGTCAGTGATTAGTTTAGTAGTCTTGTACAAAACTTCTGAAATCAGGTTATCAACCATCTTTAAAGACCAAAACAGATAATGACATGACAATAGAGAACACTGGCCTTGACATTTGCAAAGGCTTATTTATAAAAGGAAACATACATGAAGAAATTGAGACAGTTTTTGCCATGGAACCAGTGACTAGTGTGAATAATGTTCACAAATAGGTCATACTTGACAGAGTGCCAGTGAATAAAACTAGAGCTATTTTGGAAGTTAACTCATGACATATGTCATCTAAAAGAATGGAGAAGGAAAACTATCATGCTAAGACTATATTTTTCTGGTTGACATGGCAGGTTTAGAATGTAGAACCAGAGCAGAAGCTGATATTGTGCTGCTGGTGGATGGCTCATGGAGTATTGGGCGGCCAAATTTTAAAACCATCCGGAACTTCATTGCCCGTATTGTTGAAGTTTTTGATATTGGTCCTGACAAAGTACAGATTGGTAAGTTCTCATATGCTGGAGGGAAAATGAAGCATAACTGCTACATAGACACATAATAACTGAGGAAATCATGGCTTTTTTTCCAGGTCTTTCACAGTATAGTGGCGATCCCAGGACAGAATGGAATCTCAATGCTTACCGAACTAAACAGTCTTTATTAGAGGCTGTAGCCAACTTACCATACAAAGGAGGCAATACTCTAACAGGTATGTCACACTGCCAGGATTTTCCTTAAGCTCTAATAAAAATGATTCTAGTAGCTGACCCCAATATTGTTCAGTGAACTCAAATGTGTCCAAGGTGGAAGAGACTTACAGTTCAATGCGGTATGTTTGGAAGAGAACAGGTGTAGCATAGGCTTATAAACTCAGAGGAAGTCTAGAGAAATGTGATAAAAGAGAGCTTGGATGATGAAGAGCTTATGTTACTGTTGAGCATATGAGAAGATGAAAAGTCATCATGTCAGGGTTTGGATGAAGACAACCAGGACCCAGAAGGAAAGCTAGAAGAGATCAGATAGGAGGGTGCATAAAAGTTGAGAGGTTAGAGACTTTGAGAAGGCTTAAATAATATCAGTTGCTGGTAAGTCTGGATGATGGGCTGCAATTAGATTACAAATGCTTCGAGAAGGAAGCAAATTGTGGAATTATGTTGTCAGAGTGAAATCACTAGGATGAAATAATCTCTTTTACCATAACTACTATATGGAAATGGGTTATAGTGATGGTTACTTCTTTGTATCGTGCTAGGAATGGCCTTGGATTTCATCTTAAAAAACAACTTCAAGCAAAATGCAGGCTTAAGGCCCAGAGCTCGCAAAATTGGTGTTCTCATTACCGATGGCAAGTCACAAGATGATGTAGTCACCCCTTCAAGAAAACTCAGAGATGAAGGAGTGGAACTGTATGCAATTGGTAAGTATTATATGAAGAAATGGCCTGCAGCAACCTCCTCCTGCCCATCTTCTAAATTCACAGAGAAGTGATCACGCACTTAAGCACCTGAAAGGGTATTCAAAGAATGTGTTTATGGACTTAAGTTCATGGTATTGTGCCTCATGGCCATAATTTCTAACAAGCTTTGTTTTCATGTCTTATCTGTAAGGTATTAAAAATGCAGATGAAAATGAACTGAAGCAGATTGCAACGGATCCAGATGACATCCATGCTTACAACGTTGCAGATTTCTCCTTCCTGGCTAGCATTGTTGATGATGTAACTACGAATCTGTGTAACAGTGTGAAAGGTCCAGGTACATCACATTTTCAGTCTATTTCATCCTTTTACCATTTACATGTTTGCACTGCCAATTCCTTTTTATTACTTATTGGGAACACTATGTAGCCCTGGGCTGTTTTTTCAGCTGCTGGTGTGAGGAAGTTGTGCAGACCACCTGGACTACCCTGCAGGAGTTCTTCCTTTCCTTTCAACAATGACTGTGTTATGCCTAACACAGCATGACATGGCTGGATGTGCCTTCTTTCTTTCCCAGAATCATGAAGCATGTTTCTTAGTGTGTCAACTTTTTGCCATTGTGGCAGGTTCCTTGATGATACTCCTCCAATGAGGAAAATTTCAGCAGCCCTGCTTTTTTCAAGTGTTTATGTCTGACAGCCCAAAAGCAAAACTGAGCATGGAAAAACAGTAATGTTAGCTGATGGTTCTCCAGTGAAACGCTGGTGTTGAAGGTGGAATAGAAATTACAGGGAGCTTGTTTGGTCTTGAGAGTGTGATGGTGAGCTTCATGAAGTTGTAATTCCTGAGAAAACAGAAACATAAGCAACTACTTAAAGTGATTTTTCTTTCTCCCTGATGATATAAGATAAAAGAATATTTTTTTTAATTTGCTTCCACTTGTAGGTGATTTGCCACCTCCCTCTAACCTAGTCATTTCAGAGGTGACACCTCGTTCTTTCAGACTGAGATGGAGTCCACCTCCTGAGAGTGTTGATAGATACAGAGTTGAATATTACCCTACTGCTGGAGGTAGTCCTAAACAGGTTAGTTCATCTTTGACATTGTCCATAATAACCTTGGACTTCCACATCATGGTAGTATCATTCTGTAATTTGTGCTGTATATAATATAACAGTAAATGAAAAAAAGGTTCCCAAGGTCAAGAATATAATGCCTTGGTAAATGATACAAAATATTACAAAAAATAGGAGCATAAATATAACTTTGGTTGCTTTAATACCATGAATCAAGGAATAAAATGTACCTCTTCAAAACACTTGACTGCTATTTCTAGTAATTCCTTTCTGTTCCTGTTCCAGTGTCATATATTGGTTTAAATATGTCTATACCAGCAATTTTCTGGCCATAATGCAATAAACTTTCTTGTTAGTAGAAAAAAAGACAGTAGGTGATAAAGTTGTGCTTAGATTAACACTGTGTGATGGTACTTTGAATCTGTGCCTGAGTATGTATTCTAAACTGTTTAATGCACAGGATCAGACTTATCTTGTGGTTATTACTTCTCTACACAAAGAGTCAGTGACTCACAACCATTGATTGTAGGCAATCTGAATTGCTCATCACTCTCTTCAACCAGACAGAATAGTATTTAGGCACATCTGTGTACCTAACTCTGAACTTTTCGTCTCTGAATGTTGCTTTTAAATCTAAACTTAGGAGACTCATGGGGACTCTTTACTCATGGAGAGTTTAATCTGAGTAAATCATGACCTCAGGATTTGGCGTTTGATTAAAGTTGGAGCTGTCAATACAGCGTACACTGACTTTACAACTTGACTGCTTCCTGGAATTTCTGTTCTTCAAGGTGTTGCCATGTGCTGTAACAATCTAGATTATCCTGGGTGTTTGAAACCTTTTCTCCAAAAGTGATAACATATATCCCTGGCACTTTCTTTATGCTGTTTACTAATATAGAAATGTAAACCATGCGTGAAAGCAGAATGCACAGTAAGTGATGCTAAATATATCCAGATCCATTTAAGACAAGTTTCTGTATGAGATTTACCTACAGCTTGGTTTGCAAAAATATTGCTATACCATCAAATGAAATACATAGAAGGTTAAGACCATACTTTATTTAGCTCCTTACCATTGATTTCTGAAGAGTTTCACAAGGAATGATTGTTTTTCTTAGAGATAAGATTGCAAATATATTTGTTGTACAGTTGTTAACATTGCTTCTCTTTTATGTAGTTTTATGTAAGTAGGATGGAAACAACAACAGTTCTGAAAGATCTGCAACCTGAAACAGAATATGTTGTTAATGTGTTCTCTGTGGTAGAAGATGAAAGCAGTGAACCTCTGATCGGCAGGGAAACAACTTGTAAGTTAGAAATGGATATTGAATAACAGCCAGTTTGGCACCTGGGGAAATATCCAGTAGATCTTTTAGCACTATGGGCTTTTTTCTTAGCAGAAACAAAATTTTTAATTTGAATGACTAAACTGTGTTGTGATACACAGGTTGTTCAGATCTTGTCTGGAAAACTTCAGCAAAGTGAAACTGCAGTGTGGCAGAAAATGTTTGTCTCATCTTCTTTCCAGACTCATAAAGCATGGCTGTACAAAACTAGAACAATAGACATGAATTGCAAGACAGAGTTTAAAAATTACTGAAATCCGATCATATACAAATGTATACTCTTGTATTTTTATGCTAGGTGATTAATTCCTGCTACTATCAGACAATGATTTCTATTAGAAATGATTTCTAATTAGCAAAAAGCCAATTCAACAGAGTTATGCCACTTCTATGAGATATAACTAAGCCATGTTTCTACTATGATTTGCCTACATGATTGATTTTAGATATATTTATGCTGAATGCAACACTGGGTGACTTTTCTCCCTCTTTAATAACATTGATTGTTTGCTGTTCATTTCACTTCTTTGTTTTGTATTAGGCTTGTCATACACCCTTAAAATATTTGCATAATTTTTATGAAGTCTGCTGTAGTTTATTTAATAATTGGAGAAATACAGAAAACAAGAAGAAAGGACAAAATATCCTTTTTGTAAAGATCCCAAACCAGTTGTGTTGTTTCATATTAGAGCATTCATGTGAGTTAATGTTGCTGATTAGAATATTAAAGTGTCCGAGTGTAGACTTGTAAGAGTTTTAGCTGTGTATATAGCAAATCTGTAGCCTCATTCAAAATGGAGTGACCATTACCTCATTCTTAAACTAAGAACCACTTAAAATACCAGTGCTTGCAGATCACCTTTCTACTACCCATAATGTACACTAATAACCATGTGCAATATTCTCAGTGGTACTACCTGTGGTATAAAATATGAAGAAGGTGAAAGAAATAAATTAATATATATTTTTTATTTGACAGTGCCAATCTCTTCAGTTAGAAACTTGAATGTTTATGATATTGGATCAACCTACATGCGAGTGAGATGGGAACCTCTCAATGGAGCTACTGGTTATTTGTTAACATATGAACCTGTGAATGCCACAGTCCCAGCCACAGAGAAAGAGGTGAGAGAATTTGTCTTCACTTCCTGTACTCTACCAGAAATAAATTAAGAAAAACTGTTAGACTATCATAATAGTCAAAAGACTGGCATGTACTTTTGAAGTGCAGTGAACTTACAAAGATATTATATACAATGACATCAGTCAGGAAGCTGTAAATATACTGTGAATCTCACAAACAAAATTCCCTTGAAGTTAAATCATTGCTTGCTTTTCTGCCATTGCTTTCTTCAGTTTTAAAACATGGTGTGTTACTTTTCGTGTGCAGATGCGTGTTGGACCATCAGTGAATGAGGTGCAGCTGGTAGATCTCATCCCCAACACTGAGTACACTTTAATAGCTTACGTATTGTTTGGTGATATCACCAGTGACCCACTCACCACCCAGGAAGTGACGTGTATGGACATCTTGATTTTTACTTTGTTATTGCTTCAGCAACATTTAATTTTATTTCATGCAACAGTTTTTATATATTCTGTTTTGTTTAGAAGACCATCTTAACCATGTTTTATGCATTTGCTAACACTCATTAATTTTCCAAAGATCTCAAGGAAATTTCAATGCAAAGGGTCCAAGTATTAAAAGAGGAACAAAACAATTTTTTTGTTGAATAATGAAGGAAGTTGGCTTGAAAATCTTGTGGTCATAGTGTTTTAAAAGGTCTCAATTTTGGTTGCATTAACTTAGAAACCTTGTTCCCAAATTCAGACATTCTCTGAAGTGTAGAAAATAACAAAGAAACATTCCATATCAAGAAAAAAATTGATCTAAATATGGCTTCCTTTTTTATAACTTTCCTTAAATATTTCCTATTGGTGAAGGCATGTTTCTGGGCTAGATGCATGCAGTATGCTTATTTGTAGGTCCTTAAAAAATGTTAAACCCTTAACCATACATGAAAAGTGGCTATTGTCAGCAAAAGTTATGATTTTAAACACTAATACTTCTAAAAGTATTGTGCTAATAATTTACCAAGGTAAAGCTACATACTTTATAGCTATTTTGTTCATTACTGGGACAATAAGCTCCTAAACTGTCTCATCTAATGGCAAGGATGATGAACTTCTTAGAAAGTGAATGCCTCCATTTCAATAAAAGATATGAAAAGTGTTTGCTTGCATCTGTGAGAGACCTATACCTCTACCATAAATAGTATTTTCACTTAGTACTGTCATTATTTTTACAGTACCTTTGCCTGGACCCAGAGGTTTAACAATTCAGGATGTTACTCACAGCAGCATGAATGTCCGTTGGGATCCTGTTCCAGGGAAAGTTCAAAAATACATCCTAAGATACAAAATAGCTGATGACCCTGATGTAAAGGAGGTAAATTCTTGAAAGTACTAAGAAAGAGTTTTATTTCAAGGAGCTAGGTCACTAACATAACAGTAAGAGTAGTATTATAACCCACCACCAAGAGTAAAGAACATCAGTTCAGGGTGATTGCAGTCAGGAAAGGGTATTGATTTCTTGGAAATGGAATAAGCACAAGATGGATTTCTTTGGCTACTCCCTTCTTCCTCCTCCTCCAGAGAGAAGGACCGGAGAATTTTCCTGTGCTTTGGTAAACAGCCATTTCTACTCTCTGGTTAAGTGTCATCTTGCCAAGGTCTAAGCTTACAATTAAGAGGACAGGATTGTGGAATAAAGATATGTTAGCCCCTTTGCCGACTGTCAGAACATGTGTGAGCATTGTTAGAGATGTCTTGTAGTTAGGTACAAGCTTTCCTTGTCTGCACTGCTTGACATGAATCAGCTCTTGGAGGATTAAACATGTTTTTATAAAGAAATGAGAATTTTCTTAAGTTTCAGTCTGCATCCTTGTTTCCAAAAGAATGAAGCCGTGAATGATCCACAAGTACTGCATGTATCTGATATAATATGCTTTGCAAGGAAATTAGTAGATAGCACTCAATATTCGGGTGTAAATTTAGGAGTAAATGACAAAACATAGTGCAGAATACTTTTCCTTTTTCAGTACGGGAATTTCTGCCCTTAAATCAAATGCAGAGTCAGAGCAATTTACAATTCTTAAGTCACTATTTTTATTCTTAGGTGGAAATTGACAGACTCAAAACCAGCACTACTCTCTCTGACCTTTCCTCCCAAACAGTGTACAATGTACACGTTGTTGCTGTATATGATGAAGGAGAATCCCTGCCAACAAAAGCAGAAGCTGTCACTCGTGAGTATTCTTAGTAATCATTATTGTGGTTGGTTTTGCTTTATGTTCTATTAAAGTTGTGCATGTTGCAATACATTATGTGGAGCTGTCATTTAATCTGAGAAAAATTTTACTTGCATTTGGAGCATTATTTTCAATTTAACAAACCCCAGGAATCTTAGATTCCAGTGTCTTACTGCACTAAACACTGAGACTGCAGTCTGCAGAGAGGTGACAGAGCAACTCAAGCACAACTATTTCTGTTTAGAGGCTGAAGGAGAAGTGTAGTGTAAAATGGGTAAGAAAATATGAAGACAGAGGAAAGGTTTAGCAAATCTTTTAGGAAATTGAGTAGGAAGCTGGGCTATATGCTAGAGGATTAGAGAGATGTGATCTTGCTTCTGATCCAAGAGAGTTTTTGCGTCATGGAATGCGAAATCTGCCTCTACTTCTAGAGAATCATCAAGGCAGTATTTGAGTACCTGTGCTGGTTTAAAAGTAAACAGGTGGGACAACTGAACCCAACTCAAAGAGATTACAAGTCAGAATTACAATTCACTAAAGATTAGAATAAATACAATTATACAGAAAAAAATTGGTTTTAACCCCCCAAAGATAGGTGTATAACCAGCACCCTGGACAAGAACAGAACAGTGTTTTTAGCCCCTGTACTGAGCACCATGGGGCCTCCTGGGTGTAAACTAAAAGGAAAGGAAAACCTGTTGGTCTGGATGATGGTCACGGTTCTGTTAAGTAATGATCACAGACTTGTCGAGAGTGGCAGTCACAGTCCTCTTGTTGAAGTTTTGGTCCTCCTCTGTATCCAATGAGTGGTACCAGGAGTCCCAAAACCGGTATACGTGCTCAAGCTCAGGTGGGAATGCCCAGGACCTCCCCCAGGATGGAGAGTTTCACAATGGATGATTTAACTCTGTGAATCATGGGATATTTTTGGAATCTTTGATGATCAAAGTGTTGCAGCTCCCTATTATGCCAGTCATTGTGGACTATTAGCAGCGATGATCCCTCAGGCTGGGTGTGAAGGTGTTAATGCTTTTCCAAAGAGGTGTTATCACAGCTGAGTCATTTGTGTGAAGATGAAACACTCCCCTGCCTTGCAGGGCTTTTTTAATATCCAACTTGTAGCCTGAGATGTCAGGTGTGCCCTGGGCAGCTGCTGCAAACAATCCATTTATTAACAGTCCATCAGAAATTACACAGAGGGTGTAGAATATACAGTTTTGGTTATACCTGCATAGCGATAAACTGGTCCCAGCCCCTGTAACTAGGACAGTACCTCAACAAATAGAGGCAAAGAAATGGAGTTGCACAAACTGTAAGAGCTGATTTCCGTACAACAGAGGTGACAGACTAAAAGGAGAAAGCGGGTGTCAAAGAAGCTCTCATCCTGATCTAGGCTTATGATTTAAGAAGGTAGTTAACCAGAAGAGTTACAACAGAAATGAGCAATGTTATCTTATCACAGCTCCTCAATCTGATATGAAAAAGAAGAGAAAAAACATTCATATGGTCTCTTTTTTCTTCTGAATTTTTTGTAGCCTGATATATTTAAAAATGTTTGTGAGATTTTGTGCTTGCTGTTGGGCTAGTCTTTTTTCTATAGCTGTGGTTTTGTGCGAATGTGTGTGTAAGGAAAGAAGAGGAAAACTCTGCCAAAGAAATTATTTTTAGTTTAATTCTCTGTTTTTACCTGTTTGCATATTTTTTCCCAGTGGCTATATTATATTTAGCTTTCTTAACCTACAGTTAACCTTTGTGAATTCTTCCTAAGTAAGTGGTGCAATTCAGTCGTGTCTTATTTAGCTTATATAAAGAATTTTAAGATTTGGGAGACACTCATGCAGGAGATTGAGCTCTGTCTATGGGAGTTAATAATCACTCCTAACTCCAAAATGTAAGAGCTAGGACTTCAGTTGTTGTGAGTAGGCATGTGAGTTGTGATCTCTGCTGAGGTCAGTAGAGCTGTGTCTGTTTTATCCGGTGATGTGACCTAATGATGTGTCCTCATGAAGGTTGAAGGATGATTTGCTTAGTGTAGGTCGGATGGGTTATATGTAGTCATTAGAAGCATGGTAACTGAGAGATGAATCTCCTACATAATTTTCTAAATTCTTTGTCTGAGTAATTGCTTTGTTTAACTGTATTTATTTTGTAGTTACATTTTGTGGAATACTTTTTCTTTTCTCATATTAGAGCCTGTGCCAGCACCAATCAATCTCAGAATCACAGATGTAACCACAAATAGTTTTAGAGGTACTTGGGATCATGGAGCTCCAGATGTCTCTCTATATAGAATAACCTGGGGACCCTATGGAAGATCAGAAAAACAGGAGGTAAGAATTAGACAGCCACCATAAGCTTTCATGGGCAGTTTCTCAGAGAGTATATTTTTAAAATCAGAAATGTGTTTGATAAACGGCCTATAAATTGCAAGCCCTCCTGTTGTGCACAATGGAAATTCAGTCAGAAGGTGTAGAACACATACAGCCACTTGCAGTGATGTTACTGAGTAAAATGTTACTCAGTTATATCCCACTTTCTATTTGTCTGTTTTGTTTGTTTCGGTTTTGTTTATTTATTTTTTTCCTTTTTTTAATTTCTCCACAAGACTATCTTAAATGGGGATGAGAATAGTTTGGTCTTTGAAAATTTGAATCCAGACACATTATATGATATCTCAGTTACTGCCATCTATCCTGATGAATCAGAAAGCGATGAGCTCATTGGCAGTGAACGGACATGTAAGTAAATAAAGGGATTCTGCATGTTGTTATTCATAGTTATTAAAACAGAAAGCATATACATACAAGAATTCTGAAAATTCTTTCTACTTTTTTCTAGTACCCTTGGTACCTATCACAACACAAGGTAAGGATCTGAATTTCCAGGTATTGTATTATTAAGAAAAACCCATAGCTATCTTTTTCTAAACTGTGACAAATGTTGACATTAAAAAGCTGAGATCATTTCATAAATATTATTGTGTATTTGGAAGAATACTAAACACTAGATTACCACATGTTTATTATTTTACAAACATTACAGTTTATACATTCTGCTCTTGATCAAGCAGTCATGCAGCCCTAAAAGTATGAATGAAATATTTGTCCCTGATTTTTGGTGAATTACATATTTATTCTTTTCTTTATTGCACTTCTTAGCCCCAAAGAGTGGCCCACGAAACCTTCAGGTGTACAATGCAACTTCACATAGTTTGACTGTGAAATGGGATCCTGCCAGTGGTCGAGTGCAGAGATACAGGATCATTTACCAGCCTATCAGTGGGGATGGCCCTGAACAGTCGGTAACTAATTTTGTAGTGCTGTAGTTTTTCAGCCTTAAATACAACCTTCTGCAAATCCATTAGAATAATTTCTTTTTAAAGCACAGCATTGTATATTTTAATGACTTTTTAGGTGAAAATTTCTATTTATAGTGAAACAGTATATACTCCACCTTTTTCTTTCTCCCCTTTCAAATACAAGTTAGAATGCTCTTCACGGAGCAGCAATTACTTTGGATGCATCCCGTTTTCTTGAAAATCACAGAGTCGTAGAATCGGTTAGGTTAGAAAAGACCTTTAAGGTCATCAATATATATCTATAGATATAACTATAATAAAGTTAAAATGTGTTGAGGAGTAAGTCAAGCAGCATGTAAGACTACAAATCACAGATATATTTATCACAACAATCAACGATATGGATACATTGGCTATTTTCCATTTCCAGAGTTTTCAGTTATTTTCATGATGTGGTTCATGTGCTATCAGAGGACTTTGCCATGGAACATGCTGTTCAGTTGAACAGTTGAGACTGTCTCTCACCACTCTAGGGTCAGAAAAACCACCCAGAAGTAGCAGTTGCAAAAAAAAATCGACGCAAAACATGTGCTAGGGAAGTGTTTAAGGTATTTTAGACTCTTTTAATGGGATTGAGCAGCTGTAATGATATGGCAAGCCAGTACTGTATGGTCAGCCAGCTTTCCCTGTGTCGTCAGCAAGAGCTGTGTTGACTACTGGCAGCCTACACAGCACGGCCTGGGAAGGGTAATTCAGTCAGCCTGTTTATCAGAAATATGTGCTACTTAAAAATGCCCCGCAGTGGGAGGCTGTTGTGGTTACTGCCAAATGACTCAGAGGAACAGTCTCAGATGAGAAACACGCTCATTTAATTTGCCCCTGTAATTGGAGATCACACATGTTCAGAAGTGTATCTAGGAATATTTACTTTAGAATCAATTGGATACTTACACATCCATTTTAACTCTCTTCTGAACAACATGCATTTGAGTTGAGGCAATTGAACTATTGAATGAATTTGAGTAGTTTAATGCAAGTTTAGGGAGAAATCACTAGAAGAAAAAGGAACAGCAGTAAGGTTAATTAATTAATTAATTAATTAAGGTTAATTAATTACTGTAATTAATTACTGGCACTGGAGTAAAAAGAAAATTATGAGCATTCTGTTGAAATTTGTGCAAAGAATATAGTTAATAGACTTAATTACTCACAGCTGGATAGAGTTCAGCAGTGGCAGTTGGAGAAAACACGTCTTTTTAAGGAGAGCCCACAGAACACTCATCCTCTATTCGTGGCATTTAATGTCTGTCTGCAAATAACTTTGTCATATGATTATAATTCCTTGACTGTTTTTTTTAGTGGGATATTTGATTAAAATGTAGTTGCTGAGTAGGCAGTAGAGCTGTCCTTACCAAAATAGTTAAAATAGAATTTCTGGAAGGTTTTTATTGCCCTGTCTGACATTTAATGGCCTCAGCAGCAAGACGAAGCATGGATGGTTTGAAGACAGCTCTGCAAAAACTGCACACCAAACTGCAGAGACCGTAATGATCATTTAGGGTCAGATTTTGAAAGGCAAACAGAGACTAAAATGGAGAGGCAGCCATGATGGGATGATAAAAATATTTATTCTTTGAAAAGAGCTTTGTACTTGAGGACAAAAAAAAAATTTGCTTGTAAGTTAGAATATTCTACTTCTATGAAATGTGAAGATGTATAAATGCTTGCTCATTGTCAGTTCTTCATAATCAGATGCTTTTAAAGTTTGTTATGAGAAACACATTAGTTGAATTGGCTTTGAAAATGTGCAGATAGTATTAAAAGTACAAAGGATGATCTTGAGCAAGTGTAATTCCATACTATTAAAAGCCAAAAAACTCATGATTATCAAATGTTTAAGATCTAAGTATTATTCTCAGTGTACTCTAAATCTTTAACTTAATTGGTGAAGATTATGATCACAGGATTAAATGTAAAATAAAAATTGGATAATAAAAATAAAAACATTACAGAATCTTAACAAAGATGTTTCAGAAGCTGAAGTGTTCTGCTGTAAAATTTTTGAAATCAAGGAGACACAATGTTGGTATTGTATCTAATGTATGTTAGAGATCTACAGAGTGTTGGAATTTATTCCATGCTTGCATTCTACCATAAAGAGCCCAAATGAAAGTCCACAGTAATTAATAAAAGACTCTGATTGATTTCAATAGGATATAGTCATTTACAATATAGTTTGTGCCGGTAAAGAACTGGCAGTTGATATATAGTTGTGGTTATATGCAAGTTTGGAGATTTTAAAGAATAATGGCTTTGTGTCTAAACTTGCTAAGAATATGTGTTAAATATTATTGCTGTTCAATGTCTACTCTCAGTGTCAGTCACAAGAGCATTTCAACATATGATACATCATAGTGTTTTCTACTCTGCATCAAATGCTTACATTCTGCACTATAGCATTAAGCACAAAAGAGGAAGTATAAGGGGTATTTTAATGTTTTTCTGTTCTTTTGCTGAAGACTATGGTTGGAGGGCGGCAGAACAGTGTAGTGATACAGAAGCTGCAGCCTGACACGCCATATGCTATTACTGTGTCATCAATGTATGCAGATGGTGAAGGGGGACGAATTACAGGACGAGGGAGAACCAGTAAGTAACTTCTTCAGATCTTATTAGGTGCAAAACAACACTGATGTATTGCTTTTCAAATCAGTGTAGAAAAATTTCTTGTTGTGAAATTAATCCCATCCGTATTTGTCCTTCGGTGGGTTTCAAATATCTAAAGTAAGAAGACCTGTAGAGAGACCCTGGACCACTACCTCAGACTGTCTGATGTCTGGCTTTTAAGGATGAAAAAAACCCTAATGTCCCTATGGAGCTTTTTCCTCATTTAAATTTTTTAATTGTTGTATGCTATAATTTAGTAAACACCTTAAAGCATCAGAAGGCATGTAACTCTCATATGGGTGCTGTTAAGCACCTTCAGTTCAGAGACTGATGCATTGTTTTGATCCTGCTATAGAAATCACTGGGTGATTTCCTATCAAAGACACTCCAGGCATAAAAACCATTTCACTGTATTTTATTAATTGTTTAAATATAAATTTATTAATCCACTTGTACATAATTTAATAATGAGCTTGCAATAGAAAGTCAGACACAGCAATGTGTTTGGTGAGGAATGAAGAAAAAATCTTAATGGCCTCATTGCATAATTCTAAAATAGTGTCCAGAAATAAATTTCTTTTACTACATTTAGCATTGCTTATGCTGGTTGATGAGGCTCATGTGTTCTGATTAATGAAGACAAATAACATTTAACATGAACTACTAAACCTCTTGGTTTTTAAATTTCCTAAGTAAACTTTACACAGTCATGATCTGGCAGCACAGGTGAGAGAATATGGTTCCATGTTTCTGACAGCTCATTGATCTGTTTCAGAACCTCTCACTACTGTGAAGAACTTGCTAGTTTACGACCCAACCACCAGTACTCTGAATGTTCGATGGGATCATGCAGAAGGAAGTCCTCGCCAGTATAAAGTGTTGTATGGACCTACAGCTGGAGGTGCAGAAGAAATGGTAAATTCTTCATGTGGATCTCTCTAACTGCCTCAGATAAATTACAGCTCGTGGTGCTGCTCAGAGAAATGCTACTGAGTGAAGTAGGTCTTGTTTGCCTATGCACTGGCTTTTTTTCTCTTCATGGCTACCCTGGAGAAAATGCACAGCACCTCCTTGAAGTTCAGTTACTCTCATATGTATTACAGATGTTTGATTTTATATAGTAGACCATTAGAAATTAGTTCTTAGCACAGGGATTTAATACCACACACAATTTTTTGTTTGTTTATTCTTAGGGCAGTGTATGTGAGTGTAAAGCTGACTTCAGGGTGTACAGAAGGTGCTAAAGTTAGTAGAACTTATTTCCACCCGTTTTTACTGCTAAGAAGTTATGTGACTGTAGACAGTCAGCAGCAATGATATTCGTGAAAGCAGAAAAATCCACATTCTAATTTCCTGAAATTACTTAACTGCTAAAGAGCCAAAAAAAAAAAAGAAAATAGGAACCCTACTCCAGACTGTGAAATATTATTATTTCCCAATTGTGTTTCTTTTTCTACATCTGTGCAATTTAATGTGCCCATGAAATGAGAGGTACATGAATTGCCACTGTTTCAATAGCATCTAGAATGCTACTGATGACAAATATGCTTAAATGCAGTGGAGTTTTATTTTCTAACATGAGCTGCTCATTACTTCTTGTCACTAGCATGTTGTGGTGTTATGTAAAGTTTGTGTTTTTTTGTTTGTTTGTTTGTTTGTTTTTTTTTATTTAGAAAGTGACCTCTTAGTGCCTCTGAGATGCTAAATAGTAGTCATTAAAGAGATCACTGCAGATTCTGCTACTACTATCAGCAGAACAGGATCTGGACCCAAAGTGAAGATAGCTATAAGGGATTGTATAAGAGAGGATAGAACTTAATAATTTTTCTTAAGTCTGAGACAGAACCTTTTTGAAAAGTAATTCCAGTAGATACCATGAACTCTGTTATTTTAAGTTTCACCTTCTGTAGTTATTATCGCATCCAGTCTGGAAATGAGATGTGGTAGAGGAGTAAGTGAGAAACAAAAAAGCTTACACTTTTTTTACATATTTATGTGTCATGCCCCTAACTTTGTTTTTAAATTTGTAGACCACAGTACCAGGAAACACAAACTATGTCATTCTAAGGACTCTCGAACCCAACACACCTTACACTGTAACTGTGGTTCCAGTTTTCCCAGAGGGGGATGGTGGACGTGTCTCTGACACTGGAAGAACTTGTAAGTAAAATAGCCCTTTTCAGGAAATGTTAGGATTTTTTGTGTGAGTGGCTCAGATCATTAGAAGTTGATTTTACATCAAAAGTAGAAGTTTATTTTCCCCAAAGCTAAAACACTAATGCAAAAACTGTTTACCATCTTGGTTATGGTTTCAGCTCTGTAACTTAGTTTTCTTTGCTTATTCGTGTGGAGGCTTTCAGTCCATTTATCTCAGGCAAGCTCAGCTCCTAAGTTGTGAAGTGAATTTACGGTTTACCTCACAAAATAGTAAAATTTCAATTGTAGTACCAGTAGCAATACTGGTGAACAAACACCAAATATTGGTTGTAATCCATGCCAATGTCCATACCATGTACTTAAAATTTCCCAGGAAGTTTAAGCTCCTGATGTCAACATGAGCTAAAATGTGTAATTTGTGTCTACTTTTCATATGTGTCTGATCAACAACAGGATAACAAAGTGTTATGATCATACTTTCAATTCACAGTATAAAGTAATGTGTTTATCTTGGACTGATGTGTTTTTTAATCTCCTTTGAGCTCTGTTGTAAATTCAAGTAGAAATATAACTTACGTAAGCAACTTTGTAAAACTCAATTTAAATTATCCTTGGTCTAGTGGAGAGAGGAACACCAAGAAATGTTCACGTTTACAATCCCACACCAAACAGCATGAATGTCCGTTGGGAACCTGCTCCAGGTCCAGTACAGCAATATAGAATTAATTACGCTTCACTGACTGGCCCAAGGCCATCAGAATCTGTAAGTAATTTAGTTTTTATACTATTTATCAAAAGTGTGTGGAGAATATTGCTTCCTTCAATGAGTGTAAAAAAAATAAAATAATAAACTCAGGCCAACTATCTGCCCAGGAGTGTCTCTGCTGAAAACAGAGTGTCTATAGGAGTTTAGTCCATTGTAAATAAAGGCTTAAGTTGGTGAAATGAGAGACATAAGAAATAAGACTCTCCTATTTAAAACTGCATATTGAAAATTGAGTGTCCTTTATCATATTACAGGTAAAGATGACTAAATTAAAACCTTTTTTTTCTTGTAAGAGAGAAGGAAATAACAAATATTTCTTAGGAAATGTTTAATTATGAAACCAGATGCCAAGTTTTGTGATTTTACCACTAAACCATTTCCTTACCCTAAATCATTGGTGTTTAAGTAGGTCTTGGTGAGCAGTGAAGTCTGGATATGGGTAAAAATTTACCCTTCAGATGTGAAGACTTCTTGGATGTGTAGAAATAAGTGCAGTTTTGAAGCTTTGACTGTGAATTTACACAAAATGTACACCTATATTGTACATGTACAGATGAATATGTTTTTATGTAAGGAAATTTGAGAATTTTTAATATCCTTTATATGTTAATAAGCTGTGACAGACTTTACATTTTAATTTTCCTTCCTACATGTTTCTTCTTTTTTTTTCTGAAGTATTTTCATGTAAAATTTAAAATAAACAACTCTATTTGCAGAATGAGAGCTCTTTATGTATTTGTCCTTTTTTTTTTCCACCCTCTATTGAATTTTTGTCAATATTATTTGGTTATTTTAAATTTGTATTACTTTTCTTGGATGTGTGCAGCATGGTCATGTTCCCAATTTTTCTATATTTTGTTCAAATTGTTTTCTAAAAGGACATGGTATAAACTCAAGCTCTATTTATATAGGTGCCTTCTGTTTCTATTTTAGATTGTGGTACCAGGCAGCACTCGTGATGTGATTCTGGAGCGCTTGACTCCTGACACTGCTTACTCAATAAATGTTATAGCTCTTTATGCAGACGGAGAGGGAAATCCAAGCCAAGCACAGGGAAGAACATGTAAGAGGCAGTCAGTACTTGTGTTGTGAAATATATGTCAAAATTGGTATGTGGAGAATTTATGAAGTTGGTTACAGTCACAAATAATAAAAGCCATTTAGTGCAACTCAGAGATTAATGCATCTAAATTATGGCTGAAGCAATTATAGGCCTCCATGGGAGGGAACTTGTTGTCTGTCAGTTGTGGTACATGCATAATCCCCAATGTAGTTTTCACTTGTGAAATAAGCTTAATTTGAATGTTTAGGAGTTTAAAGGCTGTTCTTAAAAATTCAGTTACAGATAAATAACAATTTGTCTTTTGAAAAAAAAAGCACATTAAATGGGTAGAATTAGTTGTCAATAAAAAAAAAGAGTGCTTTATGTTCTGTGTCTGACGTGGTAATGTATGTGTCAGTCTGCCCAGATGTTTGGATTTTTGCTGGAGATACTTAAACACCAAAACCTCTTTGTTACAATTTAGCTTGTGGGATTTTGGTTGGCTTATATTTAGCTTCTTTAAAATTCATTCTAGAAATAACGTGTATAGAAACTGTCAATGGCAATAATAGGTCACCTCTTTTTTGCTGCTTCTATGCTTTCTCTTTTAAATCCCCATATTCATCTAAAACCTGCAGATGTGACATGCTATAGTTATACTTGTCTGCAGGAGTCTGAGAAGCAGAATGTATGTAGATGCTCACTTTGCACATCCCCTTGATGTTCTCTCCCTTCCATACTGCTCCAGTTCCTCCAGTTAGGCCCTATTTCTATTTAAGACCTTCAGGCACTGCTGTATTATCATTGACTTAATCTACCTGTGTATATTTATTCAAGATTTCAGGAAGGGCCCTAGACTTTGGCTTCAGGGCAACTTTTGAATCAATGAGTGACACTGAACTAGAAGCATCATGCCCCATACAACCTTCTATATGTTCATTCTTTAGTGCCTCGCAGTGGTCCAAGGAATGTGAGAGTGTTCGATGAGACTACAAACAGCCTTTCTGTACAATGGGATCATGCTGATGGGCCAGTTCAGCAATACAGAATCATTTATTCACCCACTGTGGGAGACCCTATCGATGAATATGTAAGTTCTGTAATTCCTTAGTAAGCACTGAGATGTTCTCAGTTGATTCTTTAAGCTACAGAAGAACAAAGACACTTGTTCTACATATAGTACGTTTTGCAGGCTATATGGCTTCTTTGTTCGTTGTCGATGCTGAGAAGCCATAGTTTGTATGAAATGGGTTTATGTTCATGAAGTTGCAGAACATATATGGTTTAATGATCAAATTTGTGTGTAAAATAATCTTAAATATGTGAGTCATGCATTAATCAGAAGATTCTGAGCAGAACCTGCTTCCTGGCATTTAATTTAAATGCAATACAATGAATAGCCATCTATTACTTCACACTCTGTTCATTATGAAGTCAGTGTGCTAAGATACAAAATAAACATGTCAGCATTTTATAAATTGAAGAGAGTTGTCAAAATCTAATAAGAAAACAATGGTAACTTTGATTCAGCATCTAACTTGCTGTTGTAAGTTTAGGTATGAATTTTAAGCATTTGTGTTTCATTTCCTGCAGCTTAATGATAGTGCAAGTTATAGTCTGAAACTTATAAAATTCGCAGAGTATTTATAGCAAAGCTAAACTCAGATCCCATAGAAGTCAGTGGCAGAATTCCTGCTGACTGCCACCAGCCAAAAAGTAACATGTCTAGATTGCTATTTAAATGCTATTATTGCTTGTATATTATTATATAGTGCATGCTGAAAATTCACTGTTTGAAAATTCCCTACTGGACCTGTTAATCAGGACACATATATTTATCAACACATATCTTCTTTGCAGAAAACACTTGAAAATTTATAAAAACAGAAAATCTCAAACAACTGAAAATGCTGACTGGGACATGCTTTTGAGATAGATTCCTCCAGTTACTTTCCATAGTTTCAGTGTTTTATGGCAGCTTTATGGAGCGATATTACTTTTGGGATTATACCTACATTTTCATTAGAAGGCAGCAATAGTGCATGGCTGCACCAGGAAGTTGAGATTGAGGGATACATAATAGGGATGTTTTTATATATAAAAATATTTAGACCTTCCTTCTCAGACTAACTTGTTTCTACCAAGAAAGTGATAGCCGAAGATGAAGGTAATGAAAAGGTAGAGATGAAACTGCAGACTAGTGGAAGTAACTTTGACTTTCACCCCCATTTTATGAGCTTTTCCCTCTCATTTTAATGTCTCCAAACACATCATCATGACTTCTTCCTTTCTATGAGGGAACAGTACTGAAATCTTGGTGAGGAACTGCAGCACCTCAGTCTGATGTGAGGGTTGAAGAGTCAATTTGGTTTATCTTTTTGTGCTGACCACAGTGTTTTATAATTTGAAATAACAAAGACTAATAATTGTTTATAGGTTATAACCCTTTATATATCCTGAATGAATTTTTCTACAGTGGACATAAAAAAAATTGTGCCAAATGTCAAAACAAATTTTGGGTTCTAGTAACTGTCATTACTGATCAGTTACAAGACTGTGAGTGTGTTTACCTCTCTTTCTTTTGTGTTCTAGACAACAGTTCCTGGGATAAGAAATAATGTGATACTACAACCACTACAGTCAGATACGCCATATAAAATTACTGTTGTTGCTGTGTACGAAGATGGAGATGGTGGACAACTGACTGGAAATGGCAGAACTGGTAACTAGTTTTCATATTGTGTATTCTTTTTAAAATTTAGACATATTCCTTGAGCACTCTGACATTGTTAAGATTTCAGTGTTAATTAAGTTTTTGATGTGATTGTTACCTTGTAGAGTAACAATGTGCATTTCTAGAGGTTGAAAACCAGTTACTAGTCTAATTAGAGTGGTTTTCTTTCTTTTTAGTTGGTCTGCTTCCTCCTCAAAATATGTATATAACTGATGAATGGTATACACGATTCAGAGTTTCCTGGGATCCTTCACCATCCCCTGTTCTTGGCTATAAAATTGTATACAAACCTGTGGGTAAGAAAACCTCTTCATTCTAAGCATACAAATTTCAGAACAGTGAGTAGCTAATGGCAGATCAGAGTAGAAATCATATGTATCATGAAATTTTTGTGCTAAATGATCTATTTATTTCCTTTGTTTACTGATTTTCCTGAAAGCTTAAGTCTTATCAGTGTTTTGTAAGAAACACAAACTATCAAACACAGTTTCACACATTCAATTACAGAGATTGAATTGTAAAGTTAAAATTTGATACAGTGACCTGACTTGGTTTTCATCTCTTTAATACCTATTGTCCTTCTAAGGGTATGAACTGGTGTGTGTGAGATGAGTACTGGACAGATATTTAGGTGTTAATGGCCTTCAGAACCTTTGTTTTATATGACAGTCAAGAAATATACATACCTTTCTAGAAGTTAAACACAAAAATTGCGTAATAGTCTGTAAAGCTGTGTTTACGTTCTGTTTGCAACATTGTAATATGCTAAAATATAAAAAATCAGTATGTTTTGTTTTAGATAAAATGAGACTAACATTTACTGATGTAAGAGATGAGGAATGGTTTTGTAGCTCATGTAATCATGATTCTTTCTCTCTCTTTGTACTTAATGCTTCCTTTCAATCCAAGGTTCGAATGAGCCCATGGAGGTTTTTGTGGGAGAAGTGACTTCCTACACCTTGCATAATCTGTCTCCTAGTACTACTTATGATGTGAATGTTTATGCCCAGTATGATTCTGGAATGAGTATACCTCTGACAGATCAAGGCACTACATGTAAGTCAGAATAATTTTGTGGTCATGCTAGATACATAAGCTGATCTGAGATAACATTGATTAAGAGAAGATTTTTACGGCTGGTTGCTAGAAAGCCTGAGTATCCTCTCATGGAGAATACTTACCATCTGTCCATGATGTAGATCTTAAAAATGCTAAGCTTGGGAACAGTGAGGAAGATACATTTTTAAGTAATGATTTGATTATATAAAATTTTCTAATGTACTTCCTAAAATTTTATTAAGCTATAGTTGGAGTCAGTTTTTAAGTCTCCAGGGTACTACAGAATCTAACCGTGTTAAGCATGTCTAGTCTTTTTGCTTCTCTGCTTTTACCTCACAGGAATGTCTAGTGATTGAAACATCAGCATTTCAAAATGAGCTAATTGTAATGATGACCTCTCAAACTTCTAAAAATTTCTTCAGTTAAGATGAATCAATCATCCTGAGTTTTGTTGACTTAGTACGTTCTTTTCATACTGCCAGATTTTGATTTTTGGAAGTTTCTTATTTCATAAAGAAATCAACTTACTTCATGTGAAAACTCATAAAATGGGCTGTTACCCAATACGGGAAGGGTATCAGATTTTGGGCCTGTAAGTGGCTAGGCAGGGATCTCTAGGGCATAATATAAAGAGATCGTAACTGGAACTGCTCTTTCTTTCTGTGAGGATTTTTAAAAATCGAGTTCTGGATCAGCACTACTAATATAGTTTTCATTTTGGTATTCTTTATCCATTACATGCTATTTTCCAGAGAACAGTTTATCTCTTTCTCTTTTCACAGTATATTTGAATGTCACCGATCTAACAAGTTACAAAGTGGGTTGGGATACTTTCTGTATCCGATGGTCACCTCATCGATCAGCAACTTCCTACAGGCTGAAGCTAAACCCAGCTGATGGTAAGTGCATTTTATTTTTTGCCTTTTCTGGAAACATAATTGTCTAATGTCAGTGACAGCAACACTTCTTTGTCTTTGTGTCAGTCACCCACCATAAGCCATGATACATCTGGTTGAGCTTTAAAGATCTGAATGTAACCTGTTTTCCTCTAGTGGTGATAAAGCTGCAAAGAAGTGCTGCCTATTGTCAAGTGAACTTTCATTAGTGGGAATCTACTAGTTACCTGCTTTCACATGTAGACTGCAGTTACTCTCCAGTATGCTCCAGGGTTCATAATCACTACACAGTCTTGGTCTAGAAAGAGTTTTATGGGACAAGAATAAGACTGCTGTAGCATTGGCTCCAACCTTCCTCTCAAGAGGTCTCTAATTTCTACACTTATTTGTACACATATTGAAAGTGGAGTAGTGAGTTCTAAATGTCTCTCCCTTGGGCTTTTTTCGACAGGTTCCAGAGGAAAGGAAATCACAATACGTGGATCAGAAACGAGCCACTGTTTTACTGGCCTCTCACCAGACACAGAATACAATGCCACTGTCTTTGTTCAGACCCCTAACCTTGAGGGACCTCCAGTCTCTATGAGGGAGCATACAGGTAGGTAATAGATACTGTGAACCTTAAGTTTTGGCTGTAGAACTTGTCTTGTTTCAGCTGTAGAACTTGTTCTGCTCCTAAATGGCTTTCAATACCTCTTTAAGTGATTTTCTTTCCTCTTTCTCTCAGTGTTATGTCAAATGGAATTTATGGGGTAAAGAAAAATTTCTATGCTCTTCTTCAAACCAAGTATTGCCTAGCACTTGGTTGAAAAATAGATGCTTTATCAGAATGCTGTGCTACTGAGTTCATGTAAAAGTATTCCTTTTATAATGAAATCTTTTACTTTTGTTTTAACAATAGCTGTAATCTCATTATTCTTGTAATACAAGAAAGTTTTCCTTGCCAATTTTAATTTTTTTACATTAGTGAGAAGAGATTAGAATCTTTCTGTTGGATAATATAATATATAATCTAGAGTTTTTTCCTTGAATGAAATAATTTATATGAAGTAAAAAAATTATTATTTCATTTCAGTCCTCAAACCTACAGAGGCACCCACTCCACCACCTACACCTCCTCCACCTCCCACAATCCCTCCAGCTCGGGATGGTATGTTTTTTTCTAGAATCATTCAATATTTTTTATATAGTTGCTGCACTACTTCATAATTAGTTCCATTTTTAATAACTTTAAATAGCTTCAAAACTAGTGCAGCATTTTAGGAAAATGAAGTTTGAAACCTTTCCTAATGCCATCCCTTCTAGAGCTTTACTAGACTTCAACATTTCCTTGTTTAGAACAGCAAGGTTCAAACATTTGCGGAAAAAATAATTTATATTCTATAGCTCTGCAGCAAGTCTGTGAGATTATCTGCTCTCAGCAGACAATTTATGTTTTATAATAGCTGCTCAAAAAAAAAAGTAATTGAAAACATTTGTATTTTATTCTTGAGCTCTTTCTGATTTCTTGAACTTTTCTTTGAAATATTTTAATAAATATTTTTGAGTTGAACATTAGTCATCTGCCAGGTTGACTGTATGGTAGTAGGCATTTGCTGAATATTGGTCATTCTTGAATTTTCAAATTTTGAAGTAATGATCTTTATTTTATGATGATATGGTTGGTTTGTTTTAAGACTTCCTTTTCTTCGTCTTTCAGTATGCAGAGGTGCCAAAGCAGACATAGTGTTCTTGACTGATGCTTCCTGGAGTATTGGTGATGATAACTTCAACAAAGTAGTGAAATTTGTTTTTAATACAGTAGGAGCCTTTGACTTGATTAATCCCGCTGGAATCCAGGTAGGTTTGTTATTTCAACTGGGTACATTTTGGAGGGAAATTGAATATGAAGCTGAATCACTAATGTCACATCTGATTTTTACTTTCTTTCAGAATGGTGTCATTTTTTTTTGCATTAGATTGTTGTACAGCACATGTATATGGGTGTGCATGTCTATTATTTATTAAATATATTGGTTGTTTTGTAAATACAAAGGAAATCCAGTCTATTTTGAAAGGTTAATATTCTGAAATGCAAAAGTTCTGGGTGCTGCAATATAAGAAAGATATTAAGCTCTTAGAGAGCATCCAAAGAAGGGCAACAAACATGGTGAAAGGCCTTGAGGGGAAGCTGTATGAGGAGTGACTGAGGTCACTTGGTCTGTCCAGCCTAGAGAAGAGGAGACTGAGGGAGACCTCATTGCAGTTACAACTTCCTTGTGAGGGGAAGAGGAGGGGCAGGCACTGATCTCTTCTCTGTGGTGACCAGGAAAGAAAGAAAGAGAGAGAACGAAAGAAAGAGGTAATGAAAGAAAGAAAGAGAGAAAGAAAGAAAGAGAGAGAGAAAGAAAGAAAGAGAGAGAGAGAGAAAGAAAGAAAAAGAGAAAGAAAGAGAGAGAGAGAAAGAAAGAAAAAGACAGAGAAAGAAAGAGAAAGAGAGAGAGAGAAAGAAAGAAAAAGACAGAAAGAAAGAGAGAGAGAGAGAAAGAAAGAAAAAGACAGAAAGAAAGAGAGAGAGAAAGAAAGAAAAAGACAGAGAAAGAAAGAGAGAGAGAAAGAAAGAAAAAGACAGAGAAAGAAAGAGAGAGAGAAAGAAAGAAAAAGACAGAGAAAGAAAGAGAGAGAGAGAAAGAAAGAAAAAGACAGAGAAAGAAAGAGCGAGCAAAAAGAGTTGTGTGCACATTGCTGTGCTGTGTATATGAATATGTGTGCGTATAATCATACATATTTGAAAAAGATTTTTCAATTATTAATTTACCATGATAAATATTTAAATGGAGAAAGTTGGTCTGAATGTGGAGGGACAAGACTGAACACTGTGATATATTCCATTTCAGGTTTCGTTTGTGCAATACAGTGATGAGGCAAAATCTGAATTTAAACTGAATACATTTGATGACAAAGCCCAGGCCCTGGGAGCTCTTCAAAATATTCAGTACAGAGGAGGAAACACAAGGACAGGTAATTTTGGGCTGTAATTATATTTCCTTAAGATAAAATGTTTTCAGAAACTGCCTCATTATCCTAATATTGCATGGCTGAAGAATTAGGTTTTTCTGTTGTGGTTTAGCTATTGCCCTTAAAAAGTAAAGTAAGAGATTTCTTCTCTTTTGGATAATATGTATGATTCCTCGTTTATTGTACACTTTGCAGGCAAAGCCCTAACGTTTATCAAAGAAAAGGTTTTGACTTGGGAGAGTGGCATGAGGCGAGGTGTTCCCAAGGTACTGGTTGTTGTCACAGATGGTCGGTCTCAGGATGAGGTGAGGAAAGCAGCGACGGTCATTCAGCACTCTGGTAAGCAATTCACAGTACCTGACTATTTCATTTCCATATTGCTTCAATTATCTGGTCATCATTTACTCATCTTTTATGGACTCAGAAATGTATGCTGAATATTTGTGAAAAACTCAAAACTATTAATAGTATTCTCACACTGTCGACCAGACTTACTTTTTCTTTCTAAAGCTTTCTTTCTGGGGGAGGATGTGGCTTCTCAAAGTAATTCCTCATGCATATAATTTCAAAGATGTGGCTTTTAGTTACTTCTTTCTCTTCTTTATGTGTGAACCCCAGGGATCATTTGGAAGTGTACAGCATTCTAGTGTTTATGATTTAATGGGCCTGTTTTTTTTTTAAGATTTATATTTTATCTGGTATAAACCGGTAGATCTCCAGTTAAAGTAACTGCTTTTGATGAAGCTGGGTCTGAATGGACTAACTTATTGCCTTTTGAGCTGAAAAGCATTGGCTTCCTCTTTAGATTTGCTGAATGTGGCTTATGTAAGTGAAATCATCTGTTCCTGTCCCTGCACCTAGCATTTTGCATTGCAATGCATGAACCATGTAGAGTCCTGATCCCTGAGCAAGGAGATGTACTTCCTTATTGGAATCACATGCATGTAAACCACAAGTGATCATTTTCTCTATCTTTGTGATCTGAAGGGATTAGCTCTGTCTAGATGATTTCTACAGTCTCCCTGGACAATCTGCTTCAGTGCTTAACTACCCTAGTAGTAGGAGAGCTTTGCCTTGCCTTTCACCTAAGTCTTTCTTCAGGCTAATGAAATTATTGTCTTCATTTACCTAGTTAACCAGGAAACAGTTGATCACTGTCCACTGTAACAGGCCTTCATATTTGAAACCTGTTGTCATTTCCTCTTTCTGAGGAAATGTTTTCTAGCCTAAACAAACCCATTTCCTTCAACCTCCTTTTGATCAAGTTTTTCAAACCTCTTATCACTTTTATCTCCTCTCTACTTGCTTTGGTTTCTACACATCTTAAATGTCATGTTTAAAACTGAACGGAGTGTTTCAGCCAAAGTTTCACCACAATTGGCTAGAGGAATAATTATCTTATTTTTCAAAAAATAAAAATATCTTTATCATTTGGAATAAATGTGAGTTCTGCTTTCAGCCTTCAACCAACCCACTGTGCAGTTTCTCATGAATGAAATTTACACCTGGTGATATAATTGAATTTTAGGGTCTGGATTTTCTTCTTTTGACTTAAGACATCTAAAAGCTAAATGTCTAGTCTAAAGTCATCATGTAGGGTCCTTTTATGGTTAGTGAAGAGAACAACAGATAGACATCTGCAGACAATGACTTTTCCTGTCTTGAATTTGGCATCGTAAGGAGGTGAGATGAATTGCATTCTGAATCTGCCCATGTGTGTCTAGCATAATAGAGAAAGACTAGACAAGTAGCCTAGACTTGTTAACTTGGAAAGTAAAAATTGGTGAGGGGAATACTACCCAAAGAAAGTGAAAGAGAAACTAAGAAACATGAAATGCAGTAGATGGCAACAGATAGATAACTGGATAACTAATAGTCTGCACAGAGATTTTGGCCACAGAGCAGATTTAAGATAATATAGAGTTGAGAGAACTGTACATATTGCATTAAAGAGTGAGGGGACTATGTAGCCAAGGCTGTATGAGATTGGATAATGCCCCCCCCCCAAAAAGGAGGAGAAAGTTTTGAAAGAAAGATGCAAAAACCAGTCTAAGCCTTTCTGAACTTGACAGGGGTGAAAGGATATCTAGAATGTATGCTGATAGGTAGATCCTGAGAAATCAATGATAGAGATGGTTTGCGAAATATTGACCTGAAAAATGGTAATGTATATTTACTACATTTCAGGTAACAAGTGTTATTTTTACAGGCTTCAGTGTCTTTGTGGTTGGTGTGGCTGATGTAGATTACAATGAGCTGGCCAAGATTGCCAGCAAGCCCAGTGAGCGTCATGTATTTATTGTTGATGACTTCGATGCCTTTGAAAAGATTCAAGATAACCTTGTCACCTTTGTGTGTGAGACAGCTACCTCAAGTGAGTAAAAGACATTGGTTTTCCTGTTCCCAAATGAATTTTGCTTATATGCTGCTACAGTTGAGTTGCAGGTTGACCTTGGGCGGACGCCAGTTGCCCACCAAAGCTGCTCTGTCACTCCCCTCCTCAGCTGGACAGGGGAGAGAAAATATAACAAAAGGCTCTGGGCCAAGATAAGGGCAGAGAGCGATCACTCACTGGTTACTGTCATTGGGCAAAACAAACTCTACTTGGGGAAGTTATTAATTTATTGCCAATGAAATCAGAGTAGGATAAAGAGAAATAAAATCAAGTATTAAAACACATTCCCTCCACTGCTCCCGTCTTTCTGGGGTTAACTTTACTCCCAATTTTCTCTATCTCCTCACCCCCAGCAGCCCAGGGGGACAGAGAATGGAAGCTACGGTCAGTTGATCGCATGTTTTCCCTGTTGCTCCTTCCTCCTCATGGGGAGAACCATTCGCACTCTTCCCCTGTTCCAGTGTGGGGTCCCTCCCATGGGAGATAGTCCTCCAAGAACTTGTCAACATGGCTTCTTCCCATCAGCTGCAGTTCTTCACAGTGTGTCCCTCATG
Organism: Neopelma chrysocephalum; assembly: GCF_003984885.1. Lineage (NCBI taxonomy): Eukaryota > Metazoa > Chordata > Aves > Passeriformes > Pipridae > Neopelma > Neopelma chrysocephalum. The sequence continues at coordinate 11,382,442 of NW_020897692.1, forward strand.
GTGTCACAAGTCCTACCAGCAAACTTGCTCCAAGGTGGGCTCCTCTCTCCGTGGGGCCACAGGTCCTTCCAGGAACCTGCTCCAGCATGGGCTCCTCCACAGGCTGCAAGTAGATATCTGCTCCAGTGCCTGGCAGAGTTGCTTCTCTCACATATTCTCACTCCTCTCTCCGGTTGCAGGTTGTTGTGCCATTGCTACACATACATCCCCCCCCCCCCCCTTGTTAAATCTGTTATCCCCCAGTTGCTTTCACCACTGCTGATGGGCTCAGCCTTGGCCAGTGGCAGGTCCATCTTGGAGCCAGATGGAGCTGTCTCTGTTGGACACAGGTTAAGCTTCTGGCAGCTTCTCACAGAAATCACCCCTGTAGTTCCCCCACTAGCAAAACCTTGTCATGCAAACCCAACACAAGTTGCCATCCCATTTAAGATGCATCAAAAGAAATGTTCATATAAAAAAGTTGTATTTCATAATAATTGGACATAGTTTAAGGGAGCAAATTACTTTTTTAAAATTTTGAAGTAGGTATTGTATTTTATGTAATCTTGTCTTGTATTTCAAAAGTACTGGTAAACAAAAAGAGATTAACAGTCAGTGACAACTTCTGCTCTTTAAGAAGAAGTAGAATGATGCCTGATGTGAACTGCAGGGCACAACAGATCTCTTACTTACCACTGGGATAGGGTTGCTAAAGAGGTAAAGCTACAGTGTGTGATGCTGTTTTAAAACTATGTACAGTTGAGTTGTTTACTCAAGTGAAATCCTTCTATGGCAAAAATAAGAAATTCTCAGGCCTGTCATGTGCAACTGTGTGCTCTCTAACTGCCTCATCTGCTGGCTCCTGAGGAGCTACATAAATATGCAGTTTTTCCTTGTGAATCTGACAGCTATTATGCAGCTCGACTCATGCCTTAAATATTCATGGAAAGACTGTGTCATTGTCCTCCTTTCTTCTTATGAATTATACTCTTAAAATATTTGTGGTTTCATTTCTTGTTCCATACAATTTTTCACAGTAGAAATAGCCTACTAAAAATGATGAGTATAGATTTTGACAGCACATCTACCACAGCACAGGACACAGTATGACAAATGTAACAAAATTTGACTCATAATTAACAATAGCATAGACTTCTCAGTAACAAACTTTCTGAAGTATATGTGTGTTCATATCATGTTAGATTTTGTAATTTTGAATTATATGTTGTTTCATGTCTTTCAGCTTGTCCCCTTATTTACTTGGAGGGATACACTTCACCTGGTAAGCAACTGTCTAATATTTTGGCATAAGTTCATTTGTGTCTTGTACAGCTCTACAATGTTTCTATTTTTTATTTTCTCTCTGGATTTAAAGGTTTCAAGATGCTGGAATCATATAATCTAACAGAGAAGCATTTTGCTTCCGTACAAGGCGTATCACTGGAATCAGGCTCTTTCCCAAGCTATGTAGCATATAGACTCCACAAAAATGCCTTTGTCAGCCAGCCAATACGGTAAGTAAACCTGGAAGACTCATATTTAGGGTGAGTAGATGGGGAAGGATTAACAGAGTTTTTAGATGATAGCATTAGTGTTTTATGGAAGATGTGTTAATTTGATGTTTTTACTGAACACCAAAATAAAGAATATCTATAATTGTTCTCATTAGATGCTAATCTATTCCTTCCATTGCAGTCACATTTCATTATTAATCCAGTTGGTCATTGTTCTTTGAGATTATGCTTCTTAACCATTTGAGTTGCGTATAATCCACAGTTTATACTTAGACAGTTGAACAACAGCCTTCTTAGTACAAGAAGCTCTGCATTGCCAGAGAGAAAGGGTTTCAATATGGTAGGATAAGCATCACTTTTTTCAGAAGCGTTGTTCCTACTGCAGTAGGCAGCATGCTGATGCCACTGATTTCGGGTAGTTTCTCCTTTACTTGACTTGCCTTATTTGGCAAATGGAGTGGAGTTTTCAAGGGCCTGTGGTTTTAGAGCTTGGTTATGGGTGGATAATATATGGTCATTCTGGCCAACAATTTTTTCACAAAGAACAAAAAGACTTAGGAGTTAGTTTTACTAAGAGGGGAACAGTACCTCTCTCTTCTCTTTTTTTTTTTTTACACTTGTTTCTCTTCCACTTATTTAAGTAAGTTTCAAAAAAGGTTATTCTGAGTCAGAGGAGATGCCTAAAGATAGCCCATTGTTCCTATTAAATTTAAGGAAATTTAGTCTTCTTTTCGCAGAAGCCTTTGAAACCTTCTGAAATTCTGTCAGATTGGGTAAAGATCAGATCACAAGCAGCTGAGGTTTATGAAGAAATAATTTCTTTTTGCCAGCCTTCTCAGATCACAACTTTAAAAGGGGAGGACTTCAGGACTTTTGAGTTCATTGGCATGCATTAATACCTATAGGGGTGATAGTTCTCTGACAGCTTGGATTTTTACAATCTAGGGAAGTACAGATAATCCCAATTATGTGTTAAGATAGACCTTGCATTTAGCAGGATCAGCTGATGAAAAGACAATAAAAAGACAGACTTCCTCTTTATTTCATTTTTTTTAGAATGTTGTGATACATAGTCTAACGTCTGCTATAAGAGGTGGAGGACTTGCCAGAGTATTCTGGGGACTTATTTTTCATGAGAGTCCAGAAAATAAAACTCACTTTAGACTGACTCAGCAAAGCAATAAAAGCATACTGATCCTAGTGGCATAGTTGTTTCCATATCTGAAAGAACTTGTTAGCCCGGTTATAACTTGTGTTGCTATATCTACATTAATACTTGCATTCTTGCACTGTGCTGTGTGGTGTTCTTGACTTAGTGATACATTTTTATTGCAGTGTCCATAATTGTATGGGTACATAAGCTTTGTCTAATATACAAAGGAGGTCCTCTCTTCATTTTAAGATTTTTAAGTTTATGTTCATGTGGCCAAATCCCACCCTGAGCTCCATTATAATAGTTAAGGAGAAGCAGTAGCCACCTCCTTTCTTACAGTTCCTTTACTGCATTCCCTCCCTTCCCCTTTAGAAAATACTGGAGATCATTTCAAGCATGGTTTTATTTACTTTTGTCTCTTTGCTTTTTTAATGTCTAACAGTTCAAATATCACAAATTTAGATCTGAGCCACTAAAGAATGATCTGGAGCCCAAATGCATCACTAATTGCAGAGAAGACATTGAATATCTCCTTTACTGTGTCTATGCCTGAAAGGCAGCAGTAAAGTGCTGTTGCCTGACTGAAACAGACCAGATATAAAAAGTGTGGTCTTTTTTTCTGTACTTATCATCAAGGAATTTAAAACATGTGCAGTTTATACAGAATCTTGCCACAAGAATCAAGAGTTCTTGGTCATATTTCGGCTTCCTCTATATTGGTGCTGGGACCAACAGAAGACAGGCTGTGAGTTCATCTTAGCAAATCACATAATGTTTTTCTATCACAAGGGTATTTTCTATTTAAAAGCGTAGTTAAAATATTCTGTTCCATCGAACACTGTGGTTTCCCTGTTACTCTTGTGTCTTTTCTTTGAAAAAAGAGCAAATTATGAAGATCTTATTTTCCTTATGTGTTTCCATGTGAAAAAATATCTTCATATTTTTTTAACAGAGAGATTCACCCAGACGGATTGCCGCAGGCATACACTATCATTCTGTTATTCCGTCTCTTGCCTGAATCCCCCAATGAGCCTTTTGCACTTTGGCAGATTACAGACAGAGATTACAAACCTCAAGTTGGAGTTGTACTTGATCGTAAGGATGATTATATTTATTGCATAGAGAAGTTGTATGTTATGTTACTTTGTGTGCATTCTTCCCAAATATTTCCAACCCCAAAGCATTTCTATATGATAAAAGGATTATATATTTTTTGGTTTAAGAGATTTTTTTTAAACTTTGTGCATCTGTTATTCAACTAAGAATAACTAATCTAGGCTACATTTCAACTTTGGTATGAACTCTAAAATCAAAGGAAAGTATATCTATGTACTTACAGGTCATTAAGACCACCTATGATCCGTGTTTACCCAACTGAGGGATAAACTAGATTTTATCTATAAGTGTATCTTAGGATGGTGGTTTCAGTAGTACATGTGAAATGAAATGTGTTATTTTCATTTATTGCAGCTGGCAACAAAGTGCTGTCCTTCTTTAACAAGGATACACGGGGAGAGGTTCAAACTGCAACTTTTGATAATGATGAAGTAAAGAAAATCTTTTATGGAAGCTTCCATAAGGTAAAGGATTGAAATTACAATTGTTTGTTTCTGAATAAGCAGAAATTACTGCCAGTTATATCTGTTCTTTGGATTGTACTCGAAGTTGACATAGGGACTTACAGATCATGTAAAACAAGATCTCTGAAGTTATAGCTTTTCTTTGAACCAATGTAAGAGATTTGTCAATAATTTGTCAAGATTGTGTAAGTGAAGGGATATATCTGAACAAGAAATCGTAGCCTGGTTCCTGGCACATGAAAGAGGAAGAATAAAAGATAAACTTGAAAAAAAAAAGGAAAGGAAGTTCGTGTGACAAAAGATTGGGGGTGTATGTTGTGATTTGAAATCATTCAGAGAAGAGGAAGATGTAGCCAAAGAAAGTGAATAGGAACCAATGTTGGGAGGCAAATAACATATTGAAGAAGATTCTTATGTTTATAAAATAAAATGTATTTTGTATGTATTGATGTGTATTCATATGTTTTTGGCTTAAATTCATTGGGCCTAAACTATTCTGTTGTCATGTTAACTGAGGAAGCAACGATCATGAAAGAGAGCCCATAAGAGATCTATTTGTGATTTAGGATGAAACTTTTGTTTTTTGAATTGTCAAAATGGGTAGTGAAATCCTTACATGTTACTGCATCTGCCTTCAATTGTGATAGCTTTGTGCTTGCTTTTCTAAAGTTGTGCACGGAATTATGAAAATTTGATTCTGCTTCCTTACCTCTACTAACCCAAGTGTTTGGGTGTCAAGGCTACATGTATATCTAAAAATAATTTAAAAATATTTTCTTGCTTGTTAAGTATATATGCTTAGGGCAAGAAAGTGAGTTGCAATTGCAACACTTTTGGTCAGCTGAAATGCACATTTTCATGTTTTCATTTATCTCCCTTTTGTTTAGTTTAGTTTTTATCGGATGACTAAATATGGATGGAGTATAGCATTTGTTTTCTTTACGACTAGTGACTTCCAGCATTCCTTTGAGGATACTGATAAGGGGTTGCCTCTGTCAGCTTCCAGATACTGAAGGCCACATTTTCAACTGAGCTCTCCTTGACTGATAGCAGGGAAATATAGCTGGTGCCAGCATTATGATGTTTTGTGACTTCATCTGTTTAAAACACAGAGGATTACGGAAATCACACAGTACTATAAAAGCTAGTGATTTCCTCAGAATTTGACAGGATAATTTCCCAGACTGGTTCTGTTATATCCAAATATTCTTTAGAATTTTTTTAATGCTAATTATTTTTGCATATATGAAGAATTGTTTATGTCACTGACTTTGTAACTGATAGTTACAATTAGCTTTGGATCACAGCTACATTAAGCAGCCTTTAATTTGTCCTTGACATTTGGCATTTTGTCTTTTTTTTTTTTTTTAGTAGGACAACTGAATTTTAAGGAAATGTGTAAATCTATTGGCATGAGAAAGCTGTCAGTATAGGCTAGGATATATATTGTTTTTTGAGTCATCAACAAGAAGTACTGTTTAGACACAGAGCAATATGTAGCATGCCTCATTTTACGTATCAGTGTGAGAGTTGATACTTCCCTTCTTCAGGTCAGTGGTGTGGAGCTCTCTATGTGCTATACTGCCAGCAGTCTGTTTTAAGTGTCTGCTGCTAATTTTATTGATGTTTAGAGTCATATTTTTCCTTGTAGTTTCTCTAAATGTGCTAGAGCTGAGCAGAATCGTCTGGCAGCACTTACAGTGAAGCTCTGCTCATTTATCAGAGCAAATAGGGAATGACCTGCAGCCCCTGCTAGATGCTAGAAATACTAGCAGTAATGTAAAATTGTTTTTTACACTTGCTAATGAAAAACAATTACAGGAAAAGTAAAAATCCAGAATTTTTTATTGTTTTAATAATTAAATACACCAATACATATGAACAGAAAGTTAGCTTAAGATGCCAAAAAATGTACGAGAATAACATCTATTTGCAAATTATCTTAAAGCTCTGGAACTATGAATTCTTGCTTATGGGACTATTTCTTAAGCAAAGATGTCTCACTTATTTAGTGAGTCATTCCCCTTCTTTTTCCCCCAGAAAGGAATTAAAAGTTCAGATTTTGTTAGTATTTAAAGTAGCTGGAGGAGCTTTGATTTAAAGAATCATAGAATCGACTGGGTTGGAAAAGACCTTGGAGATCATCAAGTCCAACCCTTGATCCAACACCTCTGTGGTTACTAGACCATGGCACTAAGTACCACATCCAGTCTCATCTTAAAAACCTCCAGGGATAGTGAATCCACCATCTCCCTGGGCCCATTCCAATGTCTGATCACTCTCTCTGTAAAAAATTTTTTCCTAATATTCAACCTAAACCTGCCCTGGCAGAGCTTAAGACCTCTTGTCCTACTGCTGGTTGCCTGGGAGAAGAGACCGATGCCCACCTGGCTACAACCTCCTTTCAGGGAGTTGTAGAGAGTCATGAGGTCTCCCCTGAGCCTCCTCTTCTCCAGACTAAACAACCCCAGCTCCCTCAGCCTCTCCTCACAGGCTTGTGTTCCAGTCCGTTCAACAGCTTTGTTGCTTCTTCTCTGGACCTGCTCCTGTACTTCAATATCCTTCCTGAACTGAGGGGCCCAGAACTGGACCCAGTACTCCAGATGTGGCCTCACCAGCACTGAGTACAGGGGCAGAATCACTTCCCTGGACCTGTTGGCCACACTGTCCCTGATCCAGGCCAGGATGCCATTGGCCTTCTTGGCCATCTGGGCACACTGCTGGCTCATGTTCAGCTTCCTGTCAATTCAAACTCCCAAATTCCTTTCTGCCTGGCTGCTCTCCAACCACTCTGTGTCCAGCCTGTAGGGCTGCATGGGGCTGTTGTGGTCAAAGTGGAGGACCCGGCACTTGGCCTTGTTGAACCTCATCCTGTTGGAATCAGCCCATCTCTCCAGCTTGTCCAGGTCCCTCTGAAGAGCCCTCCTGCCTTCCAGCAGATCAACACTCCCCTACCCCAACTTGGCGTCATCTGCAAATTTGCTAATGGAGTGGTTTTTGGGATGTTTTCATCATGTAGCTAAGCTTATTTCTCTGGATTCTCTCCAGGATGATTACTGACATTGCTATCTGAGTAAGGTTGTAAATGATGGCATCATGGGCTTCCCCAGCTCATGTGCTGGGAAAGACTTATGTATCATTATGTATCATATGTATTATGTTGATTAGCTCCTAATAATGGATAGCAGTAGTTTCAGCTGGATGAAGGAAGGAAAGTAAGACTAACACATTCCTGAAGGTACTTCTGCAATTTCTCCTACCATCCAATTTCAAAGAAATGGCAAATCTTTACAATGCAAGAAGTTTGTTTTCCAAAATATCAAACATTTTTGTGGTTTTCTTTTGATGACTTAGTGGCTTATTCAGTGAAATGCAGTTAACTAAACCTAACTGTAGGGAAATTTACTTTGGCATACTTGAACACTCTCTGTAGCACAGCTATGGTGAAAGCTGTTGAATCTGGCAAGTCCCATAGGAAAAAATCTGACTGCCTGAGACAGTCATTAAGTTTATAACTGATGTTTTGGACAGACAGACAACTTCTTCTTTCTTATTCTTACCATGCTAGACTTCCTTTTAACTTGCCATTTTGCAGTAGTTAGCCACACAAAATTTGATAATGAGTGTATGTCTTTCTGCTGATACACATATGGAAATTAGTTTGCTTAGCGTATTGATATGATTCCCTTAGCAGTAGATCAGAACACCATCAAACTTTATCTTACAAGATGTCCAGAGAGAAAGATTAAAGTATGTTTTCTTTCCTAAAATCTCATAAATGAAATGGTCGGAACTGATTCTGTATGTTGGTGTGTTAGAAATTGTTGAAGACAAAATGTAGCAGGCTTGAATACAGAGATGTTTTATTTGCTGTAAACACCAGATGCCTCATTGTATTAGATTTATGCCTGGGCCATGAGATTTAGGCTGGAATTCAAATCTGACATTAAATCAGTGGTTAGCCGACTGAGTTAATGACTTGGGAGAGCTCTGCTTATTTTTGATTGCTGGTATCTCTTCTTCTTTGGATGGATGGGCAATGCTCAGCAGTTATTCCTGTTTGAACATTTTCAGGTTGATGGTCTCATTCAGCATTCTGATGTAGATTCACCTCTTCTAAGTTTAATGCAGTAATATCCTTTTGCTATGCAATGTCTTTTACTTTATTGAAATTGTGACAAATACTTTACACTCCAGTAGAAGGCCTTGCCTGTTAGGTACCTTTCAGAACTAGTGAATTACATCTGTGATGAGTTTAAACTGGATGATGCATTAATTAACCTGTAAAATTTAGTCCTACAATGAAATGACTGAGTATATGATATATAATTATAATGAATTTAAAGTTTTGGCATAGCACTTATTTTATTTTATGGAAAGTTTGGCATGTAATACCCAATTGTACTTTGGATACACTCAGTTATCTTTCCATTATTTTTTAATTATTTGCTCAATGAACATTGTTGGGAATACTAATAAAACAACCTCACTTGTATATAAAGCAAAAGCACATAATTTTAAAAGAGTTTTAGGTAAGCTATGCTGATGCCTTGGAGACAACTCTGCATGGAAAAGTATTTAATAGGGAAAAAGACAAACAAATTCTCAGGGGAATGTTCAGGCACTTGTTGACTCAGGACATTTAAGGGAATCTCTCTTTCACTTTTATGCCAATTTTTAAAGCAGTAATCAAATAACAATATGCTTCTGAAGGGTTATGTACTGGGATAACAGAAGCTTTAAAATGTAAATGCCTATGTCAGAGATTCTTTACTGCTGATCTTAATGTATTGATATTTTAACAATTATGTAGGTGTTATAATAATGTATATAAAATATATGCAGTATTTAAGGTATATAAAGCCCCTAAAACTTTGTTGCCTTAAGATGACCTTCCATCAACTGCATGTGCTAAAATGACAGACCTTTTTTTTGTTTCCTTGAGACTCCTGAATGTTTTCTGTTTTCACAGAAATGTAGAAAATTCACATATGTTAACGTTTGCCATACATACTATACGTTTTGGAAAGATAATATTTGCTTAGATATTGTTTGTTCCTCTCTGTAAGATTTACTGTGTTTCCCATAAGCACTTCATTCTCTTCTCCTGGTAAACCTACTCTCTTTATTGCAGTAATTCCTTTCTCCCTCCTAAATTTCCCCTATTTCCAATAATTAATCTCTTCCTCTTCTTCCCTGTTTCTCCTTATTTTAGCATATGTTTTTGTAGCCATATTTCTCTCATGGAAATTTCTCTCTTGCATCTTCCATTATTTTGTCTTGTTCTGGGCAGGCTTCTCTGGTCACTTCCTGTATCTCAATGCAGCTAATGCCTCTGGTTGAGTCATCTGTGGAAATTGAACCCTGGATCTTTGAATCTGAAACAATCTACTCTCTGAGCTACAGGCAGAGTCTATTAGCCCGTGGGCAGTCACAGACTCATAAACCTCTTGTGTGGTCCCAGACATCAGAGGAGGACAAGAAATACTTATATTCAATTCTTCTCAAAAATTCTTTTATTTTTTACTTTTATGCCATCTTAAAGCAATTTTCAGGCAAGCTTTTTAAATAGCTAATTATAGCTCAACTATTACATTAAACAGTATTTCTTTGCTGTGCTTGTGTATTCATCTTATTGACCTTCAGCACATTCTAAAGAAGTTATTAATTTCCTTGAGTTTGAATTTTTCCACCAGTTGAAATTAAAGCAGGTTTACTAGAAAGAAACTTTCAAACAGTACTACCTAATCAGTGAAATACTCTTATGCCTATGTGCCTTTTCTAAATATTATGCTTAACTTTTTTCAGGTCCATATTGTTGTAACTTCATCAAATGTTAAGATTTACATTGACTGCAGTGAAATACTGGAAAAGCCAATTAAGGAGGCTGGGAACATCACAACTGATGGCTATGAAATACTTGGGAAACTTCTAAAAGGCGACCGAAGATCAGCAACAGTAAGCAATAAATATGAATCCATTCATTAATGCAAGCCCTTGAAATTTTCTGAGAAAAGAGATTATAGATTAAGGATTGCTAAGAAACGAGTGTTGCACCCAAAGCTTCTAAGTGTCTGTACTGTAAAACCTAATATACTTAACTGAGAAGTTTGGTCTTGACAGCTTCTCATTCCAGCAGAATTGCAAGAACAAAAATCAAATAGCTGAATTTCAGGTATAAAAGCAGTCAGGTAAATTCAAACAAGAGCAGGAATGTTTTTCTCTCAATAGAGAGAGCAGTTAGTCAGTAAATGCATTTACTGTGGGTTCTCCATCACTGAACATTTTTTATAGAAGAATTTTTATTCCTAAAAGACATTCTCTAATGAACAGGTTTTAATTCTGACTTGTCCTGTGGTGAGTGTTCTACTGGGTGATCAGAGAAATCCCCAATGACTTCATGATCTATAAGCCTGTAATGAAAAGTAGCTGCTGCTATGAAGGTTGCATCAGTTATCCTGATATATACTTACTATGTAATAATATGTAATTGATACCATTACCTGGGCTTCATATTAGAAGATTAAAGTCTGCAGTCTGACCCATGAGTGCAAACCCTACCAGTTGAGGAAGATTATCTTACAGTCTACCTAAGATCCCCATTTCAGCCTTTCTGAAAAACCTTTTGCTGCTAATGTCAGTGAAAAGTTCCGTTCATGAATCTGAGTTAATATATGACCAAAGGACTGCAGTCTTCAGAACTGGTCCAGAAGTTTTTCATGCTGAAATCTACAGGCACTCAGCTGATGTAGAAATTTGTTGGTATTATTCATTAAGCATTGCAAAATATTTCTTGAGTCACATTATTTGGTTATCTTTTGTCCCAGAACAAGAACAAGCATCAGTGTTTGAAGTTCTTGTAGCCTTATGTAGGCTTGGTTTTAAATTTTTTATTATTTTTAAGTCCTTTTTCTGTCAGTGTCAAAAGAAGAAGTGAAAGTATGAATGATGTTAACCTCATTAGAAATAGAGGAGTAATTTTTAATGATAATGTCAATAGATTTCATAATTAACATCTCTCATCTTTCAAGAGTATTCCATTCTTTTACAGTTAGAAATCCAGAATTTTGACATTGTATGCAGTCCAGTATGGACTAGCAGAGACAGATGCTGTGATCTTCCCTCAATGGTAAGTATAAATGAAAGAGAGGCTATTCAGGAAAACGTTATTAATAGGAAATTTAGCAATATCAATATTAGCCTGGTCTTATACCTTTTACTGACAACACCTCTAAATCACAGTTGTCAGAGTAGCCACTGAACAATACTGTATTTCAAGGTTTTGTGTTTGAGGGAGAAAGGTTGTAATGCTGGAATTGAGCCCCTTAGGAGTGGTGCAGATTCTAGGTATTATGAATGGAATGGCTATATTTACTTTTTTCTATTTAATTGCTTCTTGGATTAGCATTCAAAAAATAACTAGTATATTCTTTGTCAGTGCAAGTTGATTGTCCAATGCATATAAATATTAGAGCAACAGAAATGGTATATGAATTTGATTTTACTTGTGCCTGTGTTGTTAGTGCCTTGCATAACTCGCAAAGAAAATTTGCTAAAAAATATAAAAGGTGCTGTAATATTTGATTTAATGTAAATATATTTATGTATGTAAATAAACCTTGGTAAATATTTGCCCCTTCCCCCAATACCAAATAGTTGTGTTTTGTCTGAAAATTCTCCACATGAGGTGAGAAAAATATCGAGTCCATGCCATCACTAAACCCTCTCACAGCGGCAAATTGTGGGAGGGGGGCGGGCTTGAACTTAGAAATTGGATTCTTGGGAGTTTCAAACCACCACATAGAAACATTTGGAAACCACTGTTGAGATGTGAGTTTTATTTTTACTTGAAAATAGGATAATAGAGAATCTTCCTCCTGTTGTTTTAGAAAAGCATGCTGCCAGTGAGTACTTTTCTTTAAAATGACAGTAATTGTTGTGATTGAATTTTCAGAGAGATGAAGCAAAGTGCCCAGCTCTTCCAAATGCTTGTACCTGTACTCAAGACAGTGTGGGACCTCCAGGACCTCCTGGACCAGCTGTAAGTTACCAGCTCTAACTATTTTCAATGGAGAGGTTTCTGATTTTTAGATTTATGGAAATAGTTTTGTGTTGATCTGTGGTTTTGTGAAAAAAGATCAGTCAGAGACATAGTTTCTATCAACATGTCCATAACATCACAGTAATCTGTCCCCATTTCATCTTAATTTCAAACACAGTTAGGCAGCTCCTACCACTTCTATTCATTTATATAATATTTTGCTGTATTTCCAACGTGATCATCACTGTGAATAGCTCCTCATTGTTTGATAGGTTGAAAGACTCTGGCCCAGTCTCAGCTGTCTTGCACATCGTGTACAAGATACTTTTAATAGACTGCACAAATATTTTTCCTAAATAAAGAATCAGGATTTCACTCCAAGGAAAGATTCTTTACTCTGTAAGGGAAATAAATTAGTTACTCTCTTTATTTTTTGTATGGAGAGAGAGTAGTCTATAGAATGGATATGCTCCTATCAATTGCTTTGAATATAAGGGAGTTATGCTCAGCCCAGTAGTCCTTCTACTTTGAAACTGTCAAACTGCTGCATGAGGAATCTGAAGCCCAGTTAAGTTGTCTGGTAGTCTGCTAGAGAGGTATCCAGAGATTTTGATGAATATAAATTGAAGAAGTTTATATCTGCAGAGACAAAAGTCATAATAATTTTTTGCCAGCTGAATTGGCAAGTCTGAAGCTGATGTGGTTTACCTGAGTTCCTCATGCATCTTTTATTCTAGTACTCTTTTTAGCAGTGATCTGTACACTTCAAAACTTTGGGATTTCATATAAGAGTTTGTTAAAGAGAATTCATAATGCACACCAGTTTTATGTACCTTTTCTTTCTGTGTATAAAATAAATTTTCTTTCCGAATACTCAATTTAGGGTGGCCCAGGTGCTAAAGGTCCCAGAGGTGAAAGGGGTTTGACTGGCTCCTCTGTAAGTATCTTTCCTCTAATGCATCTATAAAAATGTTGTTATGGGTTTACCTGTATGAATATTTATATGCTTAGTTTTATGCTAAGAATGGAAATGAAAAATTTACTTGAAAATATGCCTTTATGTTATTTATGTGCAGCCAACCTATTTGAGACTATATATATGCAGTCTGTGTATCTTCAAAGGCATTGACTGCACATCAGGATACTGGGATTACATGCATCAGGGTGTTGATACACACTCTGCAGCATTATTGTTCTCTCTGTACAGAGGAGATCGCTATGCTTCTAATTATGCTGCCAGCGGGCATGTATTGGCCAACATGAGTCAGAGAATAGCTTATGAAAGGGTATGCCCCTTGAATAACTGTTTCTAAACTTGTTCTGAAGTACTAAAGGTGTCTCCAAGCTTCTGACTTACCTTAAGTGTCTAACCCAAAGGATTTTGCAGTTACAGATCTCAGAAGGCATTGACATTTACAGTTTTGTTTTAATTTTCTGCTTTAAGGGTCCTCCTGGTCCTCGTGGTGAGACAGGTCCTCCTGGCCCTCAAGGTCCGCCAGGTCCGCAGGGACCCAATGGGCTGTCGATCCCAGGTGAACCGGTGAGTGGCCATTTTGAGTGCAGGTGGGAACGTGTGGGGAGCCAGAGCTGTCCATGCGGATGATGGTCCTGGGAAGAGGGTGACAGTTTTGCCTGAATGTTCATTTGTCCCTGCAGGGCAGTAGTATTATGAAACAAGTCTATTTCTGAAACAAGTCTCTTAATACAACGGCATTTTCTGTCCTGAATGTTAGATGTGCTTATGGGATGCCAGTGAAGGGACAGATCCTAAGCACTGTAATGTATCTTGTGCTGCTCTGTTTTCAGTCTTAATGGCTTTTCTGTAGAGTTGCTAGGCATTCCAGCTTTAGGACTCAAAACTATCAAACTGTGGTGCAGGAAAATTAGGCATGAAATATTAATTTGAAGAGTTTCTCATAGACCTGCGCATGTAACATCTATTTTCTGCCCTAAATCAGTCGCTGAAAGTTCAGAGAGGAAATAGGTGCCTATATCTAGTCATACAGAACAACCCTTCATTCCTAGGGGGTTTTCTTGGCAACAGCATGCATATTTTAGCAAGATACTGCTTCCGATTTCATGCATGTGCCTTCAAAGCACTGATGAAATGTCACCATATTCTGTTTTTTTATAGTAATAGCATGCATAACCCTTTGCTTACATTGTGAATGTATTAAGACTGCTTTTGCCACATTTTAATAAGCAATCACCCCAAAAGTAGGAATACAATTATGATGTTTCCTGTTTAGGATTAGCTTGAATTTTAATACATTCAGGAGCTTTTTGTATGAAGTCTTTTATCAAAATATAAAGTTTATGGAAAACAAAATAGAATTGGTGTGTGATTGCATCCTGTCTTATTTTACATTTGATAGTAGGTTACCTGCTCTGTCTGTAATGTAATTTGGGAAATGGAAAATAAAATGTGCTTGAAGATAGACATTAGCAACACGATCTGCTTTGTAAGGACAAAGTAGAAAGATTTTCTTAACCTGTGTAGATACTTTTCAGGGTTTTTTTCATATAACAGGAGGAAAAAACTTCATCAAGATGTTCTAGAGCTGCCAAAGAGCAAGAAAGGGCAAACATGTTCCTTTTACACATGGAATACAAATAATATATTTATTTGTCACATTCAGTTGGTAAAGTCTGAAGAATGAAAATGCCAACATTCATGGAATTTCTCATTAGCTAACAAGAAGTTAGAGCACCACTTTTGAGTCCTAGTTTTCATACCAATTGTGATTCATGTTGGCAGGCTATGTTTACAAATTGTTTGGTTACTAACAGTTCTTAATGCTGAATTACCATGAAGCCACTGTAAAAAATAACTATTGTATTGTCAAGTTTAGTTCATGTGGGTTTAGACTGTGCATTTATACTACAGTGCTGTAGTGTATATGAAAGGCAAGCTAGCTGTGAAAGGCAGTACATTGCTTCTTTATATGCTCCTACACCTTGTGTCCTGGAAGTGTGTAATACCTTTTAGACCATGGGTTAGAGAAAACTAGTGATACTTTAAAAAGACAAAGATTTCACCTTTCATGAGTTTAGACAGCCCCATTCCCCAGCTGAGAAAGATAAGGAAGATTGGAAGAAAACATGTAAACCCTCACAGCTTTCCTGCTGTGATATCAGCTGTGATATCAGCCATGGACTCAAAAGTCCATGTCACTTTCTTATCAATTGAAGCCCCCTTCAAATGTCTGCTTGCCTTGTTTTTAATATAATATAATATCCTGCATTTGAAAATGTTTGTTAGAAGATCAGTATTGCTTCACTTAATAGGTATATGTATCTTGATTTATTCCATAATATGTAGTTGGGTTATGGATTCCTTAATTTAGGTATCTTGTGGGAAATATTTTCTGTCCATTTACACAAATTAATTCTGTGATTCAGAATATCTTGCAATCATTTATGAAAATTATAGGGTCGTCAAGGAATGAAAGGTGATGCTGGCCAACCTGGACTACCAGGGCGATCGGTAAGTTGATGCTTAGACAAGGTAATGTCATTTTACATTATTCCTGATACAGATTTGCTGCTGGACAGCTGTCTTTGACATCACTAGGAGTCATGGGCTCTTCTCATACCTTCCTAAGTAATAGTTTTGGAAACATAATTATCTTATACTTAGGAATTTGAAATATAGGAAATAGTAAACCATTCAAAACAGCAAGAGTGAAAGAACAGCTGTACTGAGTCAAGCCAAATGTCCATCTGGACAGTTGTGAAGAGTACATTGGTAACATCCCAGGAAGGTCTCTCAACTGCTGACCACTTGCAGTTAAGCATCCTCCTAAAATGAAGGTTGCAGAACCTTTGCAGAACCCCTCTTCAGCAATGTTGCCTAATTACTTCCTTCTTTTGAAATTCAAGTGGTCTTGGGACATTAACTGTCTGTGTTCTGAAAGAAGAAAGCAATATTAAATTTTAGTTACTTTCAGGTTTCTATATTGTAAACTAGGATCAGGTTTTGAGGAGAAAAAATTAGGGTATTTTTAGATAATCAGCAAAATTTAGATAATCTAAGGTCGTTTTACTGCACATGTGGTGACATAATGAATATTCCTTGGTTACGGTGTTGTCCTTAATTTTACTGGAGATATATAGACTAGATGGAGGATGTTTAAATGTTGTTGTGGATTTAATTTTATATATCAGATAAAGTCAGTCATGGGCCAAGGGCCTTGTATTCCTTACCTGTTTTATTAGTCCTTATAACCCTGAGTAATACACTTTTAGGGAGCAGTAATGCCCCATAGAAAGCAATGCTACATATCAGTGTACAAAGAGATTAGACAGAAAAAGTGGAAGAACATCTATACTGGGGATATATGTGATGCTTAGCATAGCATTGTTGTTTATTCTGTCATGGATACAATTTCTCATTCCTTTTCCCTCTAGGGAACCCCAGGTTTACCTGGTCCACCTGGCCCAGTGGGACCTCCAGGAGAAAGGGTAAGGTTTCACCAGTTTATGTTAAAAGACCAAGTAATGTGTTTTTTGTGTTCCTCACCTCCCTCCCCCTGCTTCTTTATATATCTTTCTATTTTAAAATGCTTTTTCAAAAGGAGTTCTTTTATCAGAATCCCATCTGGAGAGACAAAAGTAGAAGGGTTGGAAACACCTCAGGGGTGAAAACCTCCCAAGACAGGTAGCCAGTAAGTTCTGTAAAAGTTGCACTGCTCCCTTTCCTGACTGGGTTCTCAGATGCCTGCACCCAAAGAGCAGCTGAGTGGGGCTCTCCTGAGGAACTCAGCTCTGCTGTCTTCCCCATGCTGTTGCTGTTGCCTTGAATCTCTGCTTATCTCAATGTCTGGGAGATGTCATATTGGTAAAGAATCTGTCTGTGCCAATCTTACTGTGAAGGTCAGGTTTGCTCCTAAACCTTTGACTATCTGGAGCTGAGAAGTTTTCTTTGGATGGAGGATTCTGAAATGTCTTCATAAGTGAAGGGCATGCACACAGGTATTTTGTTGTGGAGTTGTTGCAATTCCTTCCTTCTAATTGGAGTCAACTAAGTAAATATCTTTTGTTGTCACAGTGGAATATCATCTTTGAGATGACTGAAGCAATTTACCGTCTTTATAGTGAAAATTAGCTCAAAATTAGCCAAAGGCTCTTACAAGCCTTTACAGTCAAAATTAATAGCTGATATATGCATATATAGTTATCCTTTAGTGGGATTTGATATCCAGAAGTGAAAATAGACAACCATGTCATAGCCAGTTGCCAAAGAGCATTATGTTGGATTGGTGGGTCAAAGACCATCAACATTAATTTGTGAATGCTATGTTAGGTCACTGAAATGGGATTTCTCAGCATCTCTTATTGCAGGGGAAATATCTGAGAGAGAGATGGCTCTTCATTTAAGCAGAAACCTCTGATTTTCCCACTAATCCATGAGTGAGAGAACAGTGAAAAGGAAGATCTTGCTCTTCTGGGATAGAATGATGATTCCTTTTCTTAAAAATGTTGAGAAAGATTGATTTAGTTTTCAGTTAATCAACAGCAGCTGAACATCATCTAAATTGTTCCATAACCTTCTCCAGCATTAGTTGTGATAACTGTTTTATAACTCATGTTGTGGATTGGTTTTAAAATATATGGCAGTAGTAATCAGGAGTATTGCAATTACACAATCTTAAAGGCCATTTTCATCAGGCTACAATCTTAAATTAATCTCTAATTATGCTTTTGTTTTTGAATAGGGTTTCACAGGAAAAGATGGTCCCACAGGTCCAAGAGGCCCACCAGGACCAGCGGTAAATATAATTTTGTCTTTGATATACTCTGAATTAAGAGACCTGAGCCAACAGAGAGCTACATTGACATTTTCAATTTCTGCCAAATATGACAGGGATCCTTTGTTTAATATCCTAAATGGGTCTGGGAAACTCTCAGTAAAAGGTGAGCAGACATCTACATGAAGCGCATATTCACAAATGTTTGTAACAGTGGTTTCGAAACCAATTTCTGCTGGTATAAATAAGGAAAGAACCAGTTTACCTGGTTCTTTAGTCATGATCTTTAAATGCATAGCTAGATCTTCTGAAAGCAATCAGCTTATTACTTGTAAACTGGTGGAAACAAATGCTTTTAATACAGTTGTTTTTTTTTTTGACAAGAGTATTTGAGGATTAGTTTTTTCTTAAAACACTGCTTCATTGTGCTTTGTGGGACCATGCTAGAAAGGAGGCTGGCTGTTAGAGAAAAACATATGCTGGATCAGACAGCCTGAGATAGGCAAGTTGCTGGAGCTGAATGTTACCAATTCCAACAAGAAGCAAGTTGGAAGATGTATTTCCATTAGGCATACACACACAGAGCACACATTTGCAATACATATAGGAACAGGAGTCTCTGGGCAGGGTATTATTTGGGCAGCCCCTGCTCCCCCATGATTATCTTTCCTGTGCCCCTTTGTGAGTGTTCAGATGAGCTTTTATCACATAATCTAATACTGGGCTTTCGTTTTTTCATATTTATCTAGTATCATATTTATAAATATTTATAAATATTTATTTATAAATATTTTCATATTTATCTAGAATGACTTCATGGTCTTCTTGATCTGGACTTTTACAGGGATCATGGACCTGCTAGATGAACTTAGAAGGCCAAACTGTTTTAGTACTTCTTCAGCAGTCTGTCATTAAGATTGATATCAAAAACATATAGACAATCTCTGCATTTTTAGGTTCAGAAATGCCTGTTAAACTGTGGTGTTATGTAAGAGGACACATTTCCATGAAGAAACAAACTATTTGTTCTGTAAGAAAGTTTTCAAGCCTAATATGTACTTAACAGAAAACCCCCCGATAGGAACCATTTTCAGTAGTGCTTTGTACTCAACACAAAAACACATTTCTTAGCACTTAGGTTGTTGTGGTTTTCCACAATTCACTTTTCATCTCTTATGCTGCAGGGTGCCCCAGGAGTTCCAGGAGTTGCTGGCCCAAGTGGAAAACCAGGAAAACCAGGAGATCGTGGGACACCAGTAAGATAATGATACACTTAGAGTATCAAATTTAAATTTACAGTCTGTTGATGAATATGAGGATTCTGCTTGCTTTAAATAGTTGTCTTGCACTTATGATGGTGGTTAGTATGGTGGGGCTGACCTAAATCCACAAGTCTTTTTTTAAAAAATAAATTTATTTTTACAGTATGCCATTTTGCTGAGTTTAATAGTTGGGGCTGGAAATTGTGGTCTCTTGTTTCCACTAAAAAAATGGTAAGATATTATGTGCCAAGACATATATTCCTACACTGCATAAGCATGAAGAACTAGGTCAGCAAAATGACTGGAAAGTCTTTACATTTGTGTGTGCGTAGCAAAAATGTGATAAACTGCTGAAGGTGGATAATCTTTGATAATGTTACATAATCAGTTCTGGTTTGTAAATGTTTTGTGCTTTTTACAATGTTATTTCAAAATTATTTGGGGGTGGTTTCTGTGGCTTCTAGTCTGGCTTTTAAAGCACTTCCTGAACAGGGAGAAGGAGCCGGAGGTGCTGGCTCCCACCTACAGTTTCAGGCGAAATTTGATTTGATTCATTTATAGGATCTCTGAGAAATTATGCTTGAGTCAGGAGTGGAGACAGCAAGTGAAATGAGAAGTCATTCATTACTTGCACTTAATGTATGGCAGTCGTCTAGAATTTTCCATCCCGGTTCAGTGTAATTGTGTATATGAAAGCTGGATAATTTGGAAGAATATATAGTAGGCTGGGAAGCTTGATGGTCATAGAGTGGAAGTTCCCAGGAGCACCTGGAAGCTGGGTCATTTTTTCATACACACGTTGAATTCAGTCTGTGTTTGCCGGACTATAAATTCCATTTCCCCTTGTAGTAGAGGACACTGGGTATCTTGGGAAAGTACTGAAGCTTTCCTGCCTTTAGATATACATTGCTAATTTCATATTCCTGCTGGGTCAGATGTTTGATAGAGCACAAAATGCTGTGCTTTGTTCACAAGGGAGCTTCAAATTGCCAGGTGTATCTGATTTCTCCTTCTCCTGGGACACTGGATAGCTGAGCCAGTTCAGCAGCAAAAACCTTCCGCAGGTATATAATGTACTTAGAAGGAAATCTGGCTGCTAACCCAGTTTCAGGGCTTTTGCAAAGCAAAGCAGTCAAGTCCTGTCCAAGAACCACGTCTGAGTTCTCCTACACTCTAATCTTATGAGGTCCTTTCAGTTAGAAATATATTTTTCCCCCCAGTTATTGCACTTTCTTGTAGTGGGACACTGTGCATCATATTTACAATTTATAATGTTTCTAGAACAGATCCCAGCAGGAATTCTGGCTTGCACCTTGCACAGATGTTTTATCAGATTCCTGGTGGACAGAATTTCAAGGCCTTCCTTTGTGTGCAGCATTACAATTGCCAAAGGTGCAGTCTGACAGCCAAATGCAACTTACAGTGTCATGAATCATAGTTCTGCCTGAAGGGAAAGATAATGAGGCTTCACATTGCCTCTGGTAAATGCAAGGAGCAAATAATTTTTGACCAGATCCTGTCATTTTTTCTTCTACCTGAACTGTCTATATTGGTGGTACTATGCAATGCAAGTAAGGAAAAAGACCCCCTATAAACCAAGGAACATTACATTCCAGGTAAAAGATACACATTTACTTGCAAATTATGAGCAGTCTTGGTGTTATGAGGAAATTCCCAGTGAATGTAGTCAACTGGAGCTCCTTCCTGGTGTATTCAATACTACTAATGTGCTAAGCTGAGACAGACCACACTGTAAAACATTTCTCTACCTCATTGTGTACTTATGTTAACTGACCTTTTATGGAAATAGGAAATTTGACTTTTTAATCTGCTTATAAGTACCTCCAAAAGAAACTTTAGTGGTTTTTTCCAGTGTAGTAACAAAATGAGTAAAAAAGGAACAAGAAGTACACAAATGAATTGGTAATCTATTGAGAATTGAGCACAGGCTATCCTAGATGAGGCTAAAGTATCTGTCCTCCATCTATCTGGTTAGAGAGTGAGAATTTGGTAAGAGTTTGTACACATATCATAAGGTAACAACCATGAAGGGTTAGAAGGACTCATTAAACTGGAAGAGGATAATGGTTCAAGAATAAATTGATATGTTTTCTGTGAATAAATGTAATCGGAAATAGAAGATTTTGGACTATAAGAGAGGAAAAGTTCCAGTACTTGTTGTTTTATAGGTGTGTGAGTAAAAACAGTAACGGATGGGGAGGCAGAGTCAGTTGTGTTAAGGTAGAGCTACAGACTCTGTGACAACAGGTCTGACTTGGTTGATCAGGAAGGTCCCCAGGAAACAGTGCAAGGCTTTTATGTTTTATATATAAGGTGCTATTAAACTGATGCCTCCAGGACCGAATAAACTGTAAAAACCTTTTGAGGGCAGTCCCAAGTTTGTTGTGAGTTATATATGCAGGCTTTGAGAATTTTGCATTTCCTGCTGCCATGTGTTCACTGATCTTGCATGCATCTATGCAGACGTCCTAGATGAAGTTTCAAAAAGACACTGCTTTGGGAGGAACAAACAGATGGTTCTTGAGGGGAGAAACATTCTTCTGGGGAAAACAAATGAGCACATTATCTTTTAAAGTAAAAATAGCAAAATTTTCTTTGTTTTGTCCTCCTTCAGCCATAGAACTATGTTACAGGCCCAGCCTTCATCCCACAGCTCAGAAAAAATCCCCCATGCAGTATAAACCAGCTTTTCCTTGCACTGACCCCAAGTGACTCCCTCATTGCAGGATATCAACAAAACAGAACGCCAGCAGCAGCTGCTGCTTCTCAAAATGCTGTCAAGCAGTTGGCTAAACATCACTTTTTTGTCTATTAAAAGAAAATAAACTGAAATTCAGGAGGCATATAACCAAGTGGGAGGGAGATGCAAATAGCAACTCAGTAATTGCAGTTGTAATTATTTTTTTTGAAAATATGTTTCTAAAATATCCAGGTGAAAAATGCACTTTATTGTTAACATAGCCATCAGCCTGTAATCTTCAAATTTTAAAATTGGTTCCAAATAGCCTATAGACTTTCAATCATAAGGCTGAATCAGCGTTTGTTTGCAAGGTCACAAACTGAAGAATGAGGCTCATTTTATTTCAATGAATTGCAAAACTGACTATGTATCACTTAGAATTAAGGAATAACATCATTATTTTCCTAGCTGGGGGACCTTTGTTGACAATACTTTGGAGCAATGTTGTGCTTTTGTTAACAGAGCACCTTCCTGTCTTACCAACACGGCTTGTGGTTGAAGACAGCCTGAAGAACTTTTCTTGACCAATCAGCAAAAATATTTCCAGAAACAGTGTATAGGATTTGAACATTTTAAGTTTGTATAATTTTTTTCTCTTTGTATAGTTCTAGTGTGTGAATATTCTAGCAAGTGAATTATTTAGAACATGGAATTTTAAGTAATTATTAGAATATTGTCAGGATAGTAGATCAGAAATCTGATTTCTAATGCTTGCACTTGCCCAGTGAATAAACCAACTATGTACTGTATGATTTGCTTCT
Source organism: Neopelma chrysocephalum (assembly GCF_003984885.1). Taxonomy (NCBI): domain Eukaryota; kingdom Metazoa; phylum Chordata; class Aves; order Passeriformes; family Pipridae; genus Neopelma; species Neopelma chrysocephalum. Next base: position 11,405,243 of record NW_020897692.1, read on the forward strand.
GGTCAAAACAACACAAGATTGTACTATAAAACCTTAGAAAGAATGAGAATACAATGAAGAAGTATTACAAATATTTATGCAGCTTTTGATTTCAAAGGAATATGCTTTCATAAAATAGAAAAAATTGGCAAGTTTCAAACAGAAAGAGAAGCATGAAATAGTTTGTTAACATTCCCCCCGCCCCCAGATTTTCATGTTATAGACTAGTACAAGAAAAACCTGCAATTCTGTTCAATGGATATTTCAGATATATGTAATAGTTTATGAATGAAATGTTGATGTCTGTTGATTTGGGAGTCAAATTACATCTCTTTTAGAGCTTCAGTACATTATCATTTACCACAATGTTAATTATTAGAGAATGACAGACAGAAAGGTCATATTTTCCTGATGATTTTAGTTGTTACCATTTATTTATGTTGTTATGGCATTTACAAGTCCATAGGCTGTTTCAGCATGTGGCTGTAATAAGCTAAAACTGAAAGACAGATGTTTCCCTGTGGACTTCACAGAGTAAGAAAGATACAGATGAAAGAGTAAAGGACAGAAGGGAAAGAATATTCATCAGCTTGATGGGTATATTTTGTACTTATTAGTAACTGTCTCATTGGTGGCATAATTTATTCCAGTGGCACATTTATGGTGTCACCATTTTAAATCAGTCATTTGAGTCTGTACAATCAATTTTGCCTGAACGATCTGTCATTCATGATGCAAATGTACCATATGACAACTACTTAACTCAATGATGGATGAACTGTCTCATATTTTCTGTGGCATCTCATGGGGTAGGTGTGTGCAACTCTGCTGCAGAGAAGCTGAGAAAGCATACTAAGTTCACACCCCAACATACCCCAAGGACGTTTGTTTGCCCAAAACCTTGATGGAAGTCTATGAAACAGTACCACTGTGTTTGAGTGGTGTCTGCTGTGACCTCAGTGGAATGATTTGGTGTCTCATGTTGCTGAAATTAATTGTGGGTACTGTAGGAATGTTATGAGAAACAGCTGCAGCCCACACTTAGCCTTTGTTTTGTTAACGGTGATAAACAGGCTCCTTAAAGAAATACTACAATGTATAAAGCCGTAATACTTAGGATGTGTGTGTAAGTATGTGGAGAGCCATGTAGAGCATCAGATAACCAAACTGATCTCTCACCTTTGAAATATGCCTTATTCAAATAGTAATTTCAAGTTCAAATAGTAATTTAGGCTACAAGTGAAAATCTATGTGAACTCATGCTAGACCCATCATTATTCCTGATGTTTTTCATATACACATACATATATAAAAGGGACCCCTGGTGGCCTAGTGGTTAGCATGGAGGACTCTCACTGCTGCGACCCGGGTTCCATTCCTCGGTCCCCCGGGCAGATGGAGCCCGTTAGCCCTGTGAGGCCATCCATCTATGAGAAGGTCACTCTAAACAAACCTACGTCCTGAGGACCTCACTGCCATTGTCCAAGCTTGCTTGGCCCCGGCAGATGAACCTTAGGATTAAAGAGTGGGCTCAGTTCAGCGCAGGCTGTGTCTCACCTAAAAAATCCATTGCGCAGGCTGGAAAGGTAAAAGACCTTTCCCCAGATCTTCGTTCGCGAAGACTGGCCATTATTATTACATATATAAAAATTAGAATCAGACCTTCTGGTTTGCTTCTTACATAGTATTCTTGAAAACCGAAAAACCCACAAGCACTAAACTATTCGAAGGCTAATGGAAAGTGCCGTTAGCAAAAAGTTGGCAAATGTGAATAATTATAAAGCAGCTTAAGCTAAGGCTTCTATGAGACTTTTGTAAGACTAGAAATGGTTGAGAATTAAGAGGGAAGCTGTCATTTTAAATAGAATAAGCACTTACTGGCATCTCTCTCCATCTTATGTGTCATCTCTGCATAAATATTTTTGTCTTAACAGAGAATCCTTTTCATATGTGTTCAAGGAGACAGCTACCCTTCCTAGACTTGTGTTATTTTTCCTAGATTACCTTCTTTAATGATGAGTTGTCTTAAGACTTAAAATTAAACAGTCTTGTATAACTCACACAAGACCATTGACCCTTTACAGAAATGTGATGCCAGAAATTCAACTTTCAAATTGACAGTGAGGTCCCGGTGTCAGAATACATCAGTTTTTTGGCCCTAGTTTGAATTTTTCCCTCTGGTCTTTTTCTTATGCATCTATCAGTGTGTTTGATCCCAGACAAAAGATCATTGTTTCTCCAGTCTTTTCTGGCTCCTGTTTTAGCATCTCTGAAATGTAAAGTTCAAGAAGGACTGGGTCTGTCTTCTTGAAAGAGTCAATTTTTTTTCCTAGAATTGCGTGTCTCAAACCAGTAGTTGGGGTGGAATAACATAATCCTTCAGTTGCTTTATTTTTCCTTATTTTTTTTTAGGGTGCACCTGGAATGAAGGGAGAAAAAGGCGACAGAGTAAGTCTGAATGAAAGTCAGTTTTTCTCATAATTTTAAAATTAAGCACTATGTCTTTAAAAGCACAGACACTTCCTAATAAAACACTTGTTTTGCTTTTGATTATTTAGGGTGACATTGCTTCTCAGAACATGATGCGAGCAGTTGCAAGACAAGTTTGTGAACAACTGATAAATGGTAAACTGTGTTGCTTGCTTTGTTTCTCATACAAGTAATTTACCACTTTGTGTTTTAAAAAGAGAAAACAACGGTTTAAATTTGAGGTGACAGATACTGGCTAGAGAGCACAGCAAGAGCTTGACTGATCTTATAGCTGTCACATGCCAATTATTTGGCCGAAAAAAACATAGCAGCAAATTTTTTCCAGATCTAGAGGCTAGCTTGATCATGAACTAGTCTGTGATCTTTGGAAATACACACGCAGGTCTAACACTCTGTACAAGGAGTGTGACTTTACTTGTGTCATTCTGGTCCAAAATTACTTCATCTTTGCAGTAAAATCAGTATACATTTTCTCTTTAAGCATGTAATCTTCAAGAGGAGGGAATCAGTGAGAAAAACAATGCTTGTTGCAGTTATTTTGCTAGCAGGGAAAGACAGATGAGTGTTGGGAAACTACTGTGCACAGAATCAGCAGTGCTATCCAAGTAAAAGTAATATTTATTTGGAGAAGGACTTCAAATTGAATTTCAGTCCTCTACTGCCACACAGTGCAGCTCTACAGCCCAGGAAATTGTTCTCTACAAAGGCTTTCTCTCTGTCCCTGAAGCGGTGCTTTTGCTATCAGTAGACCTGCTGAGGAGGACAGAGGCAAATGTGCCCATAAATTGTTCTTAATATTGTATCTATTATAAGGGTAAGTGCTGACTGAAGTAAATAGATATACCTTTGGGATCATTACCTTTGTTTACAGGGAGGAAGACAGCATGTCTTTAAAATGTCTGTGATGGCTGCTGTTTAAAACATGTCTATTAGTTAGCCATCACAGAAAAAGGAAATTACATTCATGAATGTGTTAGACTTATGAATACGGGTATCTTATCTGAGATCTTTTAACATCTCTTCTTTGAGCATCCCTGCCTTATTTTTTTCATGTTCAGCTCATCTCTTCAGGGTTATGCTAGGATTGGCACATTACACTAATCAGGTAGGACTAGATATGTCTCCTCATTAAAGGGTTCCTTCCTGCATAGTTTCACAATGCTGTTGCTTTTATTCACACACCTTTTTTTTGCCCATATGCAGAAGGTATATAGGTACAAGCCTTTGCATCCTACAGGCTTAAGAAAGCAACTTTGCAGACTGTGTGCTTCTAGCTCTACACAGGCATAATTTATACTGTTTGTGGTAGCTTCAGAGCTCTGAAAGTACGTAGAAACGTGATACTCCAGTTTTAGAAGTGGAACAAGTCCTTTCTGTTCTTCAGAGTAAAAGCAACTCTAAATAGAGCTCTGAGAACAAGACTATTGTTAAAAATTTTGTGATTTTAATAGTTTTATGTTAAATTTCTGTTAATGTTATTGGCTTCCAGAATCCCCCTTACCTTTCCTCCCTCACTGCCTCCTCCGTTTATGTTCAGCCTTCTCATCAGACATTCATCTTAAGTCTTTCTAATTCATCTGAACTAAGTCATCATTAATTTATTGAATGAGATCAAGAATAGGGCTTAATGAAGAGAGATGATTTTTTATTACTTCCCACTCTGATAAAAGATTTTCACTCATTTTGCATTTTTTTTTCTTTTGAAGGTCAAATGAGCCGGTTCAATCAAATGCTGAATCAAATTCCGAACGATTATTATTCAAACCGTAACCAGCCAGGGCCACCAGGTCCACCTGGTCCCCCAGGCGCTGCTGGGACAAGAGGAGAGCCTGGACCTGGAGGAAGACCAGGATTCCCAGGACCTCCTGGGGTCCAAGGTCCACCCGGTGAAAGAGGTGAGTAAATTCCAAGGCAGCTGTACAGTGGACATAGCGCAGAGACTGCCAGGAGAGCTGTCTGCTTCCTTTACCATGGCAGACGAGGAAGCCCATACCTAGCAGCAGCCTGTTAGGCCAGTTGGATTGCCTGAGGGACACTGATGTTCTAGAGGGCAAGGTTAATTACATCAGTGCTTTTCCTCTGTCTCTCTTGCTTAGATTTCAGGAAACACAAATTAGTCTAACATTTTGGCTGCTGTCTGATGCTTCCATATAATATCCCAGGAAAATGAAAGTTCTCAGAACTCTTCTGGCGCTAAACAGCTGTATGTTGAAAGGCTGTTTGGAGTAACACAACTCTGCAAAATATAACATTGATTAAGAGAGAGAATGAGTCATTACCAAGAATAAAATGTCAGAGTTGAAAGAATTAGGTCTACATCCTTGGTTCTTTGCAGTACTCTGAGGGAGGGAAGCAACTGTGAACTGAATTTGAGCATTTAGCTATTTTATGGCTGTCCTGGATCACTGCAATCATATGGAGTATCTGTACTGTACTATGTTGTAGCCTTTGCTTATTCCAGCTACTCTGCTGTAGGATAGACTCAGAGCTATGTTTTCTAGCATATATTTTAGTATACTTTAAAATAAAGACTAGGAATATATCGAGGAAGAATGCATTTCTGAATTTCTTAAACTTATTTCATTATAACTGTTCCTAAGAAAGTGTAAGCATATTTTATAGCAGAAGTATGCAAGCTTGAAGTGCCTTCCTGTTTGTAGATTAAAATAATAAGGTTCTGTGGTGTTTTTAGTATCTCAAATTCTTTTCTATGTTTAAAAAAGTTTATTCATACTAAATTACCTCTTCATCTTACTTTATTTTTAGGTTAGTGTATTTATATCCAATTTTTTTTCCCCAGATACACATGTGGACATCTGTAGAACATAGAGTTTAACTAGTCTTGTTACATTAAATAATAGGAACTAAATATTAATGTCAACAAGAGAGCATGCAGAAATATTTGTTGATGTGGTTTCCTTTCTTTGGTTTTTACTGCCTTTTTATTATTCGGTAGGAATGCCTGGAGAGAAAGGTGAAAGAGGGACTGGATCTCAAGGACCAAGAGGTTTGCCGGGACCACCTGGTAAATATTTTTTGTTTAATCAGATTACAGAAAATTAGGAGAAAAGGGCAACATTTCTTCATAAGGAACCAGACTACATATGGTAAATGAACATGCTATACTCTGTCCACTTTATGTGTTTGACAAGTATAAGAGCTTACTGGAAACCCCTAAAAAATTGGGAATTTAGGAAGATATTTGGATGTGGCTAACAGATATTTGTCTTTGTCTTGCAATTTCCTCATTTGGCATGCTTGCTTGTGTGAAAATATTTTTCATGAAAACACATTGTCCAAATGTTTGACGGATATTTTTCATAAGTGTTATCAAATAATACTTTTGCAGTGTCTAATTCCATTTTTTAGTTGTTGGTTGCTGAACTACAAAATACTCCTACATGCAGAGTTACCAGATGATAGAGGCAGATGATTGGACTATTGGTTTTGGTCTTTTATCATGCAATTTTGTTCATTGATGCCTTGCCTTAAATCAGCTGCATCATTTGTTCCTGCTCATAGTTTACTAGGCTAAAATGACTTTTCATTACAGGATCCATAAGATGCTTGCAGCAAATTGTAGCCACAGTTACTTGACGCTTTACTTTTCTGCTAACCATAATAAGACTGGTTCCAAGAAAAACATTACCTCATCTATCCTGGGGCTACGGGGTAGCAGAATTAATATACTCCTGTATTTTAATTGAAATCCAGTGTGCTTGTCTAATCTAGTAGTTTCCCTTGAGACCATCATATCTTACACAAAGAGGAAATAAACCAGAGAATACATTGATGTTTCTTAGTTGGCTCAAACCTTACTAAATCATATTCTATGAATGAATCCTTAAATAAGCCACACACAAGGAAGCAACTAATGATGAGTCACATTTCTAGTGTTCTTTTGTTTTTCTTTCAGTTGACCACCATACAGCAACAAAGTGCAAGTTTTTTTCACTAAAGACATAGCCTAGGCTTTGTAGTCTAGGCACCAGTAATGTTAGCTGTTTTATCAAGCTGGCTCTCAGAGAAAACAACCTCCCAACCTCTCCATTCTAAAATTAGGTCCACAAGGAGAATCTAGAACTGGTCCACCAGGCTCCACAGGATCACGAGGACCACCAGGGCCGCCAGGTCGTCCTGGAAATGCGGGTATTCGAGGTCCCCCAGGGCCACCAGGATATTGTGATTCATCCCAGTGTGCTAGCATTCCTTACAATGGCCAAGGATTCCCAGGTAGGTTATGAACAACTTATCCTTAACCTTGCCTTAGATAGCCTTCGAAGACATGGCTGTTCATATTGAGCTGCTTTACATGAGACAGTCCTGCTAACCTGAACATACTGAATCAGGAGGAGATGGTTGCAGTGAGCAGGCCTGTCTTGTTGTAATGTCAGGTATATGAGCAGCCATTTAGACTTTGATACAGGTTTACTTGATGTTATTTATGTATGGTTTCCTTTGAAAAGGAAATGGTTTTATTAAAAAAAACCAAACTAGTTAATAATGTTGATCCTAGGATTTAACTGATTTTAAGTGATTTTCTTCTCTTCTTTTTTCCCTCCCTCTATCACCACTCCTCCCAATCGTCTTCAGAACAAGGTTGAATTCTCCATGTTTCTCTTGAAAAATAAAAGGAATGCGGTGTTTGGCAATTTCCATGTGTCTCTTTTTGAGCAATGTCAGGATTATTTATACAAAATTGATTCCTGAAATAAAAATTTTCCGCAAAGGAAATCCATTTGGTGATAACAATGCAGACAACCGAAAAGCACCACTGTCCTACAATATCTACCAAATTAAACACCATGGAATCTCTGATTAGCCCTGGGTCATATAAGCCTTCCACTCTGTGATGTAGCTCAAAACAGTAGGCTGCTTCTGGAATCAAAATGAAGGGTCACAGCGGCCAGCAATTTCTGACTGGAAAGATTCTAATATAGTTTAACATAGGGATCCTGCAGGACCACGGTATTGTTAACAAATTAATATGTATGCCTTGCCAGATCTCAAAATTAATGTATGTGATACTACTATTTGATATGGTTTGCTGTTAGCATATTGTGCATGTACCCATGAAAAGTAAAAAAAATAGAAAAGATATATATATATATATATGTACACACTTGCAGACTCAGTGATGCTGGTTAAAGAGCCAAGTGGTTCTGCAGATCTCACAAGAAATTCTTATTTAAATGAAAAATAAAGAAAATTCTGCCTGTGATTCAGCAGTGTTTTCCTTTCTAGTAAGCAGCTATGTATACATATATAAATATATGCTTATGACTTAACTGTTATGTATTTAATTGGATGAAAGTATTTTTTTGCACATCAGATGGACTTTTTAAAAGACTAACATCATCTTTGACCTGTTTCAGGTTTCGGCTAACACATTTTCTAAGTCGCCAGTGCTGCTTACAGTTTGAATACATGAAAATCCTGTTTCTGAGATGTTTGCGCACGTGCTTATTAGAAAATGAGTCTGTATGGATATTTCACCATGGATATGGTTTTTGAACCATGTTGACCTCATAAAACGGGGAGATACTTTTACTAACACAACTCGTGAATGAGATAAAGGACAGTGATGTCAATTCATAAGCCTATTGCATTTCAACAATAAAACAGACAGTCTTTCTTTTTTAAAAAAGACCTAGACCATCAAAAGCCTCAGTGACGAAGGAGGCTTGTAAAACTACTAACCAGTAAAGGTAATGCCATTAGTAGAGAGATGGATTTAACCTGAAAAATGAGAAATAACTTATGTAAATAGTAAACTAATTGTGGCTTGTAAATGATTTGTATGGGACTGTATCCACTAAAATCTGTTAACAACTCTACATGATACTTTTGCATAAAAGCCTGCTGCTGCTTGCTATAGGCCGGAATAACATCTTTGACAACTTATGAAACCTACCTGTCTGTTGCTTATTACCAACATGTCTGAATCGGGGCATGTGCCTTTTCTCATATGTAATCTTGTTGGATCTGTAACTGCAGTTATAAATATCAAAGTTTTATAATTATTTTTCTTCTGTTTTGCTGTAGTTTTTGGTGTTCCTGAAGCACCAGCTGTAACTCGGTATGTTACGAGGAACAGCACGAGAAAATGACATGTACTGTATATTGCCGCTGGTGATAGTTATGTCTACACTTACTTTCCCATCCTCAGAGAAAATTAGTATATGCCAAACCCATCTCTTCATTTTACCTGCTCCATGTCTTCTACTAATTATGCAGTTTAAAATGAAGTCCAGTGCTTGGATTTACTAAAGTAGCTGTAAAATAATAATTTTATTTGCTTTGGTTTTGTTTTGTTTTTAATAATTTTACCATAATTTGTCCCTTGCATAATTTAAGACTCTTTCTGCAATGTTTTATGTATTATAAATATGAAGCCTTTCAAGTTGAATTTTAAACCTTTTATTATTTTACTACCAAAAGGCATTCATCAGCAAAACTGAAAAATACCCCCAGTGAACTACTAATTTATGTATTTATTATATGAAAATAAGATTGAACTAACATTATATATAAAAGCTAACTTTCATTGCATATGTGGATTCAAAGACATGCGATAACTATTATGTTCAATCGGACAACTATTTTCAACCAGAACCATACGTGCCTGAAAGTGGACCCTATCAACCTGAAGGTGAACCCTTTATAGTACCTATGGAGTCAGAAAGGAGAGAGGACGAGTATGAGGACTATGGAGTTGAAATGCATTCACCAGAATACCCTGAGCATATGCGGTGGAAAAGATCACTGTCAGGAAAAGCAAAAACAAAACCGTAAAAGATCTGTGTCTTGTTTTGGTTTTTTTGGTTGGTGGTTTTTTGTTGTTGGTTTTTTTTGGTTTTTTGTTTTTTTTGCTGTACTTGCATTTGCAGATACATGCAGGGAGAGTGCATCATTCCTTTTGCAATATATCTTTCTGGTCTTTTCATATCAGACGCAACCCTGTTATGTATCTTGCTTATGTGGTGATAGCAATGTGTGTACCTAGAGACTTCATGTTGCTCTGGAAATGCTTGTAAAATACTGTTGCTTGTAGTGGTTGCATACAGGTTAATGTGTGCATTCAGTTATACCAGTTCTGCCTTTTCATTAAAATAATGTAAAAACAAATAAATTAAAAAAAATGAAAACCAAAAAACCAAACCAAAAATAACCACAGAGCTGCTGCAAATTTTCTAAGGACTGTCTGCTTTAGCTCTGCATTTTTCTTCTTTTTCAAATGCATGTTTTCAGTTCAGTCAGATCACAGGTTTGCATTATCTAGTTAAAAAAGAAACAATAATTTCCCTCTCCTTCCAATGCCATTGTCATTTTCTTCTATTCTGAGTTACAATCTGCAGAGCATATACTGCTCTTATACATCTCCTCTAAACACCACAAACATTAAGTAGCTGAAATCATTGTATCAACTGGATACAGTTTAATAATGCCTGAAATCTCCTTGTTTGTAGACACAGTTACATTTATGCCAAATTGCAGTCAATCCTGCAGAGATGGAATTGCATGTTTATGTTGTATATTTAGTATGGATTTTTTTTTCAGAATACAGTGTTTCTTAGTTATCAAAAGCAGTTGGAAATTGTTTGCAAGACTATGGATATAGAATTGCTGCTTTTATATTTTAACTGCAAATTGTGATTTTCACTGCCTTATATTATTTATTTCTGAAATGAAAGAGGCATTTTTCAATAAAACTACTGAAAATTTATGTGTCTATTCATTTTTTGAAAGCCATTGTGGCACTGATATGTGTGTATTGTATTAGAGTTATTTACTCAATCTTTTGGAAATGCTGGGTACCAAAAATGAGTTAGAATGGGGATAGTCTTAAAATAGGTATTTGGGCTGCGGTATCTAGAGGTGGGTGGATGAAAGCAGAAGAGGCTTTCTCTGTCTGAGGTATGAATGAGACTTTAAACAAATTCAATCTGCAAGGCATTTGGTGAAGAAAATGAGGTAGCAACTGACGCTGAGGGTCTGCATTTTTTGGGATTTCTAGTGGATGGCTGCTGCAGAGAGAGACTTTCCACCTGAGGAGCTATTTGAACTGCAGAGAGTACCTAAAGCTATACAACCTTTAATTCCTCATGAGCTGTGAGCATTGTGGCAGCACTGAGTCCAGTATTAGCAAATAGCTTGCTTGAGGAAGTGGGTGTCTGGTGTTTGCCGAGCTCTGTTCGGCTTGGACTGTACGTCTGCTGGCTCTTCCCTGCATGGGAGCTCATCTGTGTTGGCACAACTTTGATCACAGTGATGGCTGTGATGTAGCTTTACCTAGAGAGAGTGACAAGAACAGTTTGGAAAAGAACAACAGTGGGCCAGAAGAATTACTCGGTAACTGAGGAGGAGAATGGACTGGTGGTGATCCTTCCTATCCATTGTATCTTAATAAAGGTTTGCCTTAGAAACAGAAATGGCTTTTGCCATAGGACCTGGAGCAAACTCTTTTGACTTAATTGGGAAAGCTGGAATTCTGTTTCTTAGGATTGTGCAAGATATCTGTCACAGAAGTGAAACTAAACATGCAGGCTGGCTTCCTGACCACTGAATGTTAGTCTGCATTGGAAGCTGTATGGGAAATTTTAGTGTCCACTAATGGAAATTATATACTTCCACAGACTGCCTGACTGATTATAAGTGAAAGGAAATACAAACAAATGATATTTCAAAGAATGATCCTGATTATAGCCATATGCCTTTTAGACTGTAAGAGAATAATTCTGGTTCAAACTGAGGAATGTTTAAAGGAGAATCAAAGCCATTAATTCTTTGTGTTTTCTTCTAATTGTGGGGAGTTAAGTATCAAAAACATGTCCTGCAGCTTCACGTGCAATAAAGAAAGGCATGAGTCTTGCAGAAAGAAAAAAAAAGATACTGGTAGAAATTTGGAGAAGTGCTTAAAAAGTTTTTCTTACTTATATTTGAAAATAATGACATCTTACATTATCTCTCATCTGTTTTTTTCTGGTATTAAGTGTGTCTCTAGGATAAGATTAACTAAATGGCTATATCTTCATCTAAAAGATTCCTTTGTATCTTCCAAACAGAAATTTTTACCTAATTTAAAGCATATATTTTAAATTATTTTGTATTTCTTCACAAAATACACCAAATGCCTGCCAAGAATGCCTTGTATTTTTTGTGTTCTGTATTGATATCAATCTTAATAGAGATGCCACTATTTTATTATCTGGTGGCCTGAAATATTTACATATTTAACAAAACCTTAGCTTATTGGTAGTTAATACATTTTTAATGACAAAATTCTGCTCATATATCTGCAGGATGGACACAAGTTCTAGCTTGTGTGCTTCCTACAGGCACAGAATTATGAAGTACAAGTCATGACCATTTCTGAACTTGAGGCAAGTGCTGATAAGCATTTATATTTAATTTAGAAATCCTCAGAATCCCCAAACCTGGTTAACACTTCTTTTACCTGTGCCACCAAGTTTGACAGAGTCAGACTTCTGACAGTGCATTTTGAAGTAAAAAGGACTTTCACTGGCTCATCCAATATATGGAGAAAATACTTGAGATGTTTGGACAGCTTATAAATTAATGTTTACCAATTGAGGCCAACAAGGAAGAATTTCCAGGAATTCTCAGGGGAATGACTCTCAGGGGTGGTGGGGCTACTGATGGCACTTCTGGGAAAGCTGTTGCAAAGCTGAGCCAAAGAAATCCTGGAGTAATACAGATTCAATGCACATACAAATTTCAATTCCTGAATATCTCATACACAACTGAGCCATTTATGTAGTCTGGAAATTTTAAAGAAGGGAATTGTCTACACAATTATTCTCATTTTGGCAAAAACTGTGGATAGAAACAAGCAGATGGGAAAGGGCTGCTGCTTCTTTGAAATTAGTATGGACCATTTGGTAGGCTGAGAGAGTTAGGCCTGTTCAGCCTCGAGAAGAGACAACCGAGAGGGGACCTCATCAAAGTCTATAAGCATCTGAAGGGAGGGTGTAAAGAAGATGGAGCCAGGCTCTTTTTGGTGGTGCCCAGCAATAGGACAAGAGGCAACAGGCAAAAACTAATGCACAGGCAATTCCACTTGAATATTAGGAAGAACTTTACTGTGCGGGTGACCACGCACTGGAACAGATTACCGAGAGAGGATGTGGAGTCTCCTTTACTGGAGATATTCAAGAACTGTCTGAACACAATCCTGTGCAATGTGCTGTAGGATGGCCCTGCTTGAGCAGGGAATTTGGACCACATGAAGCACCGTGGTCCCTTCCAAACTTGCTCATTCTGTGATTCTGTGTTTGCAGAGGGGAACTTAATGAAGAGAGCCTTTGGCCCACAAATGTTTGATCAAAGAGCAAGTTATTTGCATTTCTGATAGCATGGATAGCAAAACTGCAAAAATACCCAGACACTGTTACTTATTTATGGAGACTAAATATTGTAGTAGTGCATCACTGCTAAGATCTTTGTGCAATAGTAGGCAAAAATGCAGTGAAAGAAGGCATGTAAGTGTGCTGACCTTAATTTTTACTTTTGTTGTGGTTTTGCAGAAGTCTCTTGAATGCCGTACAGCTGACTGCACAGAGAGGCTTATTAAAGAAGAAGATAAAGGGACAGTGACTGATATGGCCAGACATGAAGAGTTTCAAAAAACAACATAAGCAGTTGATCTTTGTTCCCGTGAAGGCCCCTCATTGTACTAAAAAAAAAAAAAAAGTATATTAGTGATAACTTGATCAATCTCTACAGATCTTAAAGGCAATAATTCTTATTAGCAAGTTTCCAAAACACATTCCTCTGTAGAAAGCATATTAAAGGAATCGCATAGTCTTTGAAGTTGTCCATTGTTGTTATGAAGTGAAATAATGTGTTGGCATTTTTTGACTGCAGCTCAGACCAAAGCTACCAATGGGAAAACATTTTGGGAATATGTTGCACTGTGAGAACAGGAATTGTTTTCGTGTCAGATTTTTAAATAAGAATTAATACCTTTTGTATAATTTTATTTTAGGTGTCCCATTGAACATACTGTTATGAAGGTTGCTGTACTTCTGGTCTTCAAAGTCAAAAAGATCAGACCAGCTTTTAGCTGTCAAGAAAACACAGCTTCTAATAAAGGCTTTAATTCCATCAGTGTCCTGCAGAAGACCACCAGGTTTTGTCTCAATCAGCTAGATAAAAGATGCATAGCTGTAACTTTCATGCTCTGGAAAAGGAGGTGGGAATTAAAGAAAATTCTCTTGAATGCTTCTCCACATCTGAACATTTTTTAGATGACATTCAGCTGAAAAGAACAGAGTCTAACACTGATTTTAGTGCTGATACACTATTGGCATCTGGAAAAAAAGGCTCAATTCATTTTCATTGATTTATGCTTAATATGTTTCCATCTCATTGTTTTTACTCTTTTGTGTTGTTTATGAGCTAATTGGGACAAATTACCCCTCGAGAGTGATTCTGAAATTGCCATGTATGATCAGCTATGTTTTTTCACTAAATTTAGTGAGGTTGAATTTATAGTCCTGCTTTGATTCAACAAAAATGTTCTGTAAGCTTGGAGACTTAGAAAGCCCTTAGTAATCAGATATTTCCTTTTTGATGAGGAAATGCAGCAAGACCGTTTGGAGTTGTCACACAAACACTGCCCTCAGTTAAATTTCTGTGTCAGCTTTGTGGCTCTGAATTTCTTCATCCTTGAAAACCACTGTTTGTTTCTGAACTGTTCTTACAGAATAGTTTTGTGCCCAGTTTGACTACCACTGTGCTTCATTCCTTTACAGACAGGGATGTCTCGAAGGTTTCATTCATTACCACTGTACCTTTTCTTTGTGCAACTCGTATTTCTTACTTCCTGCAGTGATGCAAGCTACTCACTGGATTTTCAAGAGTTTCCTAAAGTTTTGAGAACATGACATTTCTGGGTGGTTGCTTTGAGAGACCCATTGATCTCTTAGTTTCAGAATGCAATATGGCTCTAATAACTCAACCTTTTTAACCAGCCTTGAATTATCTTTCAAGTCACTAACAAGATTATTTGTATAATTTTAAATATTGAACAAATCAATGAAAATGAGACAAAGAAGAAATAAAATACTTTGTCTCTCATTTTCAGCGCATGATATTCCTGTAAAGTTCTTGAGTTAAAAATACTGAAGGAAATGTGTTTTCTTTCTTCAGCTGTAATGAAAGTAGAAAAGCTTCAGATGCACAGGAAATACCAGAAAGAAGAAAACAAAAGCTGTATCTTTTTCCATTAGAGAGGGAACCTATCCAGGGACTACTGTCATGAACTTCACCAGAATTATTGGTCTCTGAGCAAAATAAAGTCATTTATAAGTTACCAGTATCGTTAACAAAAAAAAAAATAGTGTTCCTGTCTGGGATAAGCAGAAGTATATAAAACTGATAAATACCTGGAGTAATAGTGGTTTTGTAGCTGCCAAACTGAAACAAATGTGAGACGTTTATCTGTTTTAGTGCCCTGATGTTTATGCCTCATAGCAACCACCACTAGAAAATTGCAACACTTTATTTAGTGTTTGCAGCTTTGAGTTCCGTTCATGACAATGAACAGAAAAAAGTGACTAAAATTACTGTACACTGTGCAGGAGTAGTTTTCTCTTTATCAATTATGTCAACATGTCATGCCCGGCACAGTGTTTCTTCCCTTCTGCCATGCCCTCTTTCCTTCCTGAAGCTTATGTGCTGTTCTCCCCTATTCAGCCCTCCTGCTTGTGTAGCTTTGGGCTTCCAGGAAATAAGAAAGACAAGGACATGTTGGAGCAAGTTCAGCTGAGGAACAGCAAGGTGGTCCAAGGGCTGGAGCACCTGGTGACTGTAAGAGTTGGGCTTGTTTAGCCTGGCAAAGAAAAGTCTGACAAGCAGGGATCCATCCTCTATCTTCCACTCCCTTTGACTTCCTGCTATTTCAAGCACTTGTTTTGTTTTTATTTTTCTGGCAGTATACGGATGAAAGATTAAGAAAATTTCCAGGATTCCTGGATCATGCAGTCCATATAACTTGCATTTTGCTATTACCTGTCTTGCATCCAAAACAGTAAAGTAGAGTTTTGGGCACAGAGTTTTAGGGTTCCTTATTGTCAATACTTGTAGAAGTATTGCCCTTTTCAAGTCTCCCTGTATCTTTTTGAACTGTTAGTCCTCTTCCTGCTTTTATACTACTGTTGGAATAGATTAACAAGCAGGAAGTCTTCTGGGTGGATTATATTATTTTCTTCTTATATGTAGCTACTGTTGTCAACTATGAAGTGAGATGATTTTAAGCCAAATCTATTTCTTCTATGTAATTCCAAGGAAGAAAAGTACTTTTTTGTACACTGGAAGACAGTGAAAACAATGCTCTTTTAACTATAGAGGCTTTGAATTTTAACATTATGTTGCATTGTGGATAAATAACCAAAGATATAAAACCATAACCAAGGTCTGACTAGAAATCCGGAATCCTGTCTCAGAATCCATTCTTAATGTTAATCCTTAAATTTCAAGTTCCAGAAACTCTGTTGATGTGAGAAATGTCAACCTAACATCAAATAAAGCGTAATCTGCAGACTTGTTTTCTTTGGCAGTTCCTCAGAATACTGCGAATACTCTCTGTTGTTATTTGGCAATGCCCTTGTGTACAGTATATCTGACAGAAAATATCTGTAGCCTGAAAATCCAAGCCAGTGCATCCTCTAAGGTAGTATCCTGCAGTTATATTTCTCAATCTCCCTAGCAGATCTCTTTTCAGTAGCAACAGAAGTCAAAACAGCACCAAACATTTCATATATCTGTCCCATTTCTCAAATATGTCTGAAAAATGTGTTTTCCTTCTACAGCCCTTGCTTCCCCAAAAACGAGGCAAGAAATTTGCTAGTGAAATAGGTGCAGCTTTCAGAAATTTGAAGGGAAAGATGTTTAAATATATAGCAAAGATTAGAAGCTTTACTTTAAAGAGTGGCATGAAAATAAATTGTTTTCATGGTTGAAAACAGTGCTGGCACAGTATAAGTTCCCACCTGTAGGTCAAGGAAACCAGGTGGAGAGACCATCTTGCACAAGACCTGTGTACTATCACAGGGTTACAGGTTGTTCAGATTTCTTCCAGCATCTGGAAGAGGTGATTAGAAAGACAGGAAAGGAAAGCAGCACTAATGAGTTCTTGATGCAGTAGATTAATGAGTACTGGCCTAAACACTGAGCTGTCATCAGTTCACTGAGTGCTTTATCAATGAGTTATGACAATAAGAAATTTCAAGAAAAAGAGACTCCCTAAAGGCCATATTCTTCTTACCTGTATGTTGCCTTTAATTAATTCCTTTAAAACACAAGCTCTTTCTTCAGCTGAGGTGGGTAGAGAATGATGTAAGGAGCTCTTGCAAAGTAGGAGGTAAGTGTCCTCATTTAAACTCCATCTACTTGTAGTAATCCCAGAAATCAAGCTACTTTCACCATTTTCATAAGGACAATCCTTACTCTTGACAAAAAGAATGTTTTATGAGGCTGTTTTCTGACTGCTCCTTCTTTTGTTCCACATGTAGAGCACAAGTTGTGCTGTTGCTCATCCCTTTAGTTGATACAGTAACAGACAGAAAATCTCAATGAGACCCAGCCCATTTTATTTACCACTTCATCTTTTAGCCTATGAAACTGAATCTTAGTTTTTTAGTCACTCTAAAAGAAGTATCAGTTTCCTGTAAAACCATAGAAAGCTCTGTGTTCCCTCCTAGGAAACCTCTAGAAGTGCATCCAGCTGGTGCAATCAGAGAACTTAAACTTGGAGATCTGAATGCAGATGTGATGTCTAGGGGTGGAAAAATCAGCTTATAAGAGTAATCAAACTTGTCTCATGTTGCCCGTCAGGAAGAAAAGGGCAAGAACTCTGTTTTGTCCAGACAGACATCATGGCCTAACTAATTGCCTCAACAGCTGGAGACTGGCCCTGCTGTGCCATCACTGGGGCAGAGGCTGGTGACCCCAGTCTGGACTGAAATGGCTTCCTGTGCCTAGGAGGGTGAGGAGGTCCCTGTGCATGTTTGGAAGGGACAATCATGTTTAGCACTGCCCTTTGGGCTCTGAAAATACTGTTTTCTGCTCATACATTATTTTACAATATTTAGTTTGGGAAATCCTTAAATGGTCATCATTGGAACTACTTTACCAGGCTAGATGGTAAAATTGTGCAGGACATGTCCCTTATGTGAAATGTAGGGCTATTCCTCCTGAGACTGGAGGTGTGCTACGAGGGACAATAGCTGTTGACGCTGGAACATGACTCAATGCAGCACTGTCTTGCTGGAGGGATGGAAGAGAGTGAGTGTTGTCACTGAATGAAGATGACCGTGAGGCCTCTTCTGAAAACAGAGAAGTGGAATAAATTAAAAACTGAGATATTACACATATAATACTTGGACTACAGACACTGAAACAGACATAAAATTTAGGAAAACCCACAGTTTTGCTCACAAATCTTCATGTTTGTATTTAAGGCAATTCTATTTGCTGTGGTTTATTGAGATTTACTGGGAAAAAAAGATGAAGATTGTACCAATCTACAGAAATATAAATCCATAAAGTAAGAGGCCTTCATTTTAAAATTAATGTACTCTCCATCCCTTTCTGGCAGAAGATACATAGATACAATTTCTGCATATTCTAAAAATACAGTAATTTGAAGTAGGATGTGATTGATATTTTTTTCAAAAGGAAGTATGTTCAGAAATGTGAATAATGATTACTGTATCCTGCTTTATGTACCTTTATATAGAAATATTAACTAGAAATGCAGAATGGATGAGAGCTACATATAATTATTTATCGATAGATATTTTAGGCAATTCTCTTTGAAATTTAGCTCTAGATGGAAAGACATTAAAATGAGACAGGGATAATAACCTTTCACCCAAGCACTGTCTATGTAAAAAGTAATATTATAGATTTCCTGAAATAAAGGTTTTCTTCAACAATCATGTATTAGAGAATTCATTCAGTGTTGTGACTCTGATTCAGTCCATCTGTGATATATCTCAACTTCAAACTGCATTACTCAGATGTGTAACTTATAATTTAAAATTCCTGTCTTAAACAATAAAAAAAAATCTCTTTTCACATTTCTGAGTCATTCTATGTCTCTTATTCAAAGGTGCATGGGTAATACTACAGCCATATATGACTAGGTATCACAGCAGTTTTTCCTATTTTCTGCATAGATCCATCTTGCATATTACACTAATTGAAGAGTTCATGACATCTCAAAGAAACCCATATTATCCATCCATTCTTAAAAATAGTTCTAAGTACTTCTAAACTGAAGTTAGAGATACTAGAGAGAAAAAAAACATGGATGGGTATGAGCAAGAACAGTTTCATTTCAAATCAAGGTATGGATGGATTTTACTTTTGCAGTTTTAAGAATGGCTCCAGCTGCAACAGCTGGGAAGATCTTACTTTGATACCAATATTGTTTGACACTTTGTTCCAGTTTAAAGTTCACCTAGCTTTATATGTTATATCTGATTGTAATTTTTCTAGTCTTTCTCCAGGTTCATCACCTATGCAAAATGCTGCAATAGTGTTTCTAAAGCTGCATGAATCAATTCAGCCTTGGAAGCCAAAATTTACAACCAACATTTCTCATGTTCCTAATATGCCGTCTTTTGGCACATCACATTGGCCTATGGTTATCCTGTAACATTAGTAGCATTGTGCATTGTACTATGGGAAAAGCCACATTCAGTGTGGTGGAAATTCCACTGGAGGAAGAACTAGTTCTTTCCAAACCAATTGAGTTTTGCCTTTAATAAAATCTTTGGAAATGGATCAGTATGGAATTTCATGAATTATAGCCAGTACTCTGAGTTAAGTCAGTTTTTTTTTCTCCCCGAAAGTTCAGCTTCTGTTTGGCACAGGGACTAGTTATAGTCTCGGTTCCGATGTGAACCAGCTTTTTAAAGGAGGCTGGTTGGCTGTCCTTGTAATGGTGCTGAGCCCTAGCTAGCAAGATCTGCTGAGAGGATGCAGTTTTTGCTGAGGTCCAGCTCCACACTAGTATATCTATATAGCTTCTGAATTGGAGGTGACTTTAACTCCTCATCTTCAAATGCAACCCTATATAAACACAGGGTTCACATGTGCCTCTATGCAGCCTTAAGCTAAATGAAATGGTCATGTTTCTAAGAATTCCTTCTGTGTAAGAACTCATCGTCTGGCTCCTATAAACATGCAAATAGAGTTTACTTTGCCATTCATAACTACAGTAAACTTGTTCACTTTAGGTCATGAGACTGTACTTAGAAGACACCCGGTGCTTTCCAGGGGGAAGTAGTAGGTGCCTAGAGAAAGGTGGACAGTCAAGAGTAATGTATGAAGTCTTTTGCTAAAATCTTTTCCTCCCTGGTTAGCCAACCAGGCCATTTAGAAGGAAACTGCATGGCAAGTGCTTTGTGGTGGGGGTCCCATGCCCAGATTATGTTATGGGATACAGAACCTCATTCCTTGCTGAACTTTACCAAGCCTAAGACTGGGAAAATATCATCTTCGGGTGGATGAATTTAGATCTCTTAACTAAGCACAAAAGTAAAATGCAGAATAATTTTCTTGGAGGCAATTGTTAGTGTATAAACTAGAAAATGCTCCAAGGAGGAATAAAATAGAGAAAAGAATTGTCTCTTTCATATTATAAATATTCATCCATCTTTCCTAGTAGGTAAGACACAAAGGGCACATCTGTTAAAAGTATCTGCAACTGAACAGAAGCACGTGAGCTAGCTTATATAAAAGCCTAATTATTTTAACAAATGAGGAATAAGAATGAAATCAGCTTTAAAATTCCTGTGTCTCTGTCAACATATATGTTTAAATGAAATGTAGGTAGTTGGAGAAAAACAACTTAAAAACAACAACAACAACTTATCTCTCTGCTTTCTCCTGCACTTTAACAACATTTAAATTTTTAGGATAGGTTTATTCCTATCCACTTGTGCCTTCATGGGTACTGAAAAATGAGGTAAATTTTAGTGCTGCTATTCTTAACTTGGGTAAAAGTTGATGTAGGAGAGCCCCATGTTGTGATGTGCCTTAAACAGGAAATCACCTAAACACTTTTCAAAGAGCACTGGGCAAGGGTAAATGAGCAACAGGTCAGATTTACCAGCTGAACATTTATACTCAAGAAAATGTCATAGCAAAGAATAGAAGAACCTGGGTGGACTGTTCATTGTGGGTAAGAGAAGGCTCAGTGTGGATCTTGTCCATGTGTATCAATACCTGATGGAGGGAGTAAAGAAGACAGAGCCAGGCTCTTTCCAGTGGTGTCCAGTGACAGGACCAGAGGCAATGGGCACAAACTGAAACACCGGAGGCTCCATCCGAGCATCAGGAAAACCTGTTTCATTCTGAGAGTGACAGAGCACTGGTACAGGTTGTCCAGAGACGCTGTGTAGTCTCTATGCTTGGATAGACATTCAAAAGCTCTCTCTGGACATAGTCTTGGGCCACTGACTTTAGGTAGATTGGACAAGATGACCTCCAGAGGTCCCTTCCAGGCTCCACAGTTCTCTCATTCTGTGATTCAGTAATTGGCTCCTCCTGCAATGCAAATTGGATTATACCTGCATTCAAAAAACTTGGGCAACTGTAATAAAATGAATGTAATTTGAATTTCTGGCACAATTTCTTGTGTTGTTAAAATAGTTGTTGAGGCAAAGCACAAAGATGTTATTAGCAGTATTCTATGATTTCCTCAGATTTTGAGGTCTTGCCAGTCTAGCCTTCCCCCGCAGCTCCCACTGCAAACTTATCTCCAAGAAATGTTGAGTATCCATGATAAGCAAAGCAATTTTCCAAAGATTGTGAAATGAGTCATGTAAATTTATGCAGTCACTATCAAGGCATTTAAAACAGAGGTTTATTTTCAGAAGTGAACCCTTAGAGAGGACAACATTTTTATGTAAACAAATGACAAATCACTAAATAATGGCTTCAGTTTTGGTAGAGGAAGGGATCTAAATGTGTGTAGAGATGGCTTATGAGCATCTCTGCTGGGTGCTCCGTGACCTAGTTGTGTTCCAGCGACTGCGTAGTTTCCCACCCCAGGTCATCCAGTGTGTCATAACACTGATGCCACATTTAGCAGAACTATGTTCTTTGTCTCAGAGACCAACTTCTACCATGGTTTGAAAAGCTGCAGTTCTACTGCTTTGGTTCATGTGCAGAATTGAAAATTAAAGTAATTAATTCTATGGAAAAGCTTTTAGGAAAAGAGTCATCTGATGAAGGGCGACTGATGAAGGTCATAAAATAGCTGATTTCTGACTGTGCTCATCAAATTCCTGCTCTTAATCTTTCCCCAGCACCTGGCAAAATAAATAATTGTAGTCAACACAAGAAGTGAGATTTTTACAAGACCTTTCTTTTAGACTAAACGCATGAGGCAATCATGAATTAAGATCTTTTTGTGCCATTTTGTTGTCTTTCCTCATAAGGGTCTAAAAGCAATGAAGGAGAAAGCAATGGAGGATATACCTTCACCCTCACTCAAATGCTCTGCTTTGAAATTAATCATTAGCTGCCACTCAGTGAAAGTGCTGGGGCATGGACCCCAGCACTAACTGGAACACCAGTGACTGATCAAGCAGAGAACCATCTTATCCATTAAGAGTTGTTTGTTAGGGGAGTATTCTCTTGCTGATGGTGATCTGGGGAAGATCACTGACAGCTGTCTTTCAGTGGTTTGTCACTCTGTGGCACATTATCGTTTGGATATGACACACTATTTTGATATTATCTCTAAATTGTTCTTTCTGGAGAAGCAGATTCAGGCCTCTCAGTGGGAGCTTGGTTTATTGCCAGGCATTATCACAAACACAAACATCTTCAGGAAGGGATGGATTATATGTCTATATTTGTCTAAGAGGACCCTCTTAGTTCTGCTACAGTCAATGTACTGTCAACAAAAAAAACTGCTCTAATCTTTCAGAAGATAAACCAGCAGTTCACATCCCTGCCAGGAGGACTATCCATGCCCCATAGCTCTTTCTAGCTATGCTGCTCTTCAGGAAACAGGCTGAAATACGTTGTGGCAACTGGTGGGAAACATAGCCTTCAGATCTTTGATGAATAGAGGAAAGTCTTGATTACTTGTTTTCCCTCTGGGTTTATTCAACAAGTCAAGTCTAAAATTAATGTTCATGACACTCTTAAAGCAGAATGAAACCCTAGCACTGAAGGCTTTTATGAACTGTGATGTCATGCCTAGAGACAAATTTGTTTATGTGGTTGAAAGGCGACTTACTGGGTTTTGCCATTACTTTTTGTCTGCCCATGCCAGTACAGTCTGTTCTTGCAGCATGTTGGGTTCTCAAGACATGCTTTTGGAAAGAAAAACAAACATTATCTTTTATATCCATAGGCATCTTCTCTTTCGATCTTTTATTTATCATCTTAACTTTTCTGATGTGTTATCCTAGTCCTCTTTGGAACTATTCCAGTATTACAGAATCACAAAATATTCTGAGTTGGAAGGGACCCATCAGGATCATCGAGTCCAACTCTTATCCCTGCGCAGGAAAATCCCCAAGAATCACACCATGTGCCTGAGAGCATTGTCCAAATGCTCCTTGAGCTGTCAGGCTTGGTGCTGTGACCACATCCCTGAGGAGCCTGTAAGGGGAACAAAAGATCCATTTGGCTTTTTAAAAACGCTGGTGTCCCCTAACTGGGTGTCTGTTCTGCAATAGGCAAGGGATGAAGTCACCTCACCTGCACCCACTGCAGACCCGGGTTCCTGTCCCAATCCAATCCATTCCCATCTCATCTCATTGTGTCCCAGCGCAGTCACTGCTCTGGATTTTTCAGTGTTTGACTGCAAATGGAAAACCAGGTTGATTCTTATATTCTCCTATCCTGTTCTTATTTTTGCATCCTTAAAGAGCTCAGAAACTTTGGTTTCTGATGTGTTCCCATTTATGATGAACACTTCAATTACTTCAACCATCGAATCAAATTTGGGTGATTAAAAAACATGATTTTTGTTTCATGGCACTGAGAGACGAGTCTTCCTCAGTGGGGAGCAGTAAATGGGGCAAGGTGGTACAAATGGCTGCATGTCAAGTACCTGCTCCCAGGACTACCAAGTGTCCACATGGCTAGGCTTGCAGGATAGGAGGCTCACTTGCTCTGGTCCTGGTGCTCTAAGGTGCTTATTGGAGATTGCATCTGGGCAAGCTGTTCTATTACTATTAAAAACCTAATTTTTCCTTGTGCTGCTGAGGTGGCTATGGATGTACATAATGATACTCATGCCATCTTAACAAGACTGCTATGATTCCATGTGATGTAAGCTCAGCAGGGCCACTGCTGCTTTTCACAGAACTAACTGTACTAATGCAATTAGCCCATCTGTGGCCAGAGGCTCCAGGACTGCCACTCTCCAAAAGTTGCTAGTCCAGCTGCCCCACCAACAGAAGTTCCTGTTCTCTTCTATCTCAAACACATTGAGATCCTTTCTTAACAGCTTGCAGAGAAAATTTCCTTTTGTTCATAGGCTGTGCAAAGTTTGCAGTCTGCAAGTTTTCTCATTCTTACAGGAGCTCAGTTAAGTTGTTACATTTAGTGAAACATCTCATGATTCTTTTACAATTTTGGCAATCTAACAATAATTTTTGTCAGTGAAAACAATCAATGACTTCCACTACAAATTGGCAGAAATAATTTATTTTTTATATACAAACAAAAATACTGTTCCTGTGACTTCTGGGGTAAAGTCTCACATAATTCTCCTATTTTCCCCAGCAATTCTGATTGCTGCAGTTTTTCATAAGTGAATCGGCATTTGTACAAACTCACATCTTTGTAGTGGGAATCTTATTTCAAAGCTTTTCTGTTTGTTTTTCTGCACGTTATAGGTGGTATATTATATTTACTGAATATTTGCTACTTACTGGTTTGTCATTTTAGGTGTGGTGACTCACAGTTGCTGTTTATGCCTCTTTGGAAATTTGCTGTGAAGAAGGGAACTTTGTGCTAAAGCACTTGGGGCTTTATTTTGGACCATTAATTGGAAAATATTTGCAGAGGCAATATGTATGTGCTACTACGTGGAGAAAAAGCAGCAAAAGACGGCATGTATGTTCTAGACCTATGAAATATTCCTGGTCCAGGGAGAATGGAAGTCAACCAAAAGTCTTTCCATTAACTCTACTGGGTGTTGGATCAAGTCTTGTGTATATAAGTGGTGCCCAAAGATCTGAGCTGTTCACAAATGGTCCATGTCTGTTATAGTTACCAGGAAATGAAAGGAACCAGGCAGAGTTCAAAGCTTCAGCTTTTTCAAATCCAAGTCACACAGATAAAAAGTGCCATTATCCAACCTGCTCCAGTCTGAGTGCTGAGTTTCCTGTGATCCAAGTCCTCAACTATTAAAAAAATAAAAACTTTGCTAGCCATACACATATGGGGCAGGAACGAGCAGGTCTCAGCAAAGAGAGAGAGTGATTCTGAAAGTGGTCATAAGTGCAGTTGGGTTGTAAATTAAGACTACAGTGACTTTCCAAACCAGACCTCTGATGTAAGTAAAGCCACAAATGCACTGAGTTTCGAAATTAAGAATGGCAAGTACAGGGAGGGGAATCTTATGGGCACAATCTGATCCTGGCAAAGTTGGTAACCAGAGAGTGTTTTAGGAAGGAATTATATGGTACAGTGTCTGCCGTTGTGGGGACTAGGCTCACTGAATATAAATACTATGATAAATACACTGAAGTTTGCAAAAGTATGCAGGTACTGAGTGAGCTGTGAAAGTGCATCAGCTACCTAAATAATCAATTCAATGCAACATAATGTCATACTGTACTGAAGCACCGTCATGGGTCTCAGTTTAAGAGTTATGTCTCATATTGATTTTAAGTACAATATTTAAGAGATTATGAGTGCTTTGAACTTGAATTTCCCATCTTCCCATTAAAAAAATACCAAAACCTAATGACCTGAAGAATTCTGTTCACTGAAACAAACTAGACTACTGGTAAATTATTTGCAGGGAACTTTTACATGCACAGATAGGACAGACTGCAGAAATAATTGCATAAACAATAACTAAAAGAATTAAGAATTTGTTGATATTTTCTTGAGAAACGATGGTCCAAAAGACAACAGTTTGTTGTACTTGAAACTAGTTCCCCATGAGTAGTCCTGAAGAGGACTCATTTGCAACTCCAGTGGGCATAATAGCACAGTTAAGTAGAATGTAAACTGTATTCAGCATCTGTAAGCTTTTACTCATGTCAGCTAAGAAAATAAAATACACTTCTGGCAATGCTTCAGATATTCCCAAGAGGTCTAGTGTGTATAATGAACATCATGAGAAGATTGGAAAGCTGTCGCTCCTTGCTTATAAGTGGCTCGAAAAAGGTTAGTGACTACTTTCTTCAAGGGAGTCCTATAATCTGACCTGGTAGTTTCAGGACTATAGAAACAATCTCCAGCTTTGCTGCACCTTTCCAAATATGACAAAAAATATTTAAGCTTGGGTCATTACCAGTGTGTCCATTGCTGCTGAGAGGAGGGACAGACATCAATAATTGAACACACAACAGAGAGCAACGTCTGATTTGACAATTATTCATTGTTCAGGGAAGTAATGGAGAACTCTCCAGAAGTGTAGCTGGCTATCATTATAATTTGATTAAATCCTGAAAAGTTAAATTGCAGATAAACTAAAAATATGAGGTTTTGTATTTACACTGGGTGCTCTTCATGTCTTGAAAGCACACAGATATTGAGAAATCCCAATAAAATAGGATCAGAATGAAACATTTTGATTCAGACTTGCAAAAATGCCATGAGGAAAGAAGCACTGAAGAAAAATATGCCTTACAGTCACAGAAGATCTATTCCTCCCTGCTTTCTTCAGTGGTAACAACAGACAACAACTTACTGGCTAAAATGATAGGTGACTCATACAGGCAACGTGAATGAGTAAAATTTTGCAAGACTGCCTTTCATATTTGACCAGTGTAATGACTATGTATCAGACCTTTTATGGATGATTTTGAGTATATGTGAACATAGAATGAATGTGGGGTGAGGAACAGCTTTTTTCCCACACATAAAACCTAACCACATGAATCTTAAAGGAGTCATAAAGCCATAGTTCAAAAGTCATAAAGTCATAGTTCAAAACAAGCCCAGTCACACTGGGCTGAGCTGTGGGAGTACTTTTTAGTGTGTAAAAAGAGCAGAAACCAGGAGCCTGTGCCCTTTTCAGAGTTTGTTTAGGACAACATAAGTCTTCGGAGCATGGAAGCAGAGTAACAGCTGCCTCTCCCTAATCAGAAAGGCTATCACCCACGGTCAGGTTGTGCCCATATACTCCAGCCCAGTAGGCACAATTGCACAATCCAGGCAAATGGACTCTGTAGAACATAATGTCTAGAAAAATGGGAGTACTTTTGAGTATTCTTGCATGAGTGGCATAGTTTTCAATGATGTGGAGTCAAATCCAATCTTGTGTTCTCAGCTTTGAACCTTGACTTCCAGCCAAGACGGTCCCCTGGGGAAAGAATTTTCTTTCCATGTGTCATACAGAGTTAGAAGAGTGTCACCAGACACTGACTGATTTGAACTGTATGTGCAACCTTAGAGATTTTCCTGGCAGTCAAGATGGCCAAAGCAGCAATGCAGAGTTCAGCTAGGTGGCATTTTTCATTCTGTAGTCCAACATGGTCTTCCTCAGGTGCATGCTACAGTTCCTTGGCAAGGCCTTTTACCTTTTTACTAAGAGCTTTTTTCCTGCCGCAGGGTGACTGCCTAGATACAGAATCATCAGATTATAATATCCTATATTCTTCAGCACAGCTATCATGAAACTTTTTTGCTATGTAGATCAAGAGGTTGTTGTTGGTGTTGCTCCTCCACATCTCTATCAACTATACAACCAACTAAAAAAGTACAGTTTAATGTGTGTTTATTATATGTTCCTTTCTGAATAATTACTGAGATCTTGTGATGTGGTGGCCAGACAGGAAGCCTCTCAGTGTGCAGAAGGCAGTGGGGAGCAGCACAGCAAGTGTGTGGGCTTTGCTTCCAGGTGTAACATGGCTTGGGCACTATCCTGATTTCTGGGTGGTGCTGCCTCCTTTGGTACAGCTGAAGGCACCTGTCAAACCTTTAGAAACAGAGTAGCCTTGTGACATGGGTACTCAGGATGTAGCCTTGTATTTGTGACCTTGGTTGAGCAGATGGTACAGGTAGGCCTGGTAAATACTGGCTTTCCTTGCTTTTCCCATCCTGTGCTCTGCGTGTGCTGCCACTGGATCTATAGAAAATATCTGCCCCATAATAAGACTGTATTTTTTTACCTTTCTCGCACATCTCTTGGGACACCTCCTGACTTGATTCTATTCCCCACCACAGGTTTTCTTTGGGCTATTTCTCCTCTTTTCTGTCCCCACCTCGCCCACCACCCTCCCTGCTCTTCCCTCCCCCCTTCCCTCTTCCCTCTTCCCCAAATTTCCTTTTTCTCTATGGATCAAATCTGAATTTGTCCACAGCTTTAGGGACATGAGGAAGTTTCTAATTTATGTGATCCTAGCACTCCTGTTGTGTAGCTGTTGTGAAGGAAGAGTTTGGTACAGTCAGAGTTGAATGTGGTGACAAAGTAGAGGAGAACAATGCAGCTGATGCATAAGACACTGGCTTAGTGTCTTACTGGGACAGAGAAAAGACATATACTGATTGATTCCTTCCAGTGGTTACCTCCTTCTCTTTGGAGGTACCTCCAAGTACCAGCACCTCCTCTTGCCATATAACCTGCATTTTCACTTCCTCATGAACAGGAGCAGCAGACAAATAAATGTCCATTTGGGGAAAAACAATTATATTTTTCCTTATTATATACAGCATTATCCTGTCTTTGAAATATCCATGACCCTGAGGCCACTAATTTTGCACTAACTCTGGGAAAATCAAAACAGAAGGAAGACAAGGAAATCTGAAACATTATCTTCAACCACTTCCAAATCTTGTGGGAGTTTTTCTCTCACTATGACCAGGCATGCAATTGTACATCTTTTTACAATTGGAATTGCCAAAAATCACAATGATACTTTGAAATTGTGCTATTTGGCTCATAAATCTATATCTAAGTCAATTTGGACTATAAGTTCCTTGAAAAAGCTGTCCTGTTTAATAGACAGATTTTGAATTGCCTGTTCTAGACATATCACTTCCACGATCTTTTAGTTACAGAAGTATAAACCAAAATGTATATTTTTTAAAGCTGAATGAATTTATTTTTGGAAGCTCTCTGGAGATATACCAACAAGAAAAAGGCTATTAGTCAGTAGAAGCAAAGATTTGTATGCATGACAGCATTTTCAGTAATTCCTTCCTGCTGTAAAATATATTAATATTCTGATCAAATCACATCAGCTGCATTTTCCCACCTATATTTCTCAATGTCTGAAACCATGTAGTTTAAGATATGTTA
This sequence comes from Neopelma chrysocephalum, assembly GCF_003984885.1. NCBI lineage: Eukaryota > Metazoa > Chordata > Aves > Passeriformes > Pipridae > Neopelma > Neopelma chrysocephalum. The sequence continues at coordinate 11,434,194 of NW_020897692.1, forward strand.
GAAGTGGAAATAATCACTGTATATTGTCTTTGTGACATTTTTTATGTTAGAGTGACTTAGTGCCCTTGCAGGGATCATCCAGCAAATCCCTCTTTTCAAGCAGGGCACCACTAGAAGTCACTTGACAGCATCTGAAGTGGATTGCCTGAAGGAAATGTAGGCAATCTTTGGATGTCTGGCTTTTGTCTATAACACTATAGATATTAATGATGATATGATGCAAGCAAAGTCCTGTTTTTCCACTTAGGCTTGTGATCTCAAGGTCTGTAAGCAAGTTTCTTAGTGCTACTGTGAGACCAGACTACTTAATCTGTCATGTAGGCAATTTGAAGATTTCCATTGCCCTTTTCTTCCACCCGCAACTAGAAGAATAGGCAGGACCACACAGTAATAAAGAGCCTTAGGATGCGTGTATCAAACTCAGCTATTCTGAGGTTAGCATGTCTCTGGTTTTGCATTGGGTTTTTTTTTTGGTGCATGTGAACACTAATGCATGCTGAGCAGGTGCTTGCTATTTGATAGTTTCCTGCACTTCTTTGCTACCTAAACCCCAGGATTAAATAGGTCTGCTATTCTTGGCAAATCTGGGTCATATCAAACACAACCTCGCAGTTACGTTTAGCTTGTAAGACTGAAGACTAAGCATTGTGTAGGGTTCTAGGTTTTTTACTCCCCATTTTTAATATAAGCCTGAAATCAGAGCCACTAGGCAATGACCCTGAGTCTTAGTTTTGTGTATTCAAAACTCTGCTTTGTTTAGTACATTAGTACTTTTTAAATAATGGTTAATTCTGTTGACAGCTGCAGGATATAATTTCTACTTTGAAGCTTGTTGCACTGGTTTGTAGGATTTCATCAGATGTCCCTTCTTAGCTCTCAAAAAGGCTGCCTCTGTAGGGAGATGAGTCAGGGCTCAGCACTCACCCTGAGCTCTGCTCACTTCTTTGTTTTCTCCACTGCAATCTTTGTCAGTCCAGTCTGCTGCAGAAGTCGTCCAGTTCTCCAGCTGGGGAAATGTTTTTTAGGAATTGCTGCCTCAGGTACAACTAAGCGATGCAGTGGTGTCCTTGGAAGTAGAAAGACATAGCAGACACCCCCTTTTCAGTTCCTGCTACCCCTTGTCTTTAATCTGCCCACCAGCAGAGTCTGTCAGCTCCCAGAGGGGTGACTGTGTAGCTGGGAAGTTGTGTAAGTTGGAATAAGGGATCCATTGACTAAATATTTTTCTTAATAGAATTTAAGCCATATAGAGCAATTATTCGGGATATCTGGTGGGATAAATAAAAGGGTTAGATTTCCTCCTTTGTGATTTTAGTTTGTCTTCACATTATCATAGTACAGTATTTTAGCACCTGACCTAAAATTGGCATGCCAGATATTCTGGCTCCTAATTTTGAATGCTTCTGCAAGTATTATTTTCCTTGTCCTCTCCAACTGTACTAAGAAGCAGTTGTATCATCTATTTATTGCCAGTTGCCAGGTCTAAACAATACAGTACTAGTCATTACCATCCTCCTATCACATATTTATGGAAAGCATCTTCATGCATTTTCCCAAGTTGCTCTTCTGATAAGAGAGGAACCTCTTCATATGTATTAATTCAATAACCATGGATGTTTTAGCATATGCCTTTTTTATAGTACATGAGAGACTCAGAACAATTGGTGATATGTTGAGACAGTTGCCTATCAGACTAAGTACTGTCCATCTGTGTAGATCTAACTACTGTCTCTTCTTCTATACAAATTTTCTGTGTAGTGCACAAGGGTTCTGGATCATGACTGACACAAACAGGCATCACTGAAAAGCAAATAATCAGTAAAGATCAGTAGTAATAATATTGACATGACATTGTCACATCCAGTGCCAGAGGATGAAGTGTGTAATCCATCCTGAGCCTTGTGCAGGAGACAAATGAAAAATTATCATTTCTGAAGAAAAGGGAGATGCATCCAACCTCTACTTTTAACATGGATTTAATCAGGCTGTGGCACATAGGGCACAAGTTCTTTAGAAAAGGAGAGATAGAAGTGATGTGCAAATCCAGCAGATGAAATGCATTTCTATTTAATGCAAACAAATATCAAACAGGTCCCCTGAGATGTCTGAGGAGTTTATAGAATTGGATAGTCATCTTTTAAATTAAACCTCCATTCCTCTGTCTTGCAAAAGACAAAATTCGTCTTACAAAAATCATGTTCTCTTTCTCTTCACACAGAAGTAAACACGTAGAGACGTGCACACCATATTTTTTATACAAATCTACATGTGCATATACATACTCACTGAAATGTGTAAATTCTATTTTATGACTAACAACAGACAATCAACTCAAACTTTGAGTTGCTGAGCTAAGGAATATTTGTAAAAGCATTGTTATTGTTCAAACACAAAACTATGACAGGATGTGGTTTTTGCAAGGGAATCAGGGATAAGGTTTGACTATTCTGAGTAATGGCTTACTGTCTGCATGGTACTTTACATTCTATTTTTAAAAAGAAATCTTGTGTCCCTGATTTTCTGATCTAACATTTACCTCAAAAGCAACACAAAACTACATAAACTGTCATGTGATCACTGCCTAGCACTGCTGTTTTGTATAATTATGCAGCTTGAAACCTAGGAGCAACTCACAGTATTACTGCTCAGATCCTAGAAGCTAAAGGACATTACCTGGTAACTAACATACGTTCATGTCCCATCATTTGTTGAAATACTTCCCTAGACTTCTCCATGGACAAATCAATTTCATTTGTTTAAAAAATAAAGCATCTTAAAATAGAAAACAAAAGTTCCAGCAGTTGGAAATCAAACCCAAGTAAAACCAAGTGACACTATTGACTATGAAGGTAACCATTAAAATGCTGTAACTAAGGATCTGTAATTTGAAATAATTTAAATAATTAAGTAAAAGCTGTGTACCCTTTGGAATTGTACGATCTAGTTCTGAGAATCACCCAGTGAAGATCCATGAGCAGAATAGATAGACAGTCACAAGAGAAGAAGGGGTGAATGGTTCTTTCTATCCTGGTTCAGGTTTTCCATGTTTCTTGGCAAAACAGTTGCTATGAGTATTGGTTTTGTTCCTAATGACATATTATCCGGACTTGCAATCACCCTGTAATCTAGAGATTGGGCACCAAGAAGAATATGTGACATATAGTTAGTTAATATCTAATGTTAATTTGATATCTAATGTTAGTTTAATATCTAATGTATCCCGTGTAAAGTGCCCTGATGTAGAAGAATAGTGGAATTGAGAGCACCATGTGAGTGGGAAAAAAGTTCAAATCCCTGTGTCAGAGAGAGAGATGTCACACAGGGCCTCAGGGGTCCCTCTGAAGTCTGTGTAATTCCTTCACACAAGCCAGAATCCGTGGGATTATGTACAAAGGCCTGTGTTACACTAGGAAGCTACCTTCTCCAAATGGCCACATCTATAAGCAAGAAAGGGAGTCATTCTCCTCCAGCAACCTATTAGTTGCATCTCAGGTTATTGCTTTCAGCCCCTTCTCTTCTGGGGCTATGTATGAAATTTGGCTCTTGGAAATGTTTCTTTTGGCACCTCATTTCACTTCTAAGCAAATAGTCTGAGATGGCAGAGTTTTCCAGTTTCATTAACTCTGCTAGACTCCATCTGAAGAGTTTAAGGGCTTGCGTTGTTAAAAGCAATTGTTCAGTCTGCATCTGTATTTTTCAAACAACATCTCTATTATTGGGAGCAATATTGCTCAGAGAAAGAGAACATCACATTGACCTCAGAGGAAGTCTGGAAAATAGTCTTTTGGATAAAACTGCATTTTTATATGCGTCCAGTGTTTCTTCCTTGTTCCAAGTTTGGTTTACCATGATGGGTCATCATGGTGTCTTAAGGCAGAGGAGGAGCCAAAATGCATGCCTCTTGCTACAGACAATTCTCTGTTAACATCCTCATCTGGACACTCCTGGCCATGTGCAGGCTCTGATTCCCGTCTGTAGAAAGTGGCTTGGCAGCCTTGCTCTCTGGCTACCACACAGCCTCACCCAGTCAGAGGTTTGGCATCTGCAACTCGCCCACCCATCTGCAGCATCTCACAGAAGGAAGGCCCAAAAAGTTAGATTCCCTTGGGTTTCCCTAGGAATGCAGTTGCAGAAGATCAATATAGGAAGCTGTGGCTTAAACAGAAGTGGTGAGAAGAGGGAAAGAAATGTTGTGGTCGTGGTTCAGGACCCAAGAGACATAACAGTGATTTAGCTCCTCTGCTACTCCCTGAGTAACTTCACAGAAGTCTTGTAGTATCTCCAGGCTTTGGCTTTCCAACTGTATGTTGACTTAGCACTTCTCCTGTCTTAAACTTTGTCAAGACCTGGTGCCTGAAGTAATGGGTCTTTATGTAAGACTGAAGTAAACTCACAGAATTATAGAGATGTCTGCAAGATATTTAACTGAGTGATTTAAAAGAAAATGCTACTTGAATGTATTTTAATCAGCTACAAAATGTTATATTCAGCATGTTATATAAGCACGAAGACATTCAGATGAAAAATGGCCAATTCAAAATATATTAAGATTAACAAGGGTGGGACCCCTGGTGGCCTAGTGGTTAGCATGCAGGACTCTCACCTCTGCGACCCAGGTTCGAATCCCAGGCCCCCCGGGCAGATGGAGCCCGTTAGCCCTGTAAGGCCATCCATCTATGAGAAGGTCACTCTAAACAAACCTACGTCCTGAGGACCTCACTGCCATTGTCCAAGCTCGCTTGGCCCCGGCAGATGAACCTTAGGATTAAAGGGTGGGCTCAGTTCAGCGCATGCTGTGTCTCACCTAAAAAATCCATTGCGCAGGCTTGAAAGGTAAAAGACCTTTCCCCAGATCTTCGTTCGCGAAGACTGGCCATTATTATTATTATTATTAAGATTAACAATGTATGAGCAAGTCATGGAATGTGATCCTTCGAGGATCAAAATAGTAAGGAACAGAATAACCATTGAATGTTTAAAATTATCTCACATTACTTCCAAAAAGTGACCAAATTTTATCTGATGATGTACTGTCAATGAGGTTTGTACATGAACATCCTCTTCCACATGTTGCTTCCAAACGTTAAACTCTTCACGTCCACAAGTGATTGAGTTGACTGGTGCAAAAGAATGAAACCAGCCATTGTCTGTCTTCAAGAAATTTCATTACAAAGTTAATATTAGCATGTTCTGTTGATGTAGTCAATATATGTCAGGATCACTGGTCAAATTAGGAACAGCCATGCTGTCTCAGACCAAGGGCCTGTCTAGGCTGATATCCTTTTACAACAGGAGCAAGGGAAAGCCTAGACAGCAACCACGCAAGGTCATTGCAAAACCTTCCTTGATGCTTTTTGAGCTGTCTTGGGAATCCAGAGAGATCCCAAGTGACTGGAAGCTGGCGAATGTCATTCAAATTTTCAAGAAGGGCAAGAAGGAGAACTCCAGAAACTACAGGCCTGTCAGTCTCAGCTCAGTGCCTTGTAAAGTTATGGAGAAGATTATTCTGGAGGTATTGAAAAACACCTAAAAGACAACACAGTCATAGGTCACAGCCAGCACACCTTCATGAGAGGAAAGTTCTGCTTATCAAACCTGGTTTCCTGTTATGGCAAGCGTACTCGCCCTGTTGATCAAGGGAAGCCAGTTGATGTAATCTTTTTGGATTTCAGTAAACCTTCTGATACTGTCTTCTTAAAGGATCCTTCTGGACAAAATGCCCAGCACACAGCTGGATAAACACATCATGTGGTGGGTGAGCAATTGGCTCACAGGTCAAGCACAGAGGGTAACAGTGAATGGGGTAACATCAGACTGGTGACCTGTCTGCAGGACTCCATCTTAGGCCCTGTGCTTTTCAACATCTCCATAAAAGATTGGACGCAGGACTAGACGGGATACTAAGCAAGTTTGCAGATGACAAAACTGGGAGGGGCTGCTGACTCCCTCGATGGCAGGGAGGCTCTGCAGAGAGACCTTGACAAATTAGAGGACTAGTCAATCACTAACCACATGAATTTCAACGAAGGGAAGTGCTGGATTCTGCATATGGGATGGGGCAATATGTGTCAGCAGTGCCCTGGCAGCCAGGAGGGCCAACTGTGTTCTGGGGGGCATCAGGCAAAGCATCACCAGCCGAGCAAGAGAGGTGATTGTCCCTTTCTTCTCGCAGTGGTTCAAGCCTCACCTTGAACACTGTGTGAGGTTTTGGACACCACAACATAAGAAAGATATTAAGCTACTAGAGAGTATCCAAAGGAGGGAGAAGATGGTGAAGGGCCTTGAGGGGAAGCCGTACAAGGAGCAGCTGAGGTCACTTGGCATGTTCAGCCTGGAGAAGAGGAGACTGAGGAAAAACTTCATTGCAGTGACAACTTCCTTGTGAGGGAAAGAGGAGGGGCAGGCACTGATCTCTTCTCTGAGGTGACCAGTGACAGGACCCAAAGGAACAGCCTGAAGTTGTGCTAGGGACATTTAGGTTGGATATTAGAAAGAGGTTCTTCACCACGAGGGTGGTTGGGCACTGGAACAGGCTCCCCAGGGAAGTGGTCACAGCATGCAGTCTGACAGAGTTAAAGAAGAGTTTGGACAATACTCTCAGGCACATGGTGTGTCTTTGGAGATGGTCCTGTGCAGGGCCAGGAGTTGAACTCAGTGATCCTTGTAGGTCCTTTCCAACTTAGCATATTCTGTGATTCTCTGTGATTCTCTGACCTCCAACTATTTCAGCTCAGGGGATTTTCTGAGACAAATGTCATCCTGAACCTTAGTAATTTGAAGAGTCTCTTATGAAATAAGACTGGCAAAAGAGCTAGGTACATACACTGTGTATCCAGCAGTTCAGAGATTGTTGGAGGTAGGAGCCTAGATAAAGTACATCTGGTCCCTCTTCTCTGTGCTGTTCTAGATTGTCTGCTTGGCTTCCCAACTCTCCACCCTCTATTGCTTCATAAAGCTGGTTGTGATTTCTGCTCCCAACATGCTGGCATGAACAATGATTGTTGTTTGAGCAAATGTACATACACTACACATAAATATTATATTGCCAATTATAAAAGCCCAACCAACAGCAACACCTCAAGGAAAAACCATCAGAATACCATACTGAACAGTACCACTTCCTACTCTGAGAACAATTTGTACTCCCAAAGTGTCTGTTCATGGATCTGCTGCCCTTGAATTTGTTTAATTCCCTTTTAAGTCTGCTGATATTGTCTGCCTCCACAAACTCCTGTGACAACAACTTCCAGAAGTTCACCAACCGTTGTGTAAAAAAGGTTCTTAATTTTAGCTGTTCCATACTAGTCTCCCGCAAATTCAGTGAGTGCCTGCATTTACAGTCTTGTGGATTATGATGAAAAATAGTTTCATGTTCTTTTTAACCACTTTGCAAACCTCATGAATATTCCATTCAACCTCCTTCTTTCCAAATTTATATGTCCCAGGGTTTTTATTTTTTACTTTATGGCAGCTGCTCCATCCTCCTGATTGTTTTAAGAGCCTTCCTCTGCACTTTATTTATTTCCTGCACCCTGTAGATGTGAAGACTAGGACTACACACAGTATGCCAAATGCAGGTGCAACAAAGTTTTCAGCACTGGCAAAATAATTCCCATGATGTTTTTCTCCATACGCTTTCTGGGGACATAGAGCACTCCACTGCTTCTCTTTAGGTTGCTGCTGCACACTAAGCCAATTCCAGACAGCTGAGATTACTCCAAATGTTTGATTGCACATTGAGCTGCTGAACTTAGACCTGACAACTGCAACTTTACACGTGATATACATAATTTCTACTTCACAGAATTACGGAATCACAGAATGGATAAGGTTGGAAGTGACTGGAGGTCACCGTAGTGCAACGTCCCTGCTCAAGTAACATCCCCTAGAGAACATTACTGAGAATTGTGTCCAGATGGCTTTTGAATATCTCCAGAGAAGGAGACTCCATAACCTCTCTGGGCAACCTGTTCCAGAGCTCAGTCACCTGCACAGTAAGGAAGTTCTTCCTAATATTCAGGTGGAACTTCCTGTGTTTGCCTGTTGCCTCTTGTCTATAGCTCAGTACCATCGAGAAGAGCCTGGCTTCGTCCTCTTGAACACCCTCCCTTCAGACGGTTATATGCATTGATAAGACCCCCCTCTCAGTTTTCTCCAGGCTAAACTGGCCCAGCTAACCTCAGTCTTTTCTCATAAATGAGGTGCTACAGCCCCCAAATCATCTTTGTGGCCCTGTACTTCTATGTGTCCCCTTTTGTTTTTGAAACTCACTTGCTGTCTTTTTGCCCATTCACTCAGCATTTTATTAGCTGAAAGGTTTTAGTATTATTGCCAGACTTGGAGATTTCACCATGTTATGGTACAACCATGTTTCTCACAGCAGATCACTGATAAAGACGTCAATTAAAACCAGTCCCAAGAGCACCTGCCAAGGCACACCACTACTGAAATGATGCTTCCTCTCTTCTAACCAATTTTAATTACAGAATAGTATAGCTTATTAATATAATAAGTAAATAAATCACATGGACCCAGCTAGCTTGGGGGTTCACTGCCAAATCCTCTTTATTCAAATGAGACAACAGCTTATATATGGGTTCAATAGTGACATATCACACCATGTGACCTTATCAACCAATCACCACGGGTATCTCACTGCCCATGTGTTAGAGTACTTCAGGACTTCATTTCCCAGGATGCTTCATCCAGCATCCTTCCTAAAACCCGATCCCTACAGAATAGGACCTTTACTCCAGTTTTGTGGTGACTTAATTTCTGTAATTTTCAGGGCCTGAGGGCAGCAATAAGCCTTAATTGCCCTGACCAGCTTCACCTGGGGCCATATCCCCACCTCTAACTGAGAGCCCAGGGGCTCCATTTCAGCCTGGCCCTGAGCTATACTGTAGGTAATTTTGTTCTTGGCCTTTTGTCCTTGCTGCCCTGACATACTGGCTGAGATTTTGTTGCGTTGCTGACATAGCCTTATCTCTAGACCTGTATCATGATTGGACCTGTGCTGTAGGTAAACTCCTACTCTTATCTCCTATTCCTCCTGGCAGAGCATCCTGGTTTGACCTCGGATTGACTCTGGATGTGACTCAGCACCTGACTTTACCCTGCCTGGGGATCACTGTGTGATGTAAGCCACTCCTTTTGGTCACCCACTTGGTGTTGCTGAAGCACTGGGGTACAGAGCCCAAGTGTGAGGACGCTGCTTGTGCTGAGCTTACACTTGGCCCCTGGCTTAGCCCCTCATGGAACAGCTCTGCTCCTGCTGCTTTCTAAAAGTAATAATTTTAGTTTGGAGCTTTTCAAAGGCCTTCAGGAGACCTCTAATATGCTACTGTATCAGGACGACCACTCAGCGCCTGCCCAGTGCTTCCTCTGCCCTAATTTTTAGGTAGCCATCACTGGAGTAGAAACACTTTCAGGCTGTGCTTTTGATCTGTTGCTCAGTATAACATCCTAACTTTTTTCTTTATTGCATATGCTATTTATTTTTCTCTTACCTTTTTCAGGATGTCTCAGGTGTACCTAACTAACTGAATCTCATCATTGCTCTGAGTAGAGAGAACACCCTAATGTAAACATGCTGTTGGCAGTGTTTCAGTTACTTTTGGATGTCTAAAATGATCCTAGATATTTATGCTCATGAATCTGAGACATCCTCAGTGGGCCAGAAGATATGATACAGATATGAACCGTGACTTTGAGACCTGCTGCTGGGGGCTGTGTAGAGTACTCTAGAGCACCTGAAAGGGCATTAGATGGTTATGTGTGGCAACCTGAATTAAGTTCCTGACCCTGTTCAGTGCCATTCAAGGTAATAATACATATCTGGTCTTTCCTGTCACAGCCCATTGCATGTACATCCGTACTCGAACACAAGGGAAGATGACAAACAAAAGGTGTTTTGGTTTGGTTTGGTTTGTTCGGGTTTTCTTGGGGGTTTTGGTGGTTTTGGTTTTTTTGTTTGTTTGAGAGGTTTTGTGTGTTTTTTGCTTTTTTTTTTCAGAGACATAGTCTTAGCATGAGATATTTTGGGGTATCCTTGTCGGAGTGTAAAGCAAAAAAGATTGCTGAGTGATTTGGCAGAGACTGGAAAAGCTGAATAAAAATTTCAGGAGGAAAAAAAGGTAATCAAAACAGCGTGGCAACTGAAGCATATTTAAAAATGTTTAGCTTTTGGAAAAATTTTTATCATTTCCCTAGTGGCCATTTACACTGCCAAAACTACTACTCTCCACTACAGTATTACTTCCTACATATAAACAAACATTCTACAAAGCCAGAGCTACGTTAACACTTTGGTTAGGGTAAACCCTACTCTGAATTTTTTGGATTATGGACATGTAAGTTACTATACTTTTTCTAGGAACTTAATTGTTAAAAGACATTGTCTTTAGACACTTCTTTGTTATTGGCTTACATGACAAGAGAAATGGAAATACCTTAGAAAAAAGATATGTTGTGGGTTTTTTCTTTTTAATTGTGGTTAGGTTGTGATATTTTGTAGCATGGAGCTTTTCCATTCTTTTCGTAACCCCCTAAATTTTTATACACATTTCAGTCAAATAACTAGCATTAACACACCTTTAGGCTTATATTCAAATTTACTCTGTGTTCTGAGTAGTCACTACTCTTGAGGAAAGATTTTTCTATATAATTCTTCAGGCCCTAATAGAAACCCTTTATATAGATGATATTTATAACTCTTACACAGGGAGCATTAAAACTTACGAAATGGGAGAAAGACTGTAGGATGGGTCAACATTTGTTTTGTTTTTTTCGATCATGGGGCAAATCCTATGGTACCGAGCCTGCTAGAGTCTGATGGGCTTCATCTATCTAGCAAGGGCAAAAGGACTCTAGCCCATAAGTTATCAGGGCTGATCAGGAGGGCTTTAAACTAGGTTTGAAGGGGGAAGGGGCTGAAACCAGGCTCTCCAGAGATGAACCTAAGGGTGGAAAGTCAGAGTTAGAAGTGAAATCATTAGCCCAACTGAAGTGCATGTACACCAATGCACACAGTATGGGTAACAAATGACAGAAGCTGGAAGCCATCGTGCAGCAGGAAAGCTGTGATGTAGTCGCCATCACAGAAATGTGGTGGGATGACTCGCATGACTGGAGTGCTGCCATGGATGGCTACAGGCTCTTCAGAAGGGATAGGCAAGGTAGGAGAGGTGGAGGGGTGGCTCTATATGTTAGAGAGTCTCTTGACACTGTAGAACTTGGAGTAACAATAAGGTTGAGTGCCTGTGGATCAGAATCAGGGGGAAGGCCAACAAGGGTGACATTCTGGTGCAAGGCTGTTACAGACCAACCAACCAGGATGATGAGGGTGATGAATTGTTCTACAAGCAGCTGACAGATGTCTCAAAATCACCAGCCCTTGTCCTTGTGGGTGACTTTAACCTGCCGGATGTCTGCTGGAAACTCAACATAGCAGAGAAGAGGCAATCTAGGAGATTCCTGGAGCATATAAAGGATAATTTCCTGTTCCAGTTGGTAAATGAGCCTACCAGGGATGGGACTCTGCTACACCTGCTGTTCACAAACAGAGAGGGGCTGGTAGGAGATGTGGTGGTCAGAGACCGTCGGGGGCACAATGAGTATGAAATAATAGAGTTTTCAATACTTATGGATACAAAGAAGACCATCAATAAAACTTCTACCCTGGGCTTCTGGAGGGCAGATTTTGGCATACTCAGAAAACTGGTTCGGAGGGTACCTTGGGAAACAGCCCTTGAAAACAAAGGAGTCCAAGAGGGCTGGACACACTTCAAGAAGGAAGTCTTGAATGCACAGGAGCAGGCTGTCCCAGTGTGCCAAAAGGTGAGCTGGCGGGGAAGACGTCCAGCTTGACCGAACAGGGAGATTTGGAAGGAAATTAGGGGAAAAAAGAGAACTTACTGACTATGGAAAAAAGGGCTGGCTACTCTAGGGATATAGTTAAGTCATGTAGAAAGAAAATTAGAGAGACAAAGGCACACTTTGAACTCAATCTAGCCATTTCTGTTAAGGATAACAAGAAGTGCTTCTACGAATACATCAATAGCAAAAGGAGGGGCAAGGAAAACCTCCATTCTTTGTTGGACATGGGGGGGAACATAGTCACCAAAGATGCGGAAAAGGCTGAGGTACTTAACACCTTCTTTGCCTCAGTGTTCAATGATAAGACAGGTTGTCCTCAGGACAACTGGTTTCTGGAACTGGTAGACAGAGATAGGAAGCTGAATAGCCCCCCTGTAATCCAGGAGGAAACAGTTAGTGACCTGCTGAGCCACTTGGATCCTCACAAGTCTATGGGACTAGATGGGATCCATCCCAGGATAATGAAGGAGCTGATAGAAGAGCTCCCCAAGCCGCTCTCCATCATCTACCAACAGTCCAGGCTTACTGGGGAGGTCCCAGATGATTGGAAGTTGGCGAATGGCACGCCGATCCACAAAAAGGGCTGGAAGGAGGACCCAGGAAACTACAGGCCCATCAGCCTGACCTCAGTGCTTGGCAAGGTTATGGAGCACGTTAAGTGCAATCACATGACCTCTACACGATGGACAAGGGATTAGACCCAGCCAGCACGGGTTTAGGAAGGGCAGGTCCTGTTTGACCAACCTGATCTCCTTTTATGATCGGGTGACCCGCCTGGCGGATGAGGGGAAGGCTGTGGATATGGTCTATCTGGACTTCAGCAAAGCCTTTGACATCATCTCCCACAGCATTCTCCTGAAAAAGCTGCAGCCCACGGCTTGGACAGGGGCACTCTGTGCTGGGTTGAGAACTGGCTGGAGGGCCGGGCCCAGAGAGTGGTGGTGAACGGTGCTGCATCCAGTTGGTGGTCGGTCATTTATGGTGTCCCCCAGGGATCAGTGTTGGGCCCGGTTCACTTTAATATATTTATTGATGATTTGGATGAGGGGATTGAGTCCACCATCAGCAAATTGGCAGATGACATCAAGTTAGGGGGGAATACTGATCTGCTAGAAGGCAGGAGGGCTCTTCAGAGGGACCTGGACAAGCTGGAGAGTTGGACTGATTCCAACGGGATGAGGTTCAACAAGGTCAAGTGCCGGGTCCTCCACTTTGACCACAACAATGCAACCCTACTGGCTGGACACAGAGTGGTTGGAGAGCAGCCAGGCAGAAAGGAATTTGGGAGTTTGAATTGACAGGAAGCTGAACATGAGCCAGCAGTGTGCCCAGGTGGCCAAGAAGGCCAATGGCATCCTGGCCTGGATCAGGAACAGTGTGGCTAGCAGGACCAGTGAAGTGATTCTACCCCTGTACCCCACATCTGGAGTACGGTGTCCAGTTCTGGGCCCCTCAGTTCAGGAAGGATATTGGGGTGCTGGAGCAGGTCCAGAGAAGAAGCAACAAAGCTGTTGAACGGACTGGAACATAAGCCCTGTGAGGAGAGGCTGAGGGAACTGGGGTTGTTTAGTCTGGAGAAGAGGAGGCTCAGGGGAGACCTCATGACTCTCTACAACTCCCTGAGAGGAGGTTGTAGCCAGATGGGCATCGGTCTCTGCTCCCAGGCAACCAACAGTAGGACAAGAGGCCACGATCTTAAGCTCTGCCAGGGCAGGTTTAGGTTGAATATTAGGAAAAAATTTTTTACAGAGAGAGTAATCAGACATTGGAATGAGCTGCCCAGGGAAGTCGTGGACTCACCATCCCTGGAGGTTTTTAAGATGAGAGTGGATGTGGCACTGAGTGCCATGGTCCAGTAACCATGGTGATGTTGGATCAAGGGTTGGACTTGATGATCTCAGAGGTCTTTTCCAATCCAGTTGATTCTATGAACATGGGAATAGTACTGGAGGTGAGTATTTGAGAGGTAGTTAATGCATGGCATTAATCAGGATAATAACCCCTCAAAGACTCTGTAAGGTGGGGCCTGTTCTACAGGGTGCTTGCTCCAGAGGAACTCAATGTGAAACAGTGTACACAGAGTCTCAGTCATGTGAAAAGTCTGTCTATCTTAGAAATGCCTGTGACCAAATGAATCACCTGATTTGAAATCTATTTAGTGCCCATACATTGTGTGGGGTCAAGGTGATAGAATGTATTTAAGACTAGACTAAAAGCTTCCATGTTTGGAAGAGTCTGGAAATCTTGGATCACCTACTGGCTCAAAGGCATTTTTGGAAAACAACATATTTAGAAATTACTCTTTCTTCCCTTTGGATATCAATGACATTCATTGATCTACCGACCTTGGAAAAGTATCCAGAAATCCTCCATAAATAAGATTCCATGGGTTAAAATTACATTGCTGATGTTTCCATAAGCTCAGCATTCTGGCACCATGGCTATTTCTTACTGGTTGGATGCAAACAGCATAATTGGAAAAATCTCCCATAATAACTGGCTAGAGATAAAGCCGTAAAAAACCAAGCAGTACTCAACAAAATATTTGAAGAGTGACATCTTCACTTGTCAAGGAGTGCAAATATAGCACTAGGCAGATTTTTTTATTTGCAAAGAAACAAAACAGCAGTGGAAGATTAATTGTTGAAGTCATCATCCTTTAATCCAGAGCAGAAACTGAAGAATAGTGTCCTTTTTGAAGTCAGCTGTTATTAGGGATTATTAGCTAGTACTAGATCCCTTACTAGGGATAACATAAAGTAAGGAAGTAAGCTAGATTCCTACACCCTGTCACAGAATTACAGAATATGTTGTGCCCTGCACAGGACCGTCCCCAAGAGTCACACCATGTGCCTGAGAGTATCATCCAAATGCTTCTTCAACTCTGGCAGGTTTGGTGCTGTGACCACTTCCCTGGGGAGCCTCTTTCAGTGCCCAACCACCCTCATGGTGAAGAACCTCTTTCTAATATCCAACCTAAACCTCCGTGGCACAACTTCAGGCTGTTCCCTTGGGTCCTGTCACTGGTCACCTCAGAGAAGAGATCAGTGCCTGCCCCTTCTCTTTCCCTCACAAGGAAGTTGTAGGCTGCAATGAGGTTTTCCCTCAGTCTCCTTCAGGCTGAACACACCAAGTAACCTCAGCTGCTCCTTGTACGGCCTCCCTTCAAGGCCCTTCACCATCTTTGCCCTCCTTTGGACACTATCTAGTAGCTTAATATCTTTCTTATATTGCAGTGCCCGGAACTGCACACAATATTCAAGGTGAGGCCGCACAAGTGCAGAGCAGAGAGGGACAATCCCCTCCCTCACCCAGCTGGTGATGCTTTGTCCGATGCCCCCCAGGACACAGTTGGCCCTGGCACCAGGGCACTGCTGACATACATTCAGTTTGTTCTGAGGTATTTAGGAATTCAGTCCATTGTGGAAACACTTTAAAATGGGCAGTCTGCAATGAGTGACCTTAGGATTTTATAGATAAGACAGAGCAGATGAACAGAATTTATCCCAAAGAAAGGCCTTATTTCTCTTCTGCACTGTAATAATTTTACCAGTGTTTTTCAAATTTTTTTCACACAGGTTATCCTTTTCTAGACTTCCTCACTGTTCTCATCAGGACTGTCCCTAATTGATCCATAGTTTTATCACACTGCAGCACCTTAAAGTGAACAAAATACTTCAGCTAAACTCCTGTTATCGAACCATATGAAAAGGATTTTTTCTTTAACTCCTTTGCAGTTGAGGTTCGTGTTCTCCATCTGAGTGGGATTGTTTTATTTTCTTCAAGAACAGAGCATAGATGATCCTTTCAGTCTAGGAACCACCAAAACTTCCATCTCCTTCCTGAAGAGCTGCTGCTGAATCCAACATTTCTCAAGTATGTGCTTCAGCTTCTTACAGGACAGTCAGGACAACCAGAAAAGCATCAGAAGTACTTAGGAGTTGCCAGAGACTGGGCAACGTGGATAATTCCTTTAATTACAGATGGATACATTTTACATTGAATCATGTCCTGGGTTGACAAATCCTTTGCCAGAAAAGCAAGGGACATGCTCAAGGTCTCATAGAGATGAAATATGAGTTCTATGCAAATGATTGGTGGCCCCTGAGACATTAAAGATGAATCAGACTATCACGGTATGAATTGAAGAGTGCTTAACTTCCATTGACATATTAGTCATACAGCTTTTAGTATCAGGGATGATCATCACTCCTGGGGACTAAAAGGATTCAGAATAGACTGTGTAATCGGTCAGGTCTAGGTACAGTTTTTTGTCGTGATAAACTGTGCGTCAATGCAAGCTTTGCAGTGAATTATGAAAAACTTTTGAGAACTTGTTAGTACATAGTGCCGTGGCCTACATAGCTCCTGAGCACAGAGCTGAGACACAGAAGGGGAAGGATGCCTCCTGAGAAGGACACGTTAGAGACACTGAAAAGTTATTTGATTGTATGTAACCCACCAACAACTCTCTGAAACAGTGGCAGATAGGCAGCCAAGAAGCATCAGTGTGAGTGAAGGCACAGATTTTCAGTTCAACTACAGCAAGACTTGTGTACTATATTACTCTTGTCACATGACAGCTAACCTGGCTTCTTAAATCAGGTCAAGGGAAGAGTCATGCCTGTGTCAAAGAAAGGAATAGGACAGGCAGAACAGCATAGCAAAAAAGTAGATAGGCACACTCTCCAGGGGAGAGGTGGAAAGAGTGTGTGAAACTGTTACTCGCTAACCCCCTCATTATGACTAATTATGGAAATTAGCAATAAATATATAGAGACATATCTGATAAATATTTATTTCACCCAAAGGTTGGGTGCTGTTGTATGTATTTTCTGTCAATTCTTTTCCAGGATTAGCTAATCAGTGGGAAAAACTGTTGCTGATGTCTGAGAGGAGGAAATCTACTCTCTGTGGTAACCTTGAAGCAATGGCATCTCATATTACTAAAAAAAATTATGAATTTGTTTTAATTTGCTGTTGGGTCACTTTCAGGGGGAACAGGGAACACAGAATAGAGCACTATTAAGTTGATAAAATAGAAATAAGCTGAATCACCACAAATGAGGAAGTTCATTAATCCCACTGTGAAAGGATTCTACCTCTTCATTTTTGAGAATGAATTCTGTGATCTCTAGTAGAGAAGTAGAAGAAAACTTTCTAGCTTTTACACTAGCTTACTTTGTTCTGCTGGTGCTTCCACTGGAAAATTTTTTTAAGCTGTAAAGATTAAAAAAAAATCCTGTGTGGGTGAAAGGATTGTGAAGATGATGAAATTTTGGTAATGAAGCATCCCATGGGGGCTGTGCTATACATTTAGCCTTGTGAAGAAGTCTTAAATACCCTAGAGTTATGCAAACAACACTGGGCACCTACTTCTTTGCAACATAAGTAAATAAAGCAAATATACTAGGTAAGGCATTATTTGGATGTGACAGTCAAAGGCCAGACAATGCCAGAAACAGCAGTATTCAGTAAAACTTGAACAACTGAACAGAAACGAAGGTGTGGAATTCGGTTTATGATTACAACATCTACCTGTAGGCAATCTGGGGGGGTTTTAGGCAATACATTTTGAGGTGTCTTAGGCAATCTTTTCTGTCCTCTGGATGCTGCTCAAGGAGCAGTCTTCCATAGGACTTGTGACACATCTACCTGTCCCCTTTGGATGTTGTGTGTACTGATCATTCAAAAGTCACTTGAAGCTGATTTGTGAGCCATTGAATCAAACTCTGCATGGGTCTAGACTTGTTGGAACCTGCTGTATAGCCAGGTGATAGAAAAAGACTTCACATTGACCAGGAAGACAGTCTAAAAGAAAGTGAGATATGATTGTTTGGGGTTTTTTTTAACATACAACAAAAAGAATCAATTTGTATATTTTAATATAGAATCTTAATGTTATGTAATAATATATTATTTAAAGTATGGAAGAAATATAAATTACAATAAATTTATATAAGGAATAATATTTACATTTGATTATAGGAGTCAGTTGAATGGAAATAAGACAGAAAACTTTCTACTTACATTTAATAACTATAAAAGGAAAATTAAATATAGAAGTGACTTCCACATTAAGAAACAGAACAGAATGGAGAAAGATAGTACTGACCAACAATAACTGCAGTATGCTGCAGAATTTGGAGAGGGATGGTGAAAATAAGACTGAAGAGATGTCCAGTTCTATATCCAAGTTTATTTTAGTGTTTTGAATTGGTCATGACATAAATAATCTTCTGAATCCCTAAGTATGAAGAGGTCAATTTTGTAAGCCCACACTGACTTTAGATTTATGACCAGATACAGCATATAACAAATGTAGAGTAAATTGAAATAGATAATTGTAAGGAAAACAACAGCTGGTTATCAGAAATAATAAAGATAAAAACTTTGATATATGTCAAGAGATGATGAAACAAAAAGAACTATTACATCCAAGTGACAGATCATAGAAGAAATGTATGACTGGCAAAAAAGAGTTTGAGCATCTCAGCCAAGTTTAGAGAAGTCAGAGGTGTATCTGTGAACATACATCACAAAGGCAAGAAATCAGAAAACACTTCCCAGTTAAAAGTCTGGGAGAGGGAAAAGCTTTTTATTTTTTTTTCCTTTCAGTCAACAGAGTTGTAATCTAAGAATATAAAATAAGGGAAACTGAAGGAGGAAACACAAGAACATTCACTTGATGTGCTCACTATCTGTTGTCGTCTGATAGACAGAGTGGCTAGGCAGCAGGAGGAGACCCCTCCTTGCTTTGTCCTGAATGCTATTCTCTGGGTCAGATGTAGCTCCTGGGAGCAGGAGATTTCTCTTGGTCTACTGAGGCATGCACATCTGGAATAGAAGATGGGACAGTTAGTAAGAGAGCATGAGGGAGCCAGCAGGCAGAAGCCTGCACTGTTTAGATGCTGGAAGTTTTCTGAGAGGCTTAGGAAACAAACACACATGTCTGAGAGGTGATGGGAAGAAGACCTTCCCAGTGGACCCCAAGCAGGCTGCCCAGTGTTTGTTGCAACCCAAGGTATCAGTAAAAATCTGTTGGTCTGGGGGAAGACTAGTGAAAAGGGTCTGCATGCCAAAGGGCAGCTTTGTTTTGTAACCTTTTATTTTAATCCGTCTCATCTGTTGGATTTGACTCATTCTAATGTCAAAAATTACTGCTTTTTGGTCTGTGTTTTCAGAAATCTTGGCTGCGGAGATCTAAACCTTTGCTATTTTTGGCACCCTCCCTCTAAGTGCAGACAGATGCATCTCAAAGTAGTGGCTGGCTTGTGAGCCTTTCAGAGTCAGCAAGGCCTGGATACGTCCCACTGAGTATTCAGCATAAAGCTGAAGTAATTAAGGGAAGGAATAACCTTTCCTAACTGCAATGCACTAAATAAGTGCATGTTTCAGTGGAAACATTTTCCCTAGGAATGCCTTGCCAGGCACATGAGTAGTTGGCTGGAGGGCCAGTGCAAAGCAGACCTGTTGCTCCTGCTGATCACCCCAGCACCTTGTGCCATAGTTCAATTTCTGGCATCTGAGCAGGTCAACCTATGTCCAAGAGGGCAGAAATTAAAATGCCTTTCTTCAACTGCAGAAGTTTCTGATAAAGAAGGAGGTTGGTGACAAGATTTTTCTTATTGTGAATTGTATGATGTTGGTGCAGCAAGTTAAACCCGCTGTTAGGAATACTAGATCCAGAACGCTGGCTCTCATCCAGCGTTCTGTACTTCTGCAATATAGATCAGATATCTCTAATAAAGGTCACTTCTGTGAATGCCAGCAAACAGTGCAATATTCTCTTTTACAGCAGACAGAAGTCTATTTACAAGAGAGGAGAAACATTTCAGATATTAACTGATTGTAATGTCTTCTATTCCTTCATTTGAAAGATATTGCTAAGGAACAGGAGAAAAGAGCTGAAGTATGGAGCTCTGTGTGTGAGGACAGGACTCCTGGGCTCCTCTCATCCCTTTTGGGAAGCTGAGTTTCCTATATAAATACTTCTTAAAGGAAAGAAAGATGGAGTGGTATCAGAGAACACCATAAATGAGTCTCTTGGAAAAATGCTTGCTTTATCAAATAGCAACTATGACAATGCTGGCAGGAGAACTTGCTAGATAATGTTAAGAGCTACATTGTTGCCACAGTGCAATAGTAGACTGCAGCTTGTCTTATTTTTTGGAAGAGAGGTTGGTCTTCTAAGAAAAAGACTTATACCCCTGCCTACTTATACTTATTTCCATATACAGCATTTGTAAGTATGTGTCTATGTAGACATCTATATATTTATCATAGACAGATGTGTATTTAGAATATATATTGGATTTCTATTAAAAGGTTTCTTCCATTAATCACTATTGCTCTGTTATTTTCAGAACTGAAGAATAAAATTGAAATGGACTTCTGCCAAACATTAATTAATATACTATCAGTTTAGTCATAAAAAGTGTTTCTTTTGTGAAAAAAAATACAGATTTTGCAGAATTGTGACTTCAGCAAAGTGAGTTAGGTTAGTGTCTGGTGAGTGAGAAGAAAAGAGTTTTACATCATCCACAGAAATCAAAACCAGCTCAGAGCCTAAGAAAGCACTGCGGGTAATCCCAGCATGCATCCATGAACATGATTAACAATAGCAATTTAAAGGTGTACATTTTCAAATTATGTGTGAGGCTTTAACTCTTGAAAAATATGATGAAAGTCATGTGGCTAAAGGTCATGCAATGCTGTGAAAATTCAGAAGATTAAGATCGTTTGATTAGATCACATGAGAACCATAAGATCAAAGCATCTGTAATTCCAAGTTTCAGGATAATGGAAATTTGTAAGGCTCTTTATGTCAAGAGATTGTAAATAGCTGGAGGAGTGCAGAGGGTGAGTTCACAGAACACTGCAATGCGTGGGTAGATGCATCTACAGGTGTGTGAATGTAAGTGAAGTAAGACGGTGTGAATAGATTTTGTCCTTTTTCCCACACAGGCCTCTTTTGCACGTGCATTACGTTCCCACATGTTGTAGTATGGTACTCAAATACACAGTGTTTATCTACAAGTTGTAATAATGGATTCTATTAAGAGTTTTGACAGGTGCCTATCACAGTTATATAGGCCTGTTATAAATACTCCATCAAATACCTACTGTCATGGTTTCACCTCAGCCAGCAGCCAAGCCTTGTGCAGCCGCTTACTCACTTCCCCACCAGCGGGACTGGGGAGAGAATTGGAAGGGTAAAAGCCAGAAAACCTGTGGGTTGAGATAAAGACAGTTTACGGAGAAAGCAAAAGCCATGCAAAGCAAAACGCTATTTACGAGAGGGAAAGCAGGTGTTCAGCCATCTCCAGGAGAGCAGGGCCCCATCACCTGTAATGGTGACTTGGGAAGACAAACACCATCACTCCAAACGTCCCTCCCTTCCTCCTCCTTCTAAGGCAAAGCCCATATGTCTATATCCACTTAGATGCCCATCTCACTCATCCCATTTTTCCTCTCCATAGTTCACCTTCTGAAGGCAGCTCCCTCCACTCTATCATCCCTTTTTTTTTCTTTTCTTTTTTCTCCAGGACTTTCTTTTGAGTCTTTTCATGGATCTTTTCTTTACTTTTTTTTGTTTTTAAATTTCTGGACTTTTCTCCCTTCTGTGCTGTTTTTACTTCTCTTTAGCAGTCTTGCTTTTTTTTTTTTTTGCCAGAAGGAAGAGGAATTAGTGACAAATAGGTGAATCCCAGAAGTTTGGTTCCTTATCTGATGTCTCTTACATTATGAACTTTTGTATTTCCAAAATTGGCCTGCAAAGTTCATGAGAACAGAAAACTCATGAGAAAAGACTGTCTTGCATGATTTTGAGTGTTTTCCCCTTTTCATTTGGCAAAGGATAGAATTTGAATAGAGGACTTTGGCACTCTTACTTATAGACATTGCCAGAAACTGGAAGCACAAAGGCATACAAAACTGAAGTAAAATGAAAATAAATTAGCCAAGGGTTTTGAAGCTAAAAATAATATGGTTTGCAGAGTTCAAATTTTAAGAAAACGTTCAGGGTCAGGAGCTGGAAAATATCTAATTTGATATGGCTTTAATTTACCCATCGATACAGTTTTTTTTAAATTTTACAATTTGGACCTTGCATTCCACAAGAAAGAAGAGTGGTATTTATCCTGTCAAATTTCTGCCTGACTGGGTATCAGCAAGCTCTGTTTTATGTGCTGGATGCAGTTCTTACACCATGGAAGTGATGATCTCTGTCATAAAAAAAATGCACTGGAAGTAGCCAGATAAAAGATATTTATTATCCAGAAAATACAAGTGGGGAGTGTGACTTGCCCAGTTGCAAGGAGTGCTGATAGCAGATGCAGGTGCAGGATTCTGTTTAGAAATGGCTCACACAGAAATAATTTTTGGCCTTTAAGAACAAAGCTTTTTAACACTATTTGTTCTAACAACAACCTGAACTCCAGAAACTGGAGGCTAATTGTAAACCACATGTGGTCAAGAGTTTCAAAGCAGACCGAGGGTTACAACTGTGTGATGAGGTTCATGGTGGTGGTAAGTGCCTTCAGCCACCTCTTAAAAAGCAGAATGCCTTAGATTTTGTGAGAAACTAAAAGGTGTTTTTTTCATCTGATGGAATCAGACCTCTAATTTAGTTTTCTTCAATTTTTTTTTGTGTGTGAAATAATAATGGCCAGTCTTCGTGAACGAAGATTTGGGGAAAGGTCTTTTACCTTTCCAGCCTGCGCAATGGATTTTTTAGGTGAGACACAGCCTGCGCTGAACTGAGCCCACCCTTTAATCCTAAGGTTCATCTGCCGGGGCCAAGCAAGCTTGGACAATGGCAGTGAGGTCCTCAGGACGTAGGTTTGTTTAGAGTGACCTTCTCATAGATGGATGGCCTCACAGGGCTAACGAGCTACCATCTGCCCGGGGGACTTGGGATTCGAACCCGTGGTCGCAGCAGTGAGAGTCCTGCATGCTAACCACTAGGCCACCAGGGGTCCCCGATGTGTGAAATAGTGACTACATGTAAATCTAAATATATTTTGTATAGTACACTCTGCTTACACTTGAGCATATATCTTTGGGCTGACTACCAGATAATTTCTTGTATTTGTCTGAGGCATTAATTTGAATTTCTAGGTGAACTCAGAAAAGAATTTAAAAAAATCCTAAAATACAAGAATTCCAAAATCCATCTTATAATAAATTTATTGGTAAATGTATAATGTGTAAGAGCAGAAACAAATACGAATGATGGAGCACAGGACAATCTTTCAAAAATGAAGTCATAAAAACTTAATGTGTCTGGAAGAAAATGAAGTCCAAATGTTTCACATTACATTTAGGAAACCAGTGCGGTTTAATACGACTTACAATTTTTTACTGTACAGCTTGTTGTAATGGACAATATAATGGCTGGATGAAAAGAAAAATATTTTAAACCAAACTGAAAGTAAAATTACATTAGCTGCTGCAAATAAAACTAGTTACTGGTTGTAAGATACTCCATGCATGGATGCTCATACAAATGCCTAGTATTATTGTGAATAATGTTGAATGGAAATGCAAGGAATCTGGCAGTTGAAAGAACCACAGCAGATAAAACAAAGAAAAGATGTAAATAAAGTGGATCTTACTCCAGCCTAAAGTAGTAGAATTTAATATAACAATAGTTTAAGATCTTGGCATGACACTTAGGCTGTTGCTTGCATGAATCTAAAAACTGTGGGACAAAGAACACAACCTCTGGAGTCATATTATGTTTTCAAGGGTGAGGAGCACAAATTTGTCCTTGAGATTCCAAGTTGAATGCCTTAATATAACTCTGCAGCTTATGTCATTTTGCAACTATATGCAAATATCAGATGTTTTAATACACTTTAAAAATCCCATTTTCTCCACAGAATAATTGTGCATAAGCTATCCATTTATTACTACTTTTATATGCCTTTATTGAAATATCTAGAATGATTCACTGCCCTTGATTCATTAGTACCTTTAGTGAACCTTTCTGATGAACCAGGAGATCAAGGTTTGTGAAGACAAAAGGTGGGGCCAGTCTCAATCAGGGTCTGTTTGTATGGGACAGAGAATATGTTGGGAAGGGCATCTGTGGAGCAAACAGGCCGTTGAGAAGCGAAGATAAGGAGCAGGGATGACAAGGAGCAGATTAGCTTTTATATTCAGGGTCTCCTTGACTTCACCAAGCTATATAGGGCCAAATTAGAGACATGCCTATTGGGAGCTTCTGCATCAGCTTCAGAGGAGAAAGTTATACTGAGGACATCTTACACGTCTGATTGGTAGGAAACAGAGGAAGAGGCCTTTTCCAAACAACCAGTGGAAACTTTACACCTGCAGGCACCTATTGTTATGGGTGGCCTCAGCAGTCCAGACAACTGCTATGTGGATAATGGGACTTCATGAAGACAACCCAAGGCTGGACTGTGGGAGCAACACGTTTCCAATGCAAATGTTGGAGAGGCTGCACAGGGGTATTAGTCTGGAGGACTTACTGCCCACAGATTGAGGAGGAGTGATGAAAAATGCAGTCACTGGTGTCATCTTAAGCTGCAGAAAGCATAAGGCAAGGGAGCTCAGAATTTGGAGGAAGGCTGGAAACAAAACTCTAGGGTTAGGGATCTAGACTTTCAGAGAACAGATTTGGTTATTTAAGAAATTGCTGAGCAGAGTCCTCTGTGATGCAGCCATGCAGCAGAGTGCCCAACACAGCTGGATGACTCCTTCAAAGTGAACTCATTTGAGGGATAAGGAACAAGCCATCCTTTTGTGTGACAAAACTAGGAGTTTCAGCAAAAGACCAGCTTGACTGGAAGGGTGAATTTTGATGAACTAAAATACAAATGGTGAACATGTTTGAGGCAGAAACAAGAACAACAAAGGATGAATATGAAAGGATCATTAAGGTACTTAGGGACAAAATCAGGAAAGTCAAAGCCCAGATAAAGCTAAAAATAGCTTAATTAAATTGAATAAGAAGGACAAGTTGTAAAGGAAAGATTTGGGGCTGCTGGTGTATAAGAGAAAACATAGTGTGGGTTACATGGAAAAGGCTGAAGTACTCAGGGCCTTTTTTACCTTTCTCATCTCAGGCAAAACCTTCTCCCTGATCCCCACAAATACTGGAACAGTTTGGAAAGGAGCCAGAACAGTGTGAACAGGTTAGAGGCCACTTCATATGGACATGTTCATATTCCTGGGACTAACCTAAAGGTGCTGAAAAAGTTGGCTACTGTAATTGCCTTCCTGGCTGCTGTGATTGCAAGACTCCTGTGTGTTGTCTGTGAAAAATTGTGATGAATGGAAAAAGTGAACAGTACAGTCATGTTCAAGAATGGCAAAAAAGAGGATCTGAAACACTGTCAGCTGCTGGCTCACCTCAGTCTCTGCGAAGATCATGGTGCATGATCTTCTCCTGGAACCCATTTTTAAACTCAAACGGGACAAGGAGGTAATCAGAAACAGACATCCTGATTGCTTTCTGTAGTGAAATGACTGGTTATAAGAATGAGGAGAGAGAAATGGATATGCCTTTAGCAAGGTTTCTGATCCCAGATCTGTAATCTGGAAGCTGAGAATGTATGGGCTGGATGATCAGACCATTGGGTGAGTTGAAATGACTCTGTGTTCAAAGTATCCCAGAGCTGATAACGGAGCTGATGTTCCTCAGTGCTTTTATCAGTGACCTGTATAATAAAGCAGAAAGCACTGTTCAGCAAATTTGCAGGCATCACTAAGATAGGGAGGAGCTGTTGATACAGCAAAGGACACAATTTCTATCCAGACTAGCCTTAAGACACTTGAAAATTGTGCCAGCATGAATTTCAATAAGAAGAATAACTATCTGCACCTGGGAAACTGGGAACAGGTTGGGTGAGAAGCAGCCTTATTGCAGACCTTGAGAATACAGTGGAGGGCAAATAGAGTTACTGGCTTGAGTAGGTTGAAAAGGTTTCTGGAGGTTGACTTGTTGATCCTTCTGCCATTGGATGAGGTTACTCAGAGCCTTGTCCTGTTGTGTTTGAATATCTCCACACTATAACTTGATACAGTGCTTATCTACCTTCACGTTGGGAATTTTCCCTTATACTGAGTTGGAATTTGCTGTGTTCCAGCATGTGATTTTTACCTATTGTCCTTTCTGTGCCTCAGAAAAGAGTGGCTCTGTTCACTCTATAGTCTCTCAGTGTATTGCTGTAGATAGCAGTAATATATCCCACTGCCTTCTTTCTCTCTACTGACCAAACCCAACTCCCTCAGTTTCTTTTTGAACATCTTGTGCTTCAGCCTCCTGACTACCTTGGTGACTCTCATGATGGAGTGATCCCAGAGGCCAATATCTTTCTTCTACTGGAGTGAGCCCAAAGTGGGATACAGAACATGTGGTCTCACAAAGCTGGAAAGAAGGAATAGTCACTTCCTTTGACTGTTGGCTAAACTCTTTAAATACAGCCCAAAAGCTGGCTGTCTTCCTTTGCTGCATGTGCACACTACTGACTCATTGTCAGTTTCTTTTCCACAGGGACACCAGAGGCTTTTCTGAAAAACTGCTTGAATAGGAGCCAAAAGTGCACTGCTATTATGAGCAAGGAGAAGTGGATAATGGGCTACTGCACACCTTGGGAAGGTGTGGCCAAAAGATTGGAGGAATTTATTATAACCCTCCACATGGCTCTGGTGAGACTGCATCTGGAATGCTGAAACCTGTTTTAAGTCCCCTTTTCCAGTGGTTCTTGAGAATGATAAGAGTCTAAAGGAGGCCTTTTTCAATGGTCAGGGTTTTTGAACAGATGGCCTTTGCAGAGGGGTTGCAACAGCTGGACTCATTCAGCACGGAAAAAGGGAAGCTAAGGGATAGTCTGGCAGCAGCCTACAAATTTTTGAGTGGTAGTTGCAAAGGCTATGGAGCTTAAGTCTTTGCAGTAGTGGCAGATGATATGAGACAACAGCAGAGTTTCAGTTTGAGGGGTTGGACATTGGGAAAAACTTTCAGTGGGACAGTACAGAAGCAGAGGAATAGTTCACCCAGAGAGCTTGGGTAAACTTGGGGATTTTCAAGCCTTGGCTAGAAAAAGCTATGGCAGATCTGATCTAGAACTGGCAATTGTTCCTCTCTGAGTGGGATTTTGAGATCTGCAGAAATTAATTTCAGAAACATTTCTGTTTCTATAATCCAATGCTGTTAGGCAAGAAGCCCTCAGATGAATAAACTGTGCTGCTAACCAATCACCAATACTTTTCAATACTCAAGGTGGCACAGCTGGAATGAACAACCTTTTCCACTGATTAGCACCAAGAATAATGGAATCCTTTTTTTCTTTTTAATTTCAAATTGTCTTCAATCATTCACACGGTGATTTTGACCTTTCTGTTTAATCTCTGTAGTTCTCCTTAGCTAGAAACAAAACCACTTATATTAGGGTAGCTAAAAATAATACAGGATTAATGACTATTCTGCTCAAAGAAGGCTGAAAGTCTACTGTTACTATTTCTTCACTTATCTGTCGTCACATTTCACAGAGGTTAGTGTTCTAAAATGAAAGATGGTGAGGAGGGCATATTTGCTTGAAAGTTATAGTTAATAACAAGAAACTGATAGTAAGGACTATTGGTGTAGTGGCAACTACTATAAGGACTGAGATTCCTGGTGCTTTGATCTCTCTTCTAGTGGATGCTGAAGCAGTGGCAGGAAAACAAATTTCCCAATGAACCTCACTGGTAATTTAGACATGTGCAAAAACTGGCTGTGAAAGAATCTAGACATTTTAAACAATGCACTAAAATTTGTTAATTTATTCTTCATACAATTGCTAGTACAGATGAAAGTATCATTAGAGAAAGAAGCTTATATGTTAGTTTATATTAGCTTAGTAATGTTGTCATAATACTTGTATTAACGTGTGTTCAGGAGATTCATACTTGTTCACCTCAAATGTGATCAAGGGCATACTTCTTTGTGTGTCACATTTATATATGAATGCATTACCCTGGCATAAGTTAATTCGCAAGAAATGTATAAGTTGGAAAAAGAGGACTCTTTTTTTATATTCTGACAATCAGTACAAGTAGGGCAGAAGAGTTCATGCCTGGTATTCCTTATTTTGAATGAGCAGGAAGCATGACATGACCTGCATTGTCTATATGTGTCATCCAATAATGCAGATGATGGAGGGGAAGCTGGTGTTGTTGGCAGTGTTAAACAGCTTGCTCTCTGCAGTGAATAATGGGCATTGAACTTATGAATTGTGTTATTCCCGCAGAGGCAAAAATAAGGCCTGCTCAGAACTCTGACATAATAGCAGAATTTTAATTATTCTCATTATGAAAGTTTTATTAAATGGGTACTGATGCCTTTGAATTTTTAAGATTTTTAGCTTTTTGTAGATTTTAGTGTAGCTGGAGGTCTTCACTTAATGGTCTTCCCTTCAGACCATTACTTTCTCGCAGTTTGTGTGTCACATTCCTGAAGCTTCAGTTCAACCATCTTTTAACTGTCTTTTCAAGGCAATAGATATTCAGCAAGAACATTCCGTTGGGACCTGCACCTGGACTGGAATAGCAAGAGATATGGTAGACAAAACAAGATAGAAGGCTCAAGGTCCTTGGAGGGGCTCCAGTGGGGCAGTTCTGAGGGTGGTATCAGGGCATAAGGGGTCTCAGGATTGGATGTCCCCGTTAGATATAATTATTATTAAAAGACATAAAAGTGTAAGAATTCTGTATGTGGGGCGCGCATCTTTGTACTCCATGGCCAGGAGGCCTTCATTAAAAGAGCTGCTCTCTATCTTATCTAATATTGCCTGGAGAGTTTTTTTCTCTCCATTCTTCGGAATGGGAAATTTCACCCTGAGAGTAGTTCTTCTTCTGCTGGTGTATTTTGGAGAATTCCCCACAAACCGATTTCAATGAAGATTTTGGCAGGATACCAACAGCTGTTCCAAGCTGATCAAGTGGTTGGAATTTTTTGAAATATTATGGTCTATGATGTTTACTGGAGTCAGACAACAAGAGTTAGTTCTCTTGTTCTCAACAGTGAGTTAATTTTTAAATGCTTAAATAGCATTCAGTTCTAGACCAAAAGTAATGTCACATTGCAATAAAACAAGTATTCCTTTGCAAAGAGAAAGCTTAACTAAAATGCTGGAGGACTATGCTGCTGGGAATGCAGATATAAAGTTAAGCACTGATCTGTTTAGATTGGAATAATTCAAGGAATGGGAAATTTCAAAATTTTTGCAGTAGTCAATATTGTTGAAGAGGTGACCTGGCAAAGCACAAGGCCTGTGTGTCAATTGCCAGGAAACCATTACTTCTATACTATAAGTCATAACAATTTCTTTTTATACTCAAATCTCCAGGTCTTTACTTCAATACATCTCCAATAATAATACCAAATGTTAGGTTATGTATAACAGTGTATGAACCTCCAGTTCTACAAATACACATGAACTGCATATTCTGCTTGTGAAAAGTCCCAAATCAATGGAAATATTTTTGCATGTGAAATTAAGTATGCACATAAGTGGGAGATAAAGGCCTGAGCAGTGTGTTTGCTTTCTTTCATCTGTATTTATGTTAGAGCTCTGCCATGGGAAAACCATGAGATGTTTTTCAAGGAAATCTAGTTCAGAAAATAGTCCTGTTTCAAGGATTGAGATGAAGTCAAATACAGGCTCTTATAAGTCTCTTGGAAAAAATGTCTCTTACCTAGATGTTAAGAAAGAAAGAAGCTGTTTGGAGGGAGTTCAAACTGGGAAGTAGGCCATAATGGTCCTTTTAAACCATAACTACCTAGATAGATGTCTACAACATCCAAGGTATGCAGAAAATAATCCAGAAATATCTGATGACCTGAGTTCTGCAGAACATCTAATAAAGATGAACGGTGCAGAGCATAGAGTGTGACCTCTGTCTCAGTTAAGGAACTGTGACAAATACATTAGGGTTCTGATTGCAATTTTTAACCCAAGATCTGCAGACCCTCATTATTTGTGGTAAAACTCATTGTCCCTTTATGGAATAAGCAGTACTAGTGCAGTTATCAAAGTTCTCTTTTGTTTTATTTTGCAAGTTAGGAAGGTACCAATGAGAAGTTGCTTTTTAGGTAGACAGAGTATGTTCACTAGAGATTTTGAGAGGTGTTTTCAATAAATTTGAAGAATGTTTTGAAGTAGGTGAGAAAAAGAAACAACTGTATTTCTGCAACAGAACTTTATCCTTCTTATTCCTACATAGCTGGATATACCATGTTCCTCCTGTATTATAAAGCCCCATCTCCTAGCTTTCTGCTAACTCTCCCTGCTTTATAATTTCCTCTTCCATTGTTGTGTGTACAGCTTGATTTAAGCCCTTTGGAAATTTTTTGCACCGTACTTAATTGTCTCTTGTCAAATAACTCACAAAAGACCAGCTCAATTTTTAATTCCCAGATGGGAAAAACCTATATAGAGTCATAGAACAGTTTGGATTGGAAGAGACTGTAAGGAAT
>NW_020897692.1:11464570-11465432 GCF_003984885.1 Neopelma chrysocephalum
TAAGGAATTAGCTCGTGTGAACCTCTTGCCTTAGCTCGTGTGAACCTCTGAGACGCAGGGCCATGGGAAAGCAACAGTGTCTTTGATGTGCTAAAGCTGGGTGATAAACAGGAGGTTGGCATTACCAAAACAAAGGCAACTAATGAGCCACCTGTGTAAACAATGGAAGGCAGTTAAGATGATATCACCATTCGACTAAGTACCAATAATGAGCTTAATCCCTGTAATATGGATGAGCCTATTATAGAGTGTATATTAAGCTGCTGTCAATCTGCAATAAACGAAGTTCCTGGATTCTCACATTGAGCGTCCGTGGCTTTCCGTCGCGACAAGCGACCTTTAAAGGTCATCTAGTCTAACCTCCCTCATCTTCAACCAGATCAAGTTGCTCAGGGCCCCATCCAACCTGACCTTGAACGTCTCCAGGGATGGGACATCTACCACCTCTCTTGGCAACCTGTTCTATTGTTTCACCACACTCATCGTAAAAAGTTTCTTCCTTGTATCTAGCCTAAATAGACCCTCTTTTAGTTTAAAACCGTTACCCCTTGTCCTATGGCAGCATGCCCTGCTAAAAATCTGTCCCCATTTTTCTTATAAGCCCCCTTAAAGTACTGAAAGGCCAAAGCAAGGTGTCTCTAGAGTCTTCTCTTCTCCAGGATGAGCAATTCCAGCTGTTTCATCCTTTCCTCACTGGAGAGATGTACCATCCCTCTGGTCGTTTTTGTGGCCCTCCTCTGCATCTGCTTCAATAAGTCCATGTCTTTCCTGTGGTGATGTTGCCCGTAACAAAGACACAAACCAACTCGGTGCCAGTTTATGCGGTGCTTTATTCGGGGCCCCGGGAACCTGAGGACTAACG
>NW_020897692.1:11465442-11498842 GCF_003984885.1 Neopelma chrysocephalum
CCCCGGGAACCTGAGGACTAACGTCCTAAGTCAGGATTCCAAAGACCTTCATTTTCAGTTCAGCTTTTATACACAAACAAGTTTACATGTGGTTTCCACGGCAAAATAGTACGCGCAGTTTCTACAGCAGAGCAGCTTCATTCAGTTACAAACAAGCTCATATTGCTAACAATTGACAATCAACTACTCTAATCATAAATCTACTCAAGCTGTCTTACCCCTAGTAACTGTTTAACAGACCCTCACCACATCCAAGGTAACAAATCATTATATACATGCTTGACTAAATCCTTTAATTATTGTTTCTACTTCTTCAGTACATTTCATGCTCACAAACAGGGTTGCTAACTTACTACTTTGGAGTGCTGCTTTTTAGGCCTATTCTCTTACTAAGCCTTAGCCATTCTACTACTAATTTAAATTGCTCTGCAGCAGTGAGGACCCCAGTCTGGGACACAGCTCTCCATGTGGCATCTCATGGGGGCCAAGTAGATGGGGATAATCACCTCTCTTGACCTACTGTCCACTCTTCTTTTGATGCAGCACAGGATATGGTTGACTTTCTGAGCTTCAGGTATACATTGCTGGGTCATTCACCAGAATCCCCACCTTCTCGGCAGAGCTGTTTTCAATCCGTACATCCCTCAGCCTGTATTGATACCAGTGTTTGCTCCAACCGAAGTGCACTTGGTCCTGTTGAACTTGTGAAGTTAACATGGGCCCAATTCTTGAGCTTGTCCAGGTCCCTCTGTATGGCATCCCATTACTCAGGTGTGTCAACCATACCACTCAGCTTGAGGAAGACTGTGCCTTCTGACTGTGAATTCCCATCATTCCAAAGGAAACAGAGAAGATGTTAGGTGAATCCACTAAGACAGGCTTTTATTCTATTCCTAGTTAAGTCTTGTTAAACTGCTTGTTATGTTGAGGTCTAGTAAAAAAATCAGTGACAGTACATGTGGTACTAATCACATTATTTTCTTCTCTAAATTACAATGCTACTAAACTTCCTGCCATTTTTGTGAACAAAAAGGTATTACATGTTTTTTACGTTTATTTCTGTTGCTATATTATTCTGAATGCCTAATCCCACTGCTCATTTTATTGGCTTAACTAACACACACTAGTGCTTCTGGCACACTCTACTAAGTTTGAAGTCTGGTGGAATAGAATGCAACAAAACACCTAAAGGGTCAAAAATATATAGGTGCAGTTTTTAGCTTTTTTCCTTACAAAATACCATCCTATTTTGTTTTGGAAAAAAGAAAAAGGATTATGAACAAAGATGTAGCTTTGCCAACACACCATTAGGAAGTATTGAGTTTTATCAAGGATACAAAAAAAAGGAAAGGAATCTTGGCATTCCAGTTCACTACTATTTATAGGTATTTTTTAAAAAATAACTATAATTATTATATATATTTTTTTAAAAATAATCTCAGTTCAAATGTGAATAAAATTAGTAGATTATGACTTTTTTGTGTCATCTAACAACCAAATCAAGGAAATAAGAGGAAGCTGAACTTCGTCTATGTTGATGGTAAACTAGAAGTAATAATCTCTTGTTGAATTTTTCTTAAGAAAAGTGAGGAATAGAAAACAGCCTCCATCCCAGTTCCTTGCCCATAGGATTTGTAACACCAGCACACAGAATAATCTTGGACCTGCAGCTGATGAACCAACAGCAACCTCCAAAGACACCATCCCAATAAATCTAACTGCTGGCAGCTGTGAGTGCTTCAGCATGATTTCAGGGTGAAGTTTCCTCCTTACAGACCCTTACAGGTTCCTGAAATTCTACTAGTAAAATGATTTAAAATTAGGAATTCCAATACTGCTGATTTCTTGGCAGGCTGGGAAAAATCTGCACTATGCAAGCAGTTCATCACTAGTTTTTTGTGAAAAAATATTACTTCTTTTAATTTACTTACTATAAAATAGCCCCGGTTTAGAATTTCTCATTCAATTTGCTACGGTTGCCTGACAAATAAGAGACTCCACTGCAGAGAGTGAATCTCATATAATGGTAATGTGTACTTGTAACAAACAGATAATATAGAAATGCCAAAACCAATGTTTTGCCATTGTTTCTGCATGTCAAAACTTCCTACCAAAAATTCTCTGTCAGCTTTCCTGCCAGAAGCCCTTACCAGAGTTTCTTGCTAGAGTTTTCCAGCCAAAAGATCCTGCTATTGTTTACGGTTATCATATCTCTTCAAACATCTGAATAGGGCTACAAGCCAAGCAACCATGTACAACCTTCTTTGAACACTATAAAACTCGAGGAAAAATTTTGGAAAATCAGGGGAGGAAAGGGAGAGAGAACCAGTTACCCTAGCCAAGAATCTCTCCCCACATCCCCCTCACCTTTTCTCTGCCACCACATGCTACCTACCTGCCACCTGAGACTAAAACTTTGCCGGCCTGGAGAAGAACTGACACCCACCGTGCCACATGCATGAGTTACACCTTATCCCTCTACCCTTACTGAGGGCCGAAAAGTGCTGCTGCTGAGGATCGGGACCCTGCCTGGCCTAGGACATGGCTCAAATGTTAAGTGGCAAAACAACACATCCCAGCTGCATTCTTGAGAACTAAGCTGCTAAGACACACACCCCCAACCCGGCTCGGCACAAAGGTAGTTTTGTGGTAACTCTCCTATGCTTCTAGAACTAATTTTAGCTTTTTCCAACTTTTCCTTAATTTTTCCTCTTTCTCTTTGCATCTGTTAGCATCTGGTATCAACAGATAACTCTGTGTGAGTTTTAATTTTCCTGGGGAGAATATCCAAATCTGAAGTTCTTTCTGCAACATTTAAGCAGATTGTAACAGTACTTTATTTGGTGTCCTACTTCTGATCACCTTTATGTTGGCTTCTTATGACCACACTGTGGCTCAAACATGCTTTCTGGTGTCTTTGTTCTCTAGGTCAGAGCTTCCCATATTTTCTCATTTGGGTCCCACCATTGTGCAGATGGTAAGTATTAACGGGAGCAGTAGCTCTCGTCTCTGTTGTGGCCCATATGCACATGTAATGGCCCATCTTCGCGAACGAAGATTTGGGGAAAGGTCTTTTTACCTTTCCAGCCTGCGCAATGGATTTTTTAGGTGAGACACAGCCTGCGCTGAACTGAGCCCACCCTTTAATCCTAAGGTTCATCTGCCGGGGCCAAGCAAGCTTGGACAATGGCAGTGAGGTCCTCAGGACGTAGGTTTGTTTAGAGTGTCCTTCTCATAGATGGATGGCCACACAGGGCTAACGACCTCCATCAGGCCAGGAGACCGGGGACTCGAACCCGTGGTCACAGCAGTGAAAGTCCTGCACGCTAACCACTAGGCCACCAGGGGTCTCCCCATATGCACATGAAGATGTAAGAAAGACCTTGACTCTTGCTCCTTCATCCTTCTGTCACATATTATCTCCTCCCTAAACTCACTTGTATAAATTTTCTACCACTTTTCTCTCTCCTGCTACTGCATTTTGAAAGAAATTTGGAAAACTCTGATGTAAGTGTCACAGAAAGGAAAAGAAGCTGTAGAACGTTGCTAAAAAAGATAGTAGAGTCATGGTGGAAACTGAGAGCAATTTTAATTTTTGATCTGGTTTTTTATAGGATTTTTTTTGAGACTACAAACAGTTCTTATTCCAATGAAGATCACCAATGCATCGTCTGATGGAGATAAAACTTTGCGGATCCCGACCAAACTAAAATCAAGTTCTAAAAAATTTCCCATTTCAGAAATTATTTGACAGTCCCAAAAAAAAGGAAGTTGGGAAACATGTATTGCTTAACAAACTGTTGAAATAGAATGTTTCATATTAGTGCATTTTGCCTTTGGCTGTGACAGACTGAAGTGTGACACCTCCAGCTTATTACAGAAACTAATACCAACCCAGTGGGTAATTGGATAGAGAGACCACCTGGGAGTCTCCAGTGCTATAAATTGAGCCAAGAAACTGTGGCTGAACACTTGGAAATGTCTGACAATTGAAACCTGATGAGTGGAAAGACTTGACCCTATTGTCATTCACAAGCCAGCAGACCAGAGCAGAAGAAAGTTACTGCTTTTTAATCATTTGTTTGAACAATCAGGGAACAATAAGAAATTGTGAATTTTCTAGAAAAGTGAACTTTAACTCTGGAAACCTACACATCACAGAATACTGAATTATTTTACAAGATAAAAATAATTAATTTTGTGAGTTATTTTTAAGAATGAGTGGTAATTATTAAGGTGAATTTCACATAGTAATATCACTGAGTTCTTATCTGAAGCTGTTGACTTACTGAAGGGTAGGACTGCCATTGGGGGACCTTGATATGCAGGCTGACAAGTATCTCAAGAAATTTAGCAAAGAAAAATGCGAAGTCCTGCCCCTGGGAGGGAATGACCCCAGACTGGGACTTGACTGCTAGGGAGGAATATCGTAAAACGTCTGGTGGTCCTGGTAGACAAGAAGCTGAACAGGAGTCCATAGAATGCCCTTGCAGTGACAAAGGCTCATCACATCCTGGACTGCAGTAGTAAGCGGTAGCTGATTGGTCCAGAAAAGTGATTAGTCCACTCCACTCAGCCCTGAGTCCATATCTGCAGTACTGCGTCCAGTTTTCATCTCCCCAGTAAGAGATATATTACAGATGACATATGGAGTGCAGAGCCACCAAGGTGGTTAGGGAGCTGGAGTGTACAAGGAATGAAGAGAGGCCAAGGGGTCTGGTTCGTTTAACTTGACAAGGGCTGTGTTGAGGAATCTGCTTGTCTCCAGAATGGGATTTTTGATCAGAGAAAATTACAGTCCACAGTTAATAACCAAGAATCAAGTGGTTGAAGCATCAGCCTGGCAAATTTACATTTAGGTTCTTTTTCTATATGATCCTGGAACTTGGAACTACACGGAAAATGAACACTTTACTCACTGCAAAAGATATTTTTAGGTTATCTTTCCTTTTTTCTATTCTTATTACTGTGTGCTTATAAAGAAAAAATGTTGAAATAATCCTTCATATACCTCTCAAAAAGAGCCATCAATCTTGAAAGAGTGGAGTTATCTGAACACATTCTCCCGAGGGAACCTGTTCTGATGCTTAACTGGTGTTGGATTCCATTGAAAGAAGAAATTTAAATTTCACCCATGATCTTTAGATTTGAAAATAAATTACTTCTTTCTTCATTTTAATTCCTTGTCTAAGTTTCCTCTTAAAATTTCTTGGTATTTTTTATTTACTGTAGAATAAGAGAAATAAAATCTATGTTTTACTCTGAATATAGATGGAATTGTTACTGATGTGTGGCAATCCAAAACTCTGCTATCAGCAGAAAAGGAATTTATAGGACTATGTAGCAGGCCGTGGGCTGCAGGGGCTGAGGGAAATTCCATCATCTAAGGACCAGACAAGATCCATTGATATTCATCCATGTTGATTGTCCTGTCTCCTGTGGCAGGATATGGAAAGACTTTGTGATAATGCTATCAGTCCATGCAGAAACCCCTTCGTTTTCCCCCCTCCCTTGTAATCCTTGTTATGGGAAATGTTAAACCATTTTTCTCCCATGTGTCATCCTTGTTACTGGAAATGCTAATCATTTTTGGAATCCCCTAGTTGGCATAACCCAGCCTCCTTATTAGCATGTTCTGCCCCCAAGACCCTTAAATTCATGTGTTCAATAAAGGATTCCAGTTTCTTCCCCCATATCTGGGATTGTGTAGTTTTTGGACCTTTGGACTGATGGTAACTGAGTATTTTCAAATGTAAAATTACTATGCCATTAATTCTACTTTCATGAACAATGAAAGATAAGACTCACCTAAAGTCTAAGTTATTTGCTTAATCATCCCTGGATATTTGTAATTTTTTCAATTATGTAACTCAAGTCATGTCACTGTTGTTTTGAGTAAAATAAATGAAAATAAATCTTTTTATGTTATGATAATTTCAAGATGCTGACTCAGAAGTCACTATGCTTTTCACTGTGATTGGTCAAGTAGATTTATGTAATTATAGTGATTATGATATGCATTTATGGAAAGAAGGAGATAACTTTCCAAAACTTTTAGACAATAGCAAATATTAGTGGGTTTATTTGCCTCTCTGTTTTATTATTAGTATTATTAGTATAGAGATGGTGTTGAACAAGGAAAGCACTATTCTGTTTCTTTCTCAGCCGCCTTCGATTTGTGGACCCCTAAACATTTTCTAAGATTTTTCTAGTTCAGTGCATAGGCTCTTTGCTCTTTTCCGTCGGTTTCTTGGGATTTGGCTACTTAGATACCCACAAAGAGGTTGTATTTTGCTGTTGCTGTGCACTGTGGCTATATAGTCCTCATTGCCCCTGTATCTGAGCATGCCACAGTTACTAACAGGATTTACTACCTGAGTGAGGTGAGGAAGTATTATCCCTATTCTGTTGCTAGTAAAGGAAGACACGAGACAGGACATGGGATGATCCCAGTATGACCCTGGACAAGGGGGCAAAGCCCCAGCTCTTTAATTAGAGGTCCTGGCCTACTTTCCCCATTCCTCCTACCATCCATTAAACAGTAGTTGAAGTGGGTCAGACTAAACCTCTGTCTAGCTCTTCCCTCCCACCTTTGGCTGTAGCCACTGCTGGATGATGAAAAAAGCATTTAAGAGCAAGGTGCCTTGTCAGTGTTGTCTCTTTCTGCCCCCTGGCACTCAGAGAGGCCTGGGAGGCTGCTAGAGCAGGAGACTGGTGGTGTGCTGCCCATCATGTTTGACAGCTGACAACACAGCTGGGCATTTGTCTCAGCCATTCCTGAAACCCACTTATAACTGTGGCCCTCTAAATGTTCTTTAGTAGTAAGTTTCACTATTCAGCAGAAATCAGCATTCATTTGTTTGGTTTACACTGGCATTGGGTGCTGATTAGTTTTCCCATTAATAGATTTTGTTTGTCACCTTCTCCAGGCCCTACATCATTGCCTACTTATGATTCTTGGATACGTATTTGTATATGTTTCCTCTTAGAAAACCAATTACCAAAATGCCACTTTTACTCTATGTATTTTTTAATTGCCCAGTTTATTTGGGCAAAAACTTGTCAGGGTAAAACTCATACTGATACTGAGCAACTTTTAAATATCTGAGCCCTTAATTTGGTAGGACCTGAAGTCCGTTGCAATTTATATGAACTTGCTGAGAGAAATGGATCTGATTCAGACCTCAATATGACAATTTAAGTGAAAATGGATTTGACAGAAGGCCTGCAGAACTGACCTATGTATGAACAGCTGGATTAGTACATGGCCCATTGTCTCCAGATGAAGACTGAGATGCAGCCCTAAGATGTTTCAGGATGAGATAATTCTACTTGGAACTCTGATCAAAACTAAGAAGCTACTATGGAAGATTAAATAACTTCCAGGATATTTCTAAAGTATGATTCAATTTCTAATCACTTGCAAAAGCATTCTGCAGCAACAAGAATGAAAACAAAAACATCAGCATCATAAATTGGTTCATAGTCTGGATAATTCTGAAATTCTGGAAAGAATCCAGAGAGACTGGTTTTATATATAAAGTGTGTATAAAAGTGCATATAATCCTGCACTGCTATCTTAATTCATGGAGCTGAGAGCTACTCTGTGAATGAAAAGTGTGGTTGGGGCCTTTATAGAGAGTTAACAATCCTTTTTATTAGCATTTTTTCTGGACCAGGACTCAGAGATACTTTATGGGCTGGCATGAGCTACGGCAGACCAGATTTATTTAACCTGGGAACTAGAAGGCTAGGCAGAATTTTAAGACTAACAAAATATTTTTAAGATTAACAAGAAAAAATCCTACTATTATGTTAAATTCATTATAGACAAGAACAACTTATTCTTTACTGCAGGGACATGAAAAATTTGCTTTAACAAGGGGGTGTTTAACCAACTTTAAAATCAATCAATGCAACAAATGAACCCCTGCTGCTGCATATTTTGGTTCACTCTAAAAAATTATTGGAAGATTGCAATAAACATCCCAATTAATGAAAATTTAACAGAGCATGTGAAACTATTTAAATTTCAAAATTCAAAATTTACCAGAGACCAACCTCTGGCAAAAATTCTATTATTTCCCAACAGTTGACTCCAAGTGGTAGTCCCTGCTTTGTCATCCGAACTCCTGGTTTACTTTTCAAATATAGAAAGTTCAACTAGTTCCTAGGTTGTTATGAATCTGAGTCCCAACCCAAACTGTACTGAGTGGTGGGCACTGGACTTGGGAATTCTGAAGTAGTTTTCAGACATCTATGTGGTCCAGTAAGCACGGCCCTGAAATCCGTCTTCAGGACCTCTCTTCCCAGCCCTGCCTCTTGTGGGCCTCTAAGTGCAACCTGAAGGCTGGGTAGCATGGACCCAATGGGGTGGTGGGGATTTCAGCATGGGGAAGTGTCCATCCTTTTCTCACTGCACAAAATGTGATCAGAGAGCAAGTGGGAAGGAGAGTCACAGCTACTGCAGCTCCAGGTGCTGCTTGGCAGTCTGGCATGAAGGTGACCAGGCAGATGGGAGCCTGGTCTCACTGGTTCCTTCTGCAGAGACACATCATAAGTAGAGTATACAACATCTATAGGTCAAATTGTTGTAAGGTATTCTTGGGTCAAAAATCAGCATCTTTAGTGCTATACAGTACCTTTCCTGTTCAGTTCATGCACTTTCTTATGAAGCATGATCCTTCTTTACAATAAACAACTACGTCTGACTTGAGAGGTGCCACAGCTAAACAGCTTTTCTCTAGTATAAAAATGTGTTCCTCTCCTTCTTTTCCATTGCCTTTGTTTGCCTTCTTACATACTGTGTTCTCTGTGTTTTAAGGGCCCCCACCAGAACTTTTACTTCAAAGTTCTGCAGATGGGTATTTTTCACTCCAGGGTACCAGCTACATTCAGGATTATGGAACAGAAGTTTATCGTAATTATCTCAGTGGCTGACGCCAGTCACTGTTCCTGTACCAGCTGGCAGTGAAAAGAACATGGTGTCATCACAACTGACTGGGGAGAGGGGCAGGGGAAATGAGGGCTTCTCCTGTGCCACAATGGATCACTCCCTACTCATAGCCATGAGAAAATTCATAAGAAAATGTCTTCTTGCTGCACTCAAAGACTGCCTCATCTAGAGCATGTGTTCCAAAATCATCAAGTTCCTTGACACATATATTGAGGTCCTGTAATATAATGTGAACCAAAGAGCTGTAGAACCTGAGTTGTTGCTTGCTTGCAGAGCAGCATGCATCTGCTGGGTTGGCTTCATGCCATGCTGCCACAAAATCAGAGTGTAAGTGCCATTTGCAAAACTGCTGTCGGGGTCTCATCAGAGCTTTAATGCTTGCTGATGAAGACAGAAGATAAGGTGGCAAGTTACTGCTGAAAAATCTGTATGTACAATCTAAATGACAGATTTATACTGCTGAATTGAAAGGAAAAGGTCTTGGGTGAGCCTCACTGCAGTGTAGCCAACTACTATGACTGATGCACAAGGGTAAACAGGGGTGAGTCAAGTGTGAAAAGGCATCTAGGAGGAGGCAGGGAGGTCCAGGTGGGCTGGTGCCTTCCAGGGAGGGCTGTGTAATGCCCTGCTGCATGCCTTTGAGGCCAGCTGTTGATAAAATCAGCGCAACTGCTCCGGTCATAATGCTCAACGCAGTAAAACTTTTCATTACATTCTCAAGGCAGGAAAGCACACTTTTTCCATGAAGTTTCACATGATTATCCACACACCCCCAGCAAAATAATGACAGGTGTTTCTGGTTTGCATGCCATTTGCACTTAAGCATTTCTGGCATGGATATGCCTGCAAAGAGAAGCTGGCAGGTTGCCATCCCTTTGAGTTGCTGCAACCTCCAGCCCCTTGGCTCTGTTTTCTTGGCTGAAAAAAATTTCTTGGTGGCATCTCTTTGCAAAATTAACTTCTTTAAGTATCTTCTACTTCTGAGAGATCCCCAAATTGTACCTGTGAAGACAAGACACCTATTTCTACTTTAGAGATAATTTTCTAGGACCTCATAGTAGGATTTTATGAAAGATATTTGAAGTAACTTGGGTTTAAAACCTCCTGCTCAGGACACACTGTATTTCCAAAGAAGATGAGTCAGCTCAATTTACTTTGGATTTTAACACTTTTAAACACTCTTATTTCCATGCTCTTCTTTCCTTCACTCCCTTTTATTTTTTTTTCCTTTTTTCCCTCTAGTGTCATATTAGCAAGTTTTATTTTTGGAAAGAGATTTAGTGTCTTAAACAGAACCATTTTAGGTGCTCTACCGAGTGTGAGGCACATCTGCAAGGGATTGGCACATACAGTACAGGAGGTGAAGACAAATGTTTCCTGATGCTGTTCTGGGGTATGTCACATAACAAGGGATCTCTAAGGCTTCTACAATGTCAGTAGGAACTGCTGAAATCCTATCTGTGGTGGCAGGGGTAAAAGACATGCAAACTGAGAGGCTTGACCAAGGAGCATGTGTGGGTTGGATGGCTGCTGTAGCTTCCTTTTTTTAGAGAAATATGGAAGAAAAGGAACAAAGAAAGTAAAAATATATAAACAACTATGGTTTTTCAAGCTTCCTGCAGCAATGACAGACATTTCTGTGCTGGAGACCAACAGGATTTCCAGCTTACTCTTCTTGTGTTTTGTACTTGGCATGCAAATGAAAGATCAAGAGGGAACTGAGCAGTGAGGACTATCCATTACTGACACCCCGCAGACTGCAATCCCTAATCAGTTGCACAAGCATTCAGTACAACTATATAAAATAGCAGTAACAAAAGCAAGAAGTCAAATACATATATTTTTTCCACCCAGATTAAAAATATTTGAAAGAAACCCACTCTTGACCCAGAATGCAACACTCTGTTCAGGAAAGCAAAGAAGAAAGCAATGGTAATGGGAAAAATGACTTATAACTACTTTACACTTTGTAAAGGCTGTTGGTAAAGGATGCTTCTTCAGGGGCTGAGAGGCTACATAAATAGTGTAGAAATAATTAAATCCACCAGTTCTCTCATAGCAGCTTCCAACCTGAATTGGAAGGCTCTCTTCTTATTTGTATTTACTCACAGTCAGATGTTCTACAAAACACAGAAGCACTAAAAGAAAGGAACTTGCTCTCAGGAGTTGAGAGACAAAAAATACGTGAATATGTGATGGAGCAGAATGAAAAATCTGAAGGAAGAGGTCATTCCATTAGATTTATTGTATTGAGTGGTGTTTTGTTATTGCTTAATTAAAATTATTATCATGCCTAGGCTTTGCGAACGAAGATTGGGGAAGGGCTCTACCCACATTTGCTAGAAGCGCGCTGCTGGCTAAAGAGGCCAATGCAAGATAGACAAGATCGGTTGCAAAAGGCACAGCAGAAAGGCTCCTTGGATGGTATCGGCAAGACACGATTCTTTCTGCGTTGTCTTTTCTCTTCGATGGTGATCCTGCGTGCGTTCTCAAAGGAAGCAGCAGTGTTATAGATAGTGTGTCTCCAGACCTCCTAATTGAAGGCCAGAGTAGACGAGCAATGGAGATCAATGTGGCCAAGGCTGAGATGTTGCTTCAGGGAGTCCTTGTATCTCCTCTTCGAGGCTCCTCTCTTGCAGCAGCCGGTGGCTAGTTCACCATAGAGCACGATATTAGGGAGGTGGTGGTCCTTCATCCTTGAGACTTGTCCTGCCCAACGCAGCTGTGTTCTCAGCTAATATTATTATTGCTCAATTAATATATAAGTGGATAGATGTTCCTATTTTTGGCTGCAAGTTAAAGTTAATGACTTGTTCTCCAGGTAGAGTGAGCCATATAAGCTCTTGCACTGTAGTAGCACTCTGCAGTATGGAACATCTAAAGGGTAAAAAAGAAATAATCAAATTATCTTCCAGTCTTCATCTGCTTGTTCATTAAGCAACTTCCTTCTAAATCAAACCTTTTAAAACTCTTTCATATCCTCAGGGTTACAGGTAATTATCACCATCTGGTATGCACCATCTTGGATTCAAATAATCATAAACTTTGCAGTAGAGCTTTCCCTTTGCAATGATGTACAATGCAGGCCAGTTATATCTCAGCTGCACCTCAAAAAAACAATGGAATCAACTTCTTGCAGTTATCAGCAAGACATTATTAGAAAAGAAGTGCCCTGCCTCCCAGCTGGAGTTTGGTGCTGGCACTTTGATTTCTCACCACCTCCTCACATGCAGTCTTCTGATGCAGCTCATTTTGCTGCCTTCCTTGTCTGCTCCAGTGTAGATGTCTCAGCCACCAGAATTTGATACAACATGAGGCCTGCCACAACCCTTTCAGGAGGAAAGAAGGGTCTATGTAACCTAAAATACATTGTCATGGATAATTATTCCTGTAATGTAGTTTTGCTCCTATTCAGATTTCATTTTGACAAAGGCTTCCCTGAAGAGAAATATTTATGACTTTTGCCCTAATCCATGATGTCCTTTCCTCAAGGCTTTAGAATAGCTAGAATCTAGCTATTTCTTTTTTTCCTCTGAAACCTGAAGTCAAACTAGTGAAAAATCTGTATTTACCATTTATCTCCTGTAACTATTTACAGTTGTCTTTTAATCAGATATGAAATTTAATCAGAGCCTCAATGGTTGGTTTTTAGGCTTTCTCTGAGCTTCTTTGTGTGCTTTGTGGGCTTTTTGGGAGGTTTTTCTTTGTTTGTTTTTTGCTTGTTTGTTTGTTTATGGGTTTTTGTGTCTTTTTTGTTTGTTTTGGTTGGGGGTTTTTGTTGTTTTGTTTTGTTTGGGTTTGTTTTTGTTTTATTTTTGGTCAGAGTTGGTGATTCCTGAGAGGGAACAGGGTGTTAACAGTCTGTAGCTGGGCTTGCAGAACACAGCTCCTCATCTGAACACTGTGTGGCCTGTTAAGTCCGGGACATGTCAGAAAGATTACTACCGTTTGCATCAGCCCTGAACCTTCTAACTCCAGGGCTTCTGCTGCCTCAGTGAAGTGTCTCTGTCCACAAGCATACTGCATTTGGCAGTACCACTTTCAATAAAATTAACATCAACCAGTTTTATCTCTGCATGATCCCTCTTGTATCTATTTCCACTGTTACTCCTGTCCTTAAGGAGCAATATGAATGCTGGTTTGTTGTTTTTAAGGTGTTTATGAGTGTTTTTAATAAAGTTTTGGTTCATGACAAGGTGCTACGGCAACCACAGCAACAAAAACTCGCTATTTGCTCTGTTAGTAGCTGCTGTGGTTTAATCCCGGCTGACAGCTCAGCACCAGGCAACCCCTGCAATTGGACGTGGGGCAGAATTGGAAGGACAAAGGTGAGAAAACTTAAGGGTTGAGTTAAAGATGCTTTAATAAATAAGAAAAAACTCTCAAAACTCAAACCACATTTGCTTACCACCAGCTGACTGATGCCCAGTCAGCCAAGCAATGGCA
Source organism: Neopelma chrysocephalum (assembly GCF_003984885.1). NCBI lineage: Eukaryota > Metazoa > Chordata > Aves > Passeriformes > Pipridae > Neopelma > Neopelma chrysocephalum. The sequence continues at coordinate 11,478,845 of NW_020897692.1, forward strand.
GCCCTGGCAAACTTTTCATCCAGTTTTTATTGCTGAACACGATGCCATGTGGTATAGAATATCCTTTTGGTCAGCTGGAGTCATTTGTCCCAGCTGCGTCACCTCCCAGCTACTTGCTGGTGAGGTGGTGTGATGGGCAGAAAGGCCTTGACACTGTGCAATCCCTGCTCAGCAATAACTAAAACATCCCTGCATTATCAACACTGTTTTCATCACAAATCCAGACCAGCTGCACAAAAGCTACTATGACGAAAATCAACTGTCTCAGAAAAGTACATTGGAACTACAGTATGCTTCAAAGGCAAAAAGATAACCAAATGAAATGTGATAGTAATAAAGACCAGAATTTTTAGCTGCTTTCTATTTTGTTAGTTTATCTTCTCAGGTGCTTTAGTTGGTGTACCTTTGGTCAATACTATATTTATTACACATTCTCTCTGTAGATGCATATTTAATATAAAATATTATACAAATAGTATTTAACAAATGTTCAAGACTGAACAGAACAAGTCACAATTTCATAACTACTGTGATCATAGTTGTTTAAGTTCCTCACATGCAAAATAGGGCTTTCCATCAAAGGAGAGTTCACTGCCTAATTTGTCCACTTTATGCTCATTCAGTTCTGCACTTCAGTATTCCACTGCAAACAAAAAAGTCCTTCAGTAAATGGAAACCTTTTGGTGAATGAATTGGGGACCACATCAAGGCTGAAACTTCAAATAAATAAACGTCATTACAGATTTAATTGAGTCCATGTGTTCAGTATCAACAGCTCCTAAGTAGAGTTTGTTACCAATGAAAAGGAACAGCCAGCAGGAAATAGTGGTATGCTGAATTAAACTTGAACAGTCAAGTCAAGCTAAGGCAGAGGTGCAAATTCTGCTTCTTTGATGCATCACTCACCAGTGTTATTAGCTAACAACAATTTGTTTGCTCTGTTTTGTTGAGGCAACTGATTGAGTTGGATGACATTTATTTTCTGTGGTATTGGTAAAAAGGACAAGTAAAGATTTTCTAAAGTAATTTCAAGGAAAGGAATGACTCAACAAGCAAATTTGCAATGCCATTGAGGGGAAGAAACCTTATTTGATTATACGGTGTCTTGATTAGCGCTGCTGATTATACGGTTTCTTTTACTGTATCCAAAGAAAAAATACTGAGAATGCTAAGAATAGTATTTCATAGGAAAAAATGTTTCTATTGATGGGAAAAATTAATGTAATGCCTGTGATGCTAAACTTAACCTGTGCCTTACCAAGGGACCCATGATTTCTTGGAGACATTAAAATACATTCTTTTCTCATTACATTCACTGGGTGATGGGGATATATTAAAGGTTACAGGAAGATGGCAAAGATGCCTCCAGCCAAACACAAATTAGTTGTTCCTCTGTGGCTATTAATTTCTAAGATACAGTTGTAACTAAATAACTTTTTCCTGCCTTATCAAAGGACAAGACTGCAGTGTAACTTGTTTAGAGAATTTTTTTTCTTTTGTGTAAATCTTCAGTTGTTAATTAAAACAGTAGACTGATCAAAGCATCCTACCCTTAAAATATTTTGCAAACTCTTTCATGCTCATTTTTACAACCTGATGAATCTCCCAGGAGCATAAAAAATCTACTTTTTATGTGGGTCTACGATGTCTAATAATATGTGCTGTCTATGTTAGAGTATCATATGATATTTATAGGCATAATTTTTAATCACTGACACTAAAGCAAAATTTTTAAGACTAGATGGTAACCACTAGATGGTATTCCACCTAGTAGCCCTTGGTTGGTTTCAGGCTGCAGGGTGCTCCCATCCTATTCCCACCTTTCTTTTGGAGAGGATGGGAGCTATTTGAAGAGCAGACCTCCTTGGAGAATTGAGTAGCCCTTGTGTACCTGTGGTTATTTATGTCTGTGCAGAGACTGGAGGCTTACCTCAGTCCGTATATACATGCATGCATCAAGGCCAATGTTCCAAGTGCAAAAGCAAAGCTAGAAGTCTTTCTCAGGCTGTCAAATTCTTTTGGATATCTGTCACATTTCTTTCCAGACAGAATTAGGAAGTACAGAAGACCTAATCAAACTATAGTTTTATTTTGCATTCTGACTTATTCAAAGTCCCAGGTGATGGCAGCAACTGGCTGAAGAATCTACTGGGGGAATCTGCAGTATATACAAATTTGGTATTGCTCAGAGGACTACCTAGGGTTCCCGCCTTCTTGCTCTGCCCGTAAATGGCTCTGTTTACTCTGTTTGTTCTCAGAGAAAAATACTTCCCAAAGAAGGAAGATAACCCACAGAGCCCAAATACTGTGTTCTAGAGCTGGAAGAAGAATTTCCTTATCACAGGATTATAGAACATGTTGAGTTGGAAGACACCCATTAGGATTGTGGAGTCCAACTCTTGACCCTGTGAAGGATACCCCAAGAGTCATATCCTGTGCCTGAAAGCATTGTCCAAATGCTTCTTGAACTCAGACAGGCTTGGTGCTGTGACCACTTCCCTGGGAAACCTGTTGCAGTGCCCAACCACCCTCTGGGTGAAAAAACTTTTTTCCAATATACAACCTAAACCTCCTCTGGCTCAGCTTCATGCCATATCCTCAAGTCCTGTCACTGGTCACGAGAGTGACGAGATTGGTAGTTACGCCTTGAATGCAGTGGCTCAGCAAAGTACCTGGGTTAAAATTTGAAAATTCTATGCCATTACTAGTTAATTCTACTCTCTTCATTGCAAGTTATTCCTTTATGGTCTGCAGACTTCCCTAAGGTTTAGTTTTAAAAGGGAATCTGATACAGAATGTATCATTGTGGGACACTGTACCTGAATTTAGCAGACTGAGGCATGAGTTAAGAAGTGTAGATTTTCACCAAGAAAACCAAAACATTCTTCAGATGGTAGTAGCATTTCAGATTCAGAACCAAATATTAAAGGATCATCTACAGAATCCTCTAGTCCTCTAAACAATACTCCAAAAACAATTCAAGTTTTCGGAGCCAAATATCTTAGGGGACCTAAAACTTATGAGAAAAGAAACTGCGTGTGTAATTAGTTTCACGTGTTATACATGTGTCTGTGTCTACCTGCTATAAGTGGTCTTTCTATGAGATGAACTGTCACTGCTGTCCATGACTGTGGATGCAGAATTTAGAACCTCCCTTAAGATGATATCTTTCGGATATAAATAATGTCACTACTGGGAAGAAACACACTGTTTTAGAAAGAGCAGATGGCAACAACAAATAAGCAATTATCCTAGAACCCTCATTACATCACAAAATGATGATAAGGTTTTCCAGTAATGTTGTACCAGAATTCAAACCATTTCAATAGTGAAGACTAGGTTTTCAAAAGCAGCAGATGATTCTGATGTTAGAATCAAGAAAGTGTATTCTTTCTCAGCTGTGAGAGACCAAAGAACAGCTCAGTTGTAAGGCTGAAATTATCCACTGTTTGTGAAGCTTTGAGCACCATGACTGTAGAGGACCTTTAATCTCAGCCTAAGCTGTTAGGGAGAGCTTTCAAGTGGTGACATGCTTATCTGAATCTTCAGAGGGCATTATTCAGAAAACCAAACTGATAATCCCATCAGGTAAATCTTCTGAAACATTTTAATACTTATGCTTCTTGCTGGAGTAGAAAGCCATGGGCAGATCCAAAGCCAAAAGCAGTAATTGGGAACCACTCTTGATGAATTACTTCAAAGCACTTTGGATCAAACTCATCATGACAGCAGGTTTTCCTCTGGTATTTTAATACTTTCGTACTCAGCTTTATCCAAAGCAGGCAGTGAACTGAAAGGCAGAAGTAAAGCAAATGTTTTTCTGATCTTGAAGGGAATCTGAAGATGACTGTAATTACCAAAGAGAATCAGTTCTGATGTGAGTAGAGAAGTTGAGAAAAGAGAAGATGTAAAGGAAACCAATGTATGATCAGTGGAAAGTAAAGGATAATAAAAGTGAGGTGCCTATGCTGCAGATCAAACTCCCAAGGCAATGGCCACTCCACATCTGTTCCTTTCTGTGTCTGAAGGTAATTCTGAAAAGTACACACATATAATGCCTCATGTTGTACAAGCCCAAAGGTGTCTCTGTAATGATTTAGTGTGATTACCTCCAAAAAAAAAAAGACAAAAACCAAAAAGACCTTCAAACCAACATTATTTAATTTAATAATTTTTATAAACTCATGTGTCAGAAGTGGAAAATTAATAATTTGCATGTAATATCTACAGTGTTCAGAGCAGCTGTGTAGTAGTAAACTCATTTATAAATGCATTTCATGCTAGTGATGCTGTCTGTTATTTAGTTATTTATGAAGGTCCCAAGAAAGTCATTCATTGTTGAAAGTTCTTGGAGTGAAATAAAAATATATAGATAATTATGACGGCATTTTTCAGCAGAAACATTACATCTCTTTTCCAAAATTCACAAAACCTTAAAAACCACATAATATTTTTCCTTTACTTTCTAGCTATTCAGCAAAAATGTGGTTGTCTATTCAGTTCTAGTTAGATACCTCCTTGGAAACCTACTGTGGAAGGCTAAAGGAGGATGTAATTGATATCCCCATATTCTGAATCCTCAGCCCTCACTGAGAAACACTCTTACACAATTAAAATATTTAAGATGTATTTTGAAACTGAATCTCTTTTGGAGCCTCAGTAGGAACAGAAAACCCTTTGAGACTTAATTACTGTAAGGACTATTTATCTTTTCCGTTTTCAAATAGATGCTTACCAAGCACAGTTGCTTGTCAGGAAAGGACTACTGCCATATATCATTATGAAATTAAGGTCCATTTTCAAGGCACCATTACAGTAGCACAAAGACATGAGAATATACTGATAAGGCAGTGGGATGTCATTTACTTCAGACTCTATGCAGCATCTCTCTTTTCTTCTTTGTCACATTTCTGATGCTACCCATCTATTTACACCAGATTATTATCTGCTGTTTGTGACGTGAGGGAAAGTGAAAAAGGAGCCTGTGCAGTGTCCACTACAGACACTGGAAAATTAGAAGTGGGAAGGGTTAGTCAGCTAATTATCCACATCAACTGATTGTGTTGGATTATGAATGGGCAGTTTATTACCAACACATGTATTATCACAAGGGAACAGGAAGTGGGTTGTGCCCCATGGAGCAGCAAGCTGTCATGTGCAAGCATTGCAGACCATCTGACCAAACAGGAGAATCAGGCTGACAGGCTGAGAGCCAGCCTCAGTATTTTTCATTGCTGAAGGCAAAATACACTCTGACAACCACGGTAAGTAGTGAGTGCATCAATCAGAAATCACAGAGTGGAGGTAATGTGCATGTAATCCCAGTGAACTCTAGATTTATTGACCCTTCAACTGATTCACAGGATGAGCCTAATAACATCAGGCCAAAAACTACATACGTAAAGGGAGATAGCTAGGACTAGTCCTCTCCTGCTTCCTTTCATACATTTTTAGCACTACTCTTTTTATTTTATTTTTTTTTTCCCCTAAAGGAAGCAAAAAAGCAGGGTGAAGATCAGAGCCCAAGTCTGATCCAAAGAGACTTCCTCCCTGCCCCAATCTGGTATCTGAATTTTGAGTCTTACCCAGTTAAAGTCACTTTAATCAATGTTCTCCAAGTCATCTGAAGGTAATACATGTAACAGAAACCTCTTGTCTGAGGGCTGGAGGAACCTGGGCTCCAAATCTGCCAAAAGGAAATCACTTAAAACATTTTGTTTCTCCACTCGTGAAACAGAGATGATAATACTGTCTCTTTGGAAAAAAGATAGCTATATGACTCTATTTTTGCTTCTGTAGATTCTGTAAATTTATTCATCTTCTGTTCCTCTGCAGTCTCATCAGCTTTAGGTGGAATCACAATCTTTGCCTCTTAAACCCTGCCCAATCCTCTACCTTGGTCCTGCTGTGCTCCTCTCCCAGGTCCTGTGCCTGCTCTCTATCCCTGAGGCCAGGATTTCTCATGGCAGCAGTGGGTGTATTTTTCCTTTCTTTTCCTCCTTTCTTCCCGTTGGCTGTGCATATTTCTTTTTACATCCTGCTTTCGTTTAAGTACCTTTGCGGACCCCCCAGGCTTGTCAGTCATGGAAAACAGATTGCACTGAGAATAAAGCACAGACTGGGATAAGGCAGTAAAGGAAAGATACATCTGATGATGTAAATGCTGGCCCAGAGTACTGAAGTAACCACAGAGCAGCATTAACATTTCCAGGCAGCTGGCTCAGCAGTGATGTATTCTCCTACTGGTTAAGCCACAGCTGCTTTCATTGCTCTTGGGAGTGCTGTGCTCCACAGGAATGAAAGGAGTAGCAGGCTAGTGGTGCTGTGAAAAACATGTATTTGCTTTGCTTGTGGTCAGGACAGGACACACAAAGCATGGCTCCAAAAATCTCCTCTGCAAGCACCTTCTCCAGGTACACCTGAAGAGAAACAGCAGCGAGCAGCAGTTCAGAAGAGACTGATGGTCTCTCCAGAGGCAAGATACATAATTGCTGCTGTCAAACTTGTATCGGTAGCAGCATTTTTGCAGTGGTGAATGTTCAGTGGTAATCGTGATATACATAACTCTTTAAACAAGATCCATTGCCGTGACAAACACCAGCTGAAGGAATGTTTACATGCTGACAGATGCAACCTGCAACCACTTGTGGTTTATAGCCACGGACAAATAATAGTGTAGACAAGCTGGATCTGATTTTTCTCACTTGATCTGTTGAATTAGCAGTGTTATGATGCTGTAAGGGAAAGAATAGCTAAATCTATGGTGTCTTGATGAGTTTAATTGAGGACAGTCTGTATTCAAAGGACAACAGGTCAGCGCATGCTTTGGGCTCTGTGCCTGTACAGGGGCAAATGAGGATGCAAAATGCTCCTTCCCTACACACTGTGGCCTTTCCACATGCTTTCTTTATGACCTTGTGTCCAGGCATACAATGGCAAATGGGCAGAAACAACTTCCCAGTGTCCTGTCTCAACCAGTTCAAAGGCCAGCAGGACTGAATACAGCCACGAGTTTAATGTGGAACAGACACTCCCTGTCATACTTTATAAAACATGAACTGTACCAGGCAATGGCAACAGGAGGCTGCAGCTCATTAGTTCCCTACTGACAGCAAATAAAGTCACTGAACCTTTCTAGAGGGGAGAGTACAGAGGGCAATAATCTGCTGCTGAAAAGTCACACAAGAGAGAGCAGAGAAATCTTGGGGATGTCTGTGCTGCCATGAGTCAAAGCTGGAAGAGGACAGTGATGGATATCATGTGTTAGGTTGTAGAAAACACAGAAGCACGGTTGATGTCTTATACTACTTAAAGCCAATGCCTAAATATTGAATTGTTAAAAAACCCCAAATCAGTGGAGATCTTGTTCCATTGTAGGATATTTTGTCATATTCCTTAAAGTGTAGATTTTCTGCTGCAGAATGGGAAGTAATAAAGCACCTTCTGTGTTGCCTCATAATCCTGCCAGTAAGTTTCAAATGCAGCATCCAGTTAAAGCAACATCAATATAGGATAAAAAGCAACACAATCAGGGAAGAGGTTACGTTTAGTTGAACTTATTTGTTTCATGTTTCTTTTCCTCGTTTGAGCTTTCTCTAGAAGCTTCTATGTTCTCTTTATTGGCAGCCGACCATAAAACTCTACAAGTGATCCAAAAGGCTTTGAAGGTAGGATTTTCATGGATAGAGTTTAATTGCTTATAAAACCTCTATGCACACGTTGAGCTCAGGGAGGATTCCTGCCGGCTCATCATCAAAAACCTGTTTGATTTGTATTTGCCAACTTTTCTGGTAATATCACATGTTCACATTAATTACTTCTTTAGAGTACCAAACAAGAACTTACAAGAGAAGTGGTTACATATTTTTCTCTCTGCTGTTTAAATATGAGTCACTGATAGTGGCAAAAGACACAGAACAAAACGTGAACACACAGGCATGCAATTAGCTATCTTATGGAAAACCACCACTGTTTCACAGCTTCTATTTTCACAATATTTGTTTAGCTTTTCTGTCTTCGAGGACAAACTATTCTTACATAGCTGTCAACATCTGTGAAAAGTTTTCTTTAAAGATCTAGTGACCACTATGGCAATATTTTTTATATATTTAGTTTTTTTTTCTTTTTCAAGAAAAAAAAGAAAGAAGTTTGCTTCTTAAAAGAAGTTTGCTTCTTTTAAGAAGCAAACAAGCTTATGAAGCAAGTTTATGAACCAGACCATACAACTCTGAAGGAAGGCATAAGTTCATGATCTAAAGGAATGCTGAGGCAAACTCTTTTGGCCCTTTTTCTGACCCAGAGTTCTCAAAAAGTATGTTCAGAGATGCCAGGAATTATCTGTCAGTTGCAAAGGACAATAAAAAATTTGCCATAAAAATTATTTACTTCTGGTGTAGAGAAAAATACAGAAGGAAGATGTGCCCATCATCTTTGATGTCAATAGGTTCAAAATTGGGAAAAAATTGTTACATGGATGTAGTGGAAGATATGGGGATCAAGTTTTGGCTTCTGCACCAGTACAGTAAATCCTACATTATGGGACAAGTAAAATCCAGAATATATTATTGTTTACTGCTCACTGGACTTTATTACAAGTTTGTGCAAGTTAGAGCTACTTTAAGCTGCATTAGGAGATCAAACTGTCTCAAGGATTGTTTCTCAAGGTTCTACAGTGAACACAGCTCAAAACCTCATCGTGGGTGATGAGTGAATACAGTACAAAACTTCATCATCCCCAAGTCTGAGTCTACTTGAAAAACCCATCTACAGTAAACCATTCTTCATTTGGAAGCTTGACTGTATATGCTGCTTTTTGGTGTGTTGTGGATTTTTTTTTAATTTTTAATTTATTTGTTTTATCCTGCAATTATAAATCCCAGTTTTAATAATCTGTAAAACTGTGACGTAGTACTGTGCTGAACCAATCCTAACACTAAAATCTGTGTGTAGATACACCTCCAAATTTCTGGAATTTCTCATGGCACTTGGATTTTGTGCAGGCTCCAGACAAACCTGGGGACAGTCAGCTATAAAACAAAGAAAACCATAAAGAATAAAAGCGAGACTTTAGAATGTTTTGCTCTTTTTTTTTTTTTTGATCCCTTTTAGGGTTTTTACTGACATTCACTCTTTGACTTGGCCACTCTGCTCCCAGTCTCGCACAGTTGTTTCTCACTTGTTCTGCTACTTGTATCTTATATCCAGGTTTTATCTGTAGGGATATCTCCAGATAAGTCCTTCATAAGCAGAGGGATACCTCCCTCTGGAGGGATATCTGGCTTATCTCCTGCTCCTGTGGGCCATGGCATCCACATGAAAGAGGTCTAAAAAAGCTCATACAGTCACTTACTGTTCCTACCATGTTTGGAGACTGTACCCTTCAGATGAGAGTCAGTAACTAAAAACTTAAGGCTTGATGGGCATCCTTGCCCTTCTTCACAGGGCTTTGCTGACCTGCACTACGTAGTCATGGAGGTTTTCTCTGAAATACTGCTTCAAGTGCTGAGAGAGTTGGAGTTGTTTGGCCTGCAGAAGAGAAGGTTCCAGGGACATCTTACTGAGGCCTTTCAGTAGCTAAAGGGGGTTTATAAGAAGTGGGGTGACAGACTTTTTAGCAGGGTCTGTTGTAACAGGATGGGGGTGATGGTTTTAAACTTAAAGAAGGAAAATTTAGATTAGATATAAGGAAGAAGGTTTTTATTATGAAGGTGGTGAAACACTGGAACAGGTTGCCCAGAGAGATGTCCTGTCCCTGAAAACATTCAAGGTAAGGTTGAACAGTTCTCTGAGCAACCTGATCTCATTGAAGTTGTCTCTGCTCATTGCAGTGTGATTGGACTAGATGACTTTTAAGGGTCCCCTCCAACCCAAACTATTTTATGATTCTATGATAAATGTACAAGACCCAGGAACTGTTGATATTTGTTCAACTTGCACAATTTGTGTATGGTTTATAGATTAGTTTGCAGCTGAATCTTAAATGGCATAATTGGAAAATGCCTAATCTAGTATATTAGAGTAAATAGTGATGTGAGAGAATGAAGAGGAGTTGTTTCAAATAGCACTTTTACTTAGGGAGGCACAAAAGAGGGTTCTAAAGGCAGAAAAAACAGTCTTAAAGCCCTACACAGGACGCTGCTGAAGCTGCAACACAAGAGAAACTTTTAGAAGCCAGAGACAGGAGGTTATAGAAAACAGTGTACAGAAGCAGAGACAGAAAGAAAAGGAGATTTTAACTCACATTTCAGTTAGAAAACTGCCCTTGGCAAAAGTGTTGCTCTCCAAAGAGAAAATGGCAGTCCCATCGGTTTTCCCAATGATCCCATCAATTTTCACTGTGAACAAAACCCATTAAACACTGCTCATAGTAAGGATAGAAACCTTGATCAGAAAAGGAGGAAAGATTTACCAAATATCAGCACACTTATTTTCAGTATTTGGAAACCTGACAGAGGCCCCTATCCAACTCTGCACGATCCCAGTGGAAATCCTCTTTCCTCAACTGATTTTTTTGGGATTCAGACTCAGCCTGGTGCAACCAAGATGGAAAGTTAGGGTCAGATCAAAATTCCTGTAATTTGCAGCTTTTTTGGAAGGCTTGCTTGAAGTTTGTTCCCTTCCACTCACATACACATTACACACCAGCCAGACAGGACACTCAGACTTACTGACTTTCTAAATATTTCCTGAAACCTCTGGAATGTTTTGGGGAAGATCCAGGAACTGGAAAAATATAATCATGGAGCTTCTTGAGGGAAAAAAAAAAACCACCAAAACCTGAAAAACAACACAGTGGTAATTATTGGAAAGAGCCTTATTTAGTGTGATTGAGGGAACTCGGACGTTGCTGAGCGGGCAGAACAGCCGGGTGAGGTTCCAGGTAGATTGACTTGTGCTGGGAATCAGAGCTACGCAGCTGAGATTGAAGCTGCCGGGCTCAAGCTAAACTCTGCTTGGGTTCTTAAGTGCTGGTGCAGCCATACACAGTGCCATCTAGTGGGTCTGGGACAGCTTTTAACCGTTTTTTGGGCTCCCGGAGCAGCTCTGAGGTCAGCTGCCTGAACCTGGCAGTGATGGCTCTCTAGCTGAAAGGTCTGGTACATTGATTTTCTCGTTGGCACTGTGAAACATTGCTGCAGAGATAAATATAGGGCAACACACAAGATATCAGGAAGATCAGAATTTACCAAGAACTGCATGAGACTGAAAAACAGCAGGGAGAAATACTCCTGGGAACTATATAGGAAATGGCCTTAATAGGGCATGTGAGGTTTTTTACCCTTCAAAATGAAGAGCAAAGAGTCAAAAAGCACTTCTCTCTCACCTCCCACCAACACTTGGTGGGTAGAAGGACAGATTTCTTTTCTCTCATCCCTTCACACTGACCTGGGACAACCAGGGCTGAAGACACTTCTCTCATGCCTGTCTACTGTCTCTTGCTCTTGTATCCAAAGTTAGATTTGTCATCATGATGGGTTCAAGAAATAATATTTTCTAGCTCTGATTTGGAAGGATCTTTGCATTTTTATTGAAAGTACAACATTTCTGATGTGGGAAGATGTCAAGAATATTTTCTACAGCTCTTTTTGTAGTAAAAGTGTGGAAATTATTGTAAGATGTTGCAAAATACTCTGAGGGTTTTGCAATGTGGGAAAGAGTGGGGTTCTTTGATCCAGTAGCATGTTACCTGGTTGTGGACAGGGGATGGACTCAATGATTCATGCAGTCTCTTCTGGTCTTTTTTTCCTTCCTCAGAGTTTGCTCTGCTTGTCTTTTGCTTCCAAGGAAAGAAGAGTGCAAGATTTCATCCCCTGGCTCAACTACAGGCTGCTTTCTCACTTCATTTAGCACTGTGAATAACTGCTGTCCATGAGATAATTGACCCATGTGAATTCACTGGGGGATGCAAAGTCTGGCCTTGCTTGCTGTGTGCAGTGTGCTTAGAGATGGCTTTCAAACCATCAAGAAAGTCTCGTTTGTGCTAAATAGTTGTCTGTCTCTTGAGACTGGTGGGGTGTAAGTGTTCATGTTCCCTGCAATAGAAGTTGCATGACACATCAGAACATAGTTTTCTTAATTATATGTGCAGAGGATCCTCTAGGCAGATGGAGCCAGAAACTATGCCACATCAAAGGTACCCAGGAGATACAAATGCTGAAACAAGTGAAAACTTCAAATTAGTGACAGAAAATACTTTTTTTTTAAGCTTTACTGTGGCCCTAGATTTACCTTCCAGAGTTATAGCCTGCATCTGTCATTTCTTTCTTAAGTACGAAAAGGAAGCAGACAAAGATGGTAATTGTGTAAACTTGTGCTTAGATATTGCTGTTGATTTTCTACCTTTCTACCTTTGTTCTTAATATATGCTTATTAGGCATATTATGCTATAAGTGTAGATAGAGGAGCAACTTTTTTCTAAAGAAAGAATACAGACTTACCCAACTCAAAGTATCTAGAGTGACTTGATTCCCATACACAAATTAACCATTTATCACTCTGGGTCCTGATCCAGGAAAAAAATTCAGTCTTTGCATAATTTCAAGCATGTGCCTAGTCCCTTTGAAGTAAATGGAAAAGAATTAATGGGGGTCAGAGCCTCAAAATGGGGGTTGTCCATTTATTCACTTAAGTACCTCCTACACAGAGATCATGATTCTCTTCCAGGTTAGTACACACAGTAGTGGGGTGTTTTGAGCCTCTTTCATTCTTTTGGGATATTCTCCTCCTGGTTCTTAGTAGGCCTGACTTCACTGCTGTATTTCACAGTCCACTTCCCTAAACCAGAACTATCATCATTCTCCTCTCACTTCATCCCTAAATTGTCATAGGAGTATCTCCACACAGGCAGATGCCACCCATCAGTGACCTAGAGGGCCAATTTCTCAGTAACTCTCATACCTATCTCCATACAGGAAATTACCAATGATCAGTTGTTAAATTCTGGTGTTAACATGTTCCCATGGGCAGACAGGTTCAGTACAGACAGAGCTAGACTTGCTCCCCTGGCTGCCACCAGCAAGCTATAGTGATTCCATCCAAAGCAGGATTCCTAAATTTAATTGATTTGGTGATCAACATGTGCAGAACTGGTCTGAAATCCTTCCAACACCACTAAAAGTACATACAGCACAGTCTGGGAACCTCTGTCTAGAAAGACACATACATTTACTGGAGAAAACCACGATCCCTGAATATCACATACCTTCCCTCATGAGCCATCAGACACATCTTTCATTTAGACAGGCACAGAATCAATACTTATTCCCGTAACAGATATCTGACTAATAGGTTAGAAATGTCTTTTATGAGTTTTTCACTACTATCCTTGCTTCTGTAGCATGACAGTCCAAAAAAGCTGAAGTACTCACCAGAAAGGAAAAAAAAAAAGGAGTGTAAACATTCACAGTGTGTGTAGGAAATCTTGGATTAATACACGTCTGAAAACCTTCATATGTGTCTTAAAACCTTTCTTTGTCTACAATGCAGATCAAATGTACTTCAGTGTTTTCAGTCTGAAGCACACTCTTCTGCTCTAGAGCTATACTTGTATTTATACATTTATTTCTTTTTTTAACTTCTTGTTTTCACTTGACTTTTTTCCATGTAATTTTCTTGTCTTTGCCTTTGGCTATGCACAGCTTTTTCTGAAAGAACATTTTGTACCCAGTCTCTAGGCAGGTTAGTTTTCATGTACATGGCCGCTGAAGGGGCTGGGACTGGCAGCACCAGCTCATGGAATTTGTGGATCCCCTCACGTTGCTTTTTGAAAACTTGGAGGTGGATACATTAAGACTGAAAAGCAGGAAATAATACCCAATTTCTGTGAATATGAGTCATATTGCCAACTCGTGCTTACTGTTCTGGAAATGTATTTGGAAGATAATTTTTTATTTTATTGCTAGCAGCAAATAGTTACTTTGAATCAGTTGTCATTTCCCCCCCCCATCTCCATGCTGCATTCTGAGTTATTTCTTGTTCAAACAGGTGCCAAATTCCCCTTTCCTTCTTCTCAAAAAAGTAACCTCAGCCAAATGAGGAATAGTTATGATTTCTGTCACCAGCAGCACAACTCTCTAGTGGATGGACACCAGTATGGAGACTGGGAGAGCAAAGTCCCTCCCGCTGTAAGTAAAGTCCAGGCTTGTAACCACCTGAGGTTTCTAATTGTCCATAAGTCTATGGGACCCTATGAGATGCACCCCAGAGTACTGAAGGAATTGACTGGTGTAGTTGCTAAGCCACTCTTCATAATATTTCAAAAGTCATGTAGTCAGGTGACTTGAAAAAGAGAAACATTTCACCCATCTTTAAAAAAGCTAGAAAGGGGGACCCTAGGAAGGTGTCAACCTCACCTCTGTGCCTGGGAAGATCATGGAAAATAGATGCCCCTAGAAGCTACGTTAAGGCACATGGAGGAGAGGGAGGTGATTTGAGACAACCAGCATAGCTTCAGCAAGAGCAAGTCCTACCTGACCATCCTAGTGGCCTTCTATGATGGAGTGATTACATCAGTGGACAAGGGAAGGATTACAGATGTCATTTATCTGGACTTCTCTAAAGCCTTTGGCACAGTCCCCCACAACATCCTTCTCTCTAAACTGGAGACGGATTTGATCAATGGACTGTTAGATGAATTAGAAAGTAGTTGGATGGTCACATCCAGAGGGTGGTGGTCAATGGCTCAGACTCTCGATGGATGTCAGTGACAAGTGGTGTCCCTCAGGGGTCCGTGTTTGACCAGTGTTATTTAATCTCCTAATTAGTGACATACACGAAAGGATCGAGTGCACCCTCAGTAAGTTTGCAGATGACACCAAGCTGAGTGGTGAGGTTGGCACACCTGAAGAACAAGGTGTCATCTGGACAAGCTCATGGGAATCTCATGCGGTTTAAAAAGACCAAGTGCCCCTGGGTCGGGGCAACTCCTGGTATCAATATTGGCTGGGGGATGAACAGATCAAGAGCAGCCCTGCCGAGAAGGACTTGGGGGTACTGGTGAATGAAAGGCTGTTGTGCAAGTTTGGAGCTGGCTTCCCGCTCCAAAACTTGACAACAAGGCCTGCTTCCCAGAGAGAGAAGGAAAAAAACCAAACAGCCAAAGCTATAGCAAAAATATATTTTACATATAAAACAGATATATACAGTGAAAATACTATATACCTATGACCCCAGAAACCCTAAATAGCTTCCTAAAGGGAAGAGGGGAAGGGAGAAGGGAAAAAAAGGACAAAATAGGACAAAAAGGGACAGAAACAAAGCAGGTCTAAACGATCTAAAAACCCGGTAACCAGCAAACTAAGGAACTGGCAAAATCTCACCACTTCCCTTGAGAGAAGCAGGACGGTTGGACGCGGCCCAGCACTCTCCCCTCACACGTGGCAGACAACAGCAGTCACTGTAGGCCTCAGCTCCAGATAAGCAAGACCACGTACAGATCCACTGTCCTCGAACCTCGCCGGAAGAGAAGAGAGCGAGCTCTCTTACCTATGCCTTATTTATACCCCAGGTTATGTAAAGGAATAGCATGGAATACTTCCTTTGTCACTTTCCTAGTTCCTTCCTGGTTACAAGCTGGTCTCCAGGAAGGCCTAGGGTGAAAACTATAACAGCTGGACATGAGCTGCTAATGTACACTTGCAGCCCAGAAAGCTGATTGTGTCCTAGGCTGCATCAAAAGAAGTGTGGCCAGCAGGTCGAGGGAAGTGATTCTGCCCCTTTAGTCTGCTCTGGTGAGACCTCACCTAGAGTACTATATCCGGCTCTGGAAGGACATGGACCTATTTGAGTGAGTCCAAAGAAGGGCCGCCAAGTTGGTTAGAGGGGTAGAGCACCTCTCCTATGAGGAAAGACTGAGAGAATTGGGTTTGTTCAGCTTGGAAAAAAAAGGCTTTGGGGTGACCTAATTGCAACCCTCCAGTACATGAAGACAGCCTACAAGAAAGCTGGACAGGACTTTTTACAAGAGCATGTAGGGATAGGACAAGGGGCAATGGCTTCGAACTGAAAGAGAGTAGATTTAGATTAGATATCAGGAAAAAATTCTTTACTGTGAGAGCAGTGAGGCACTGGAACAGGTTTCCCAGAGAAGGCGTGTGGATGCCCCATCCCTGGAAATGTTCAAGGCCAGTTTGGATGGAACCCTGACCAACCTGGTCTAGTGGAAAGTGTCACTGCCAATGGCACTGGGGCTGGAACTAGATGTTCTTTAAGGTCCTTTCCAACCCAGACCATTCTACGGTTCGATGAGGAATTCACTTAGTAGAAGGAAAGGTATGTGCATGTCCACATGTATAGAAAAGTAAACCAAAAATATCTCTTTCTGTCTACTACCTCTCATATTGAGATAAACAATACTGTGATATTGAGAAGGCAGGAAGAGCAGTGTAATCAGTGTTCAAAATAGTTTCTTCTTAAAATATGTTGGGTTGCTCTGAAAGCTTTCACTCTTTGGACTGTAATTTTCCACTCTGGTTGTCTCCTCTTACTTGTACAAATACTGGTGTAAACCTGGATGAACATAGAATAGTCTGGGTTGGAAGGGACCTTTAAAGTTTATCTAATGCACCCCCTAACAATGAGCAGGGACATCGTCAATCACCAGCACTGTCATTTTTAGTAAATTCTACCTGGATGCAGAGCATCCAGTAAATAACAGCTGAGGTTGGCAACACTGAGCAAGTGTTTCAGAACTTTCAGAGCAGTCTAAAATTTTGTCTGGGCAAGAAGAGACAGAAGCAGTATAACTGCACTGCCCTTAAGCTTACTCTGCAGTCCCTTCAGTCATGTAGCTCTGCCTAAACCAACAAGCTATCTATCAATTCCAAGGCATGTTGATGGGATATGTCAGGTGTTATCTATGTGTGCATGCTGAATGATCAGTTAAAATGGTGGAAGTATTCCTAGGAAAATGATTAAAATAGTGTAAAGGTGTGTTCTCCTCCACAGATAAGGTCACTGGTCATTTTTCAATAAAAACAACCAACAAATCTATCAGAGAAATCTGCCTGTTCTTTTATCCTCTGCACCATGGTCCTTTCTTCATCACAGGGTGTTCTTACCATGCTAAGCCTTTAATGTTTGCTTTGCTCTTTCAATATTCTATTTTGACTTTGATTCTTTTTCTACCTTTTTTTTCTTCCTCCAGAAACTCCCTTTAATGATGTTCTGTTTATACTGTTTGTCAGAGCTTACACTCAGTGTATATGAGGGATCATCAGTTTTGCTTAAATTGACTTTTTCATGCTCTTTTGTCATTGTATCACAGCCAAACAAAAAGGGTAAAATGAATGCTGTGGCCTGGATGCATTATTTCTAGACAGAGATGATAACCTCTTTGACATTAGAATACATGCTAAAGAGGGTTCCAAGAGACCTTGTTTTTCTGTAAGAAACCTGTCCAGACTCTTGAGATGACAGCCCCAGAATATGAAATCAAGGAAAGAATCTGATCTGGATACTGTCTGCCAAGGATCACTTTCCTCTGCCCGGGGCCTGGTAGCATCAGCACTGCTAAAACAGGAGGGACAGGCCTGGGGAAAAAGAGGAAACATATGAAGGAAAAACAGACACAACTTTATTTTATGCCTCATCTTTATTTAGTATGAACTCATATGTGGAAATGCTTGGTACTTTGAAGCATGTTAAAAATAATTGTTATTGTTATAAGAAATGCATTTACTCATTCAATAACACAAAAGGTAAGCAAATATCTGATCCTGTGTACAAGGATAGGATTGACTTTTAATGAACTCTGTAGACTCTCTTTTAGTTCTTATACTTAGACTTGCAACTCTTGACCTTTTCCTGGCATGCCAACCATTTCAATGGTTTATAGAACTATATTCATAAAATAAGGCAGCTTTAAAATTTACATCCCTGGATATACTTTTCAAAGCGGGATGCCTGAGCTCATACAGAGCACACTCATGTTTGTTCCTTATCATTAAAAATTTGTGGATGGTGTTTTATTTCCAGAAAATAACAGCATTTCTATGAGACATTGGGGATAATTTAAGGCCTGGTCTTGTAATACAAACAGACTGTCAAATAATATATGTAGAAATGTATGATTGAAAGCAGAAAGTACAACGGCCCAGTAGATTATCTATTCTTTGTCTTTTCCAGTACATTGATTTCTCTGGTGGGTACTGGATGAACACCATCCTTTCCTGATAAGTCCCTCCTGATAAGGAGCAAACTTTTTCTGGAACCATTAAAAGGACATCACAGGACAGACAAATGGAGTATTTTTTCTACAGAGCACTCAAAACTGAGGCCTAATTTCTACCACTATCACTTTCATTTGTTCAGTGTTCTGAGAGTAACTGCTCACCTTCTGATGTTACTGAAATATGAAATGTAAGAACACCAGTAATGTAGCCATCATTTATCACTGAATAAAACCCAAGCTGTATATTTGTCAATGAATTGTTGTGACTTGCTTGCTTAAGTGGAAATGTTTAACACAGTCAGGTGTCCAAATCCTGTTCTCTTTCTGAATTTCCTTATTGTTTGCTGATGGCTTACAGGCAGAATGATGACTTGAATGGGACTTGGGGAAGCACCTGTGCTTGAAGAGAATTGATACGAAGATGAGAAGGCAGTGCCAGATCATGCTCCCATGAAAGAGCATTTATCCAAAGACTACTGAAAGAAGGACCTGAGGAAATAAGATTTGTAAACATCCGCCAGGTGAACAATGCCGTAGTTGAATTATGAATACCACAGGAAAGACTGATAATCTCTAGGAAGGTAAAGTTGATTTTTTTTAATAATTAAAGCTAATCTCTATCTGTCTTTTTGTTTGAGTACTTATTTCCTACACTTAGAAAGTCGAAGACATTAAGGTCATTTAGTGAAATGTACACGTGAATAAGGAATAAATATGCACACTACAATTTAGAGACATCTTGCACGGTGGCTTTTTGTCAACACGTCATTTCCTCCTCTCAAGAGAAAACAATGACAGAAAATGTTAAGGCAATTCAGTCCCTCCTCTACTTTATTTTTAAATTGCATTTCCTTATTTTGTCATAACTTTATTTAGATTTTAAGATATAAATAGATTTGACTGAGGGGCTGCTGATTCAAACTAGGTTTAGTGTGTGTGACTATTTGGAAGATTACTACAATGCATCCAATAAATAATTGAATGAAAATTTTGAATGCAAAGATTCAAAGCCTAGAGACATATATTTACCTCATCTGTCTTATGTATGACACTTACTAATGATCCTTATGTACTTTATTTGCAACTGCCTTGTTCATAAATGAATTGTCTTGTTATCTGTCTTGTAAATACTGAATATTATTTTTAATAATACATAGTAAAGAACATATAATGAATAATAGCACACACTAAATTTTAATTATATTTATATAATAAATGGTAGTGTTTTGTAGAATGATAAAATTTGACCTAGACAGGTAAAACTTTTTTTGAACTACATTTGCTTTTGGTTTGATAGTGAGCCTTTGGTAACTACCCTTTCAATGTAGGTTTTCAACTACTTATTCACCGAATCTATAAGGATTATGTTTTGTCTAGTGATGTGCAAACTTATTCTGGTTGTGGGAGGCTACTTACAGATGGATAATTTTATACAACCCAAATACCTGCATAAACAACTGCATTTTACTTGAGCTTATAGTGTAACGACAGTCATGACCCTAAGTGGTGGTGTGACTCTAGTTCATGAACAAACACTCTGGACTGTATTTCCATTGTTTGTTTATGAGGATGTCATGTGAGGCACTATCACAAGCTTTTTAAAGGCAGACATATCATATCTACTGCTTCCTGTCTACCCTGTAAGCCACTTACGCTGTCAAAGAAAGAAAGTCAATTGAGCTGAAAAACCTGGTTGGCTAGCACCCTACCAGGTATCAGTGAGATCTGCCAAGATTTGTCTTGGCAGCCTCTCCCATCAGAGCTATGAAAGTTGGCAGGCCATAGAAAAGCAGATGGTGTGCTTACTCTAAGGAATTATTTATAATGAC